>NC_137632.1:19378234-19871353 GCF_963383615.2 Lipophrys pholis
TTGCAGAAAATAGACCACAATTTCATATTTTGCATAATTAAGATTTGTTTATCTGCCTAAGCCATCCTGATAAGTCACTACTATCAAAATGTGAAGCCAACTACATGAAAGTTTATGCGTCGATTTTGTAGATGCAAGGTTGAGCTGTGTACCTCCTAATTTATATAAAGTCACACATATACTGAAGTCACAAGGGAATTCAACGACAATATCTTGATACCATTCAGAAGCATACGTACCACTGTAAAAATATATTTAGAAAATATATTTGTGCATTCAACATTTAGAGTAGTTAGTCGTTTCATATCTCTATCTAATCTAATCAACTATCTCTATTTATTCAGTAATTAAGATTCTTTATACAGTCCATTGATTGTTGACATACATTCTAGTACACCCGACATGCACAAGCAGACATATTTGTGGTTTTTAGTGTTTAAATGCCTTTGCCACAAAGTCACATTCTCCTTTAATGCAAATCTGTACTCATAAAACATATGTTGCAAGGCTGTTAAGGTGCGTCATAAAACATACATGAAGGTGCTCCTAAGATGGGTGAAAAAAAATAAAATAAAAGTTTAACAAGAGGTCAGAGTGAGTTTAAACTTAAATCAGAGAGAAGACTTGTGCCAAACATGTGGAAAGTGCTACAAAATGCCCCTGAGGGTCTCTCAGAGAGAATGGGACACTTACAAGGGCAGACCAATCTGCCAAAGACATACACCCTACAGCGTATGTTTCTGGCTGTGACCATTTGAAATACATTTGAATTCAAGTTTGTGTCCCCTGCATTAACATTCACTCTGCAGCTTCCCCATGTTAAAGTTGGTTTTGTCTGTGCTGGTGCAGATTGACATTTTTTCACATGTACACAATTATACATGCAGTTCATGTACACATGTAACTCATATTTCTATAGTTATAGTGTAAATATACCAACTCATACCACTTCAGTCAAACAGTAGTCATGTCTGAAGAGGGGTCAAAAGAAGCAAAGTTTATTTAATCCCACCCGAACTTACTCTTCAATATGTTCTAGCATCCTCCAAAACTTGTCTGTTTGCTGCCCACAATAATTATTCAATAGTTACATGTGCTCAACCAATCAATTGATATTTTACATTTATGGAAATCCAACTTACACACATGGCTACTTACTAACATACATGCATACGTGCAAGGGGCTTCCCTGTGATGAACCTGTGACCTTTTCGCCTCAAGTAAGCTTTGCTATGTGTAACTCAGAGTTGGGTGAACTGTTGTACAGGATATATAGGGATGGTTGTGCAGGTGTGGATAGCAAAGTGTATATAGCTGTCATCAGGCCATTGCTCACATTATTTATTTAAGTTCCTCTGTCATCATAACACTCCACATGCATTTTTTTTTTTAACTGAGGCTTCTAGATTTAGTTTGAGCTTACTTCATGAATATGGTGGTTTTATTAAAAAAACAAACCATCAGTTTGTGGGCTTGGAATATTTTTAAAGAAGAACAATGATAAAAAAAGAGAAAGATTTGACACGCTGTGACTAAATGATATTATTCCAGGTGGTTCCACTCTCTATCTAACGATGACTCACTGAAAGTCCTGTTTACTTTTTCAGCCAAAAGAGCGTTCAATGTACATAAATGTGTCACTTACTGTGAAGCTGGCGGTTCATTGTGACATTGCTGCAGTTCTACTTTTGTTTTAGGATTGACACTTGTAAAAATAGATGTTCTTTTTTTTTTTTTTATTCATCTTTTACCTCAGATATTGCAGCACCTTTGAGGATATTGCCCAGCAGTATTGTTCGTAACAGCTGGGCATTTCCCATGTCACTGTGAGGAGGATTAATGACATAGCTCCTGCTCCAGTAAACAGGATTTTAGTGAACTTGTTACGGAGTTGCTCTTCAGTGGAGAGAACCGCTGCAGCTAATCCTCATTCTAACATTTTCAGAGAGAGAGAGAGAGCGAGAGAGAGAGAGAGAGAGACTCAAAAAAGAAAATCAAGTACAGTATTTTTTGTAGAATTGTTGTGTGTGTGTGTGTGTGTGTGTGTGTGTGTGTGTGTGTGTGTGTGTGTGTGTGTGTGTGTGTGTGTGTGTGTGTGTGTGTGTGTGTGTGTGTGTCACAAAGTGCTTGACAAAATAACAAAACAAGACAACACACATAACACAAAGAAATCAAAACAGACCACGCACAGCAGAAAAGAGAATACTGAATTAATTTGTTCTTTTGTTTAAAGTATCAGTATTGTAGAAATAATGTTCTCCGCAATAAAGTGATGTGAAGTTCACTTTAACCAAGCGGCGAGACACGACCTCTATGATAAAAGTTGAAAACAGATGAATACTATTACAAATCGATCTTTGCCAATTGATAGTTGATTGATGTAGTTTTGTTTTTCAATGCTGCTTTCATTTATCACACCATTAAAGCTGTGTTAGATCTATTCAGAGAAGTATCACCTTTTGTCATCAGTATTTATGAGATCAATGAGTGAATATATGCAGCAGTTTTTCAGTCCACATAAATATTGTTTGCGAGCAAAAGATTAATTATATTCAGTTAAATCTCTCAGATTTTTCATGTGCGGAGACAAACTGTAATAAAAACTGCATATTTCTGCATTTATATGCAATCATGATGAGATCGACGAGAAAACTGCCTTTAGTAATTGCAGACATAATGAATACATGTGGGGTCGCCACATTGTGAACTGCAAATGTAATTGTGAACAACCAGAATCAGAAGAAAGCGTCTGACAGCTGCAACCAGATGTTCTTCTAATAGGTTATCGTCATGTATGTGAGGATCTAAATCAGGAGACTTTGAAATAGGAAACGTTTGCTTATTTGGAAGCACTATCTTTTACAAAAGCATGGGTTTAAAAACGGCAGATGTTTTTATATTTTTTTGATCCTTTTTTACGAGGTTGTGCTCATACGATCCTGTTGGATTAAATTGCGACGTGTTTCTAATGCACTAGCTTAACAATACAAGAGACAAACGGAATATTAGAAATATAACACGGTTGAGCTCTATGCCATGAATGTATAAGTTGTGTTTTTTGAGGATTACTGGGTCCCTCGCATTAAAATTGCACTCTCTTTTGCAATATGCTGTGCATTCACAAGTTGTTAGCGTCTCAATTTACACCATGTTAATCGTCCTTTCACATGTGACGGCATCCAGCTGGAAGGCCTTCAACAACTTCACACTTCAGGAACCTGCCACTCACCAACATGCAAACAGTGCCTGTGTAATCTGCAGCTCATTGCCACTCACCTGTTGCTAATACAGCATCTTTTCAGTGACGGATTAAAAGCTGTGTCCATCTGGTCTGGACGTTTATTTTTCAATCAGCAAGCAAGTATGCATTTTATTATCCAAGGAGGAATTCAGATCTTCATATTGACTTGCCACCTTAAGTACACCACTCAAAGCTTAAGGTATTTATCCTTGCTTTGTTACCAGAATAGGAGCCTCCAGTAGACGTGAGAGGAATCAACACAAAGAGAAAATAATAGAAGAAGTGCATATTTTCTTAGACGCGTGAAACGGCCATGCTTGTCCAACCATTAGACTATGGCAAGGTAATGTGAAGAAAACTGTGACATTTGAAGAATCCCAATACTCCTATTAAAGCGTCTTCTGGTGGGGGATGAAAACAAACAAGGAAAATATGAGCGCTGCCTTCTAATGCAAAATGGTAAATGCACACACTTTTACAGCTGATGACTGATCTTATGTTCAAGGGTTCCAAGCACTTAATACAAAAAAATTCCCCTACACGTCCATATGCAACTGGCCGTTGAGTGGAATTCTTATATCAATTGGTAATTTTTTTATAAACCAAAAATTATCGTTCTAATAGCTACTGCCAACAGTTTTGATGGAACACCATTTGTGTAAGTCATTATTAAGTATACTGAACTGTAGCAGCAGTATGGTAGGAATGTATGTATCCATTGGACAGTTAAATAATTACTCACCATTGTGCTTCCTCTGATTAAGCAATTATTCAATGCTGTCATGAAACGCTTCAAAAGAGAGTGCTTTTCTTTCATTGCGTTGTTACGTTTTATTATTATATTTTCTGTTGGGGTAGTTTGGTCTTTCCTGAAACAAATTGTGCTTTTTAAAAAAAAAAAAAACCATAACAATTGTCTGTGTCACAGTCCTGTTGTGTAAGTTTGTGTTCTAATGGTTTGTTGTGGAGCATGCTTCTCTGTTGTCTGATTCCTTCACTGTTGCCTGTGTTTTCTGTGATGTATTTTATGATTTTTGTCACATAATTATATCATAAGTCTTTACTCTTGTTTGTGTAGTTTATGTGTTGGCTGTTTGTCTGGATTCTTCTCCATTGTTTTGTTTCATATCTGTCTTCATGTGTAGTTTTCCTCATCTGATCTTCTTGCTCAGGCCTTCATGTTTCACCTGATTATTAACCAATATAGTTCATACATGAATCTGGTGGTTGTTCATTAGATTCCTTCAATATTTATCCAGTCTAGCCCTGCTCTGAGAATCTGTCCCTTCTCTTTGAATCCTTCTCTTTAGTTTGTTATCTGGTTATGTTTCTGTTGGAAATTTGTGCGACACTCCTGATGAAGTCTGTTTTTTGTTTTACTTCTTGGCTCCTTGCTGCACGATGACTCATTTCACTTTTAACTAGTGCTAGTCAACGATTAAATCACTTAATCGCACATTGTTTCCATTTTAATTGCAATCTTACGTGAAAAATGTCACAGTGAATTCAAACGTGTCGTACTGGGGATTTATATCTGGAAACTACTGCAAAGTAATACCATGCAAATACTATTTATTTTACCAAGAAGTTAAAAGAAAATAAAGTTGCTTTAAACGGTCCTTTTGCCTTTGATTTTTTTATTTGTTTTCAAGCTTTTCTGAGAAATGTTCTATTTAACTTTTTTCTGTTTGCAAATTATATATGAATCACGCTGCAGTTTGGTAGTTATTAACTCTTCTATTGCTTTTGTGAACTTGCTGTGCTTTCTCCTGCACTGTCTGTGTGGGTGGATTTGCTGGTATCAAGCAGGGTCCCTGGCCAATGGAGGTCCAAAGCAAAATAAAATGATGATAATACAAACAAAAGATTACTTGGTGAAGTAACTGTGATCTTTGCCTTTTTCTCTGTGTGCCCTGTCTTATTATTAATGTGCACATAGTTTTTTTATTTTCTTATTGCAGCTGAGCCGTCAGCACTGTGTGGGTCACTCCGATGCCCCGTTCACTCATTAGGTACAGATAAACAAACAGAAGTTAGCAGAAAGTCACATTTCTGTGCAGATATGTTATATTTGCCCGCTTTGCTTTTTATTGGGTTTTTCTGCTCATCCAAAACAAAGGCTAAAAAAGTTTCAAATCGCATGCATCGTCTGCCACACTCACAGTCGTCACCAGTACAACCAGGCATTTAGTACATTTAAGTTTTGTGAAGATATACAGGAGGAGAAACTCCAATAAGGCAGGTTTATTGAGCTTTAACTAAATACATGAACATCAACCGCAACTGGTAGGTAAATAAACAAAACAACAGACTCCACACACACGGTATTGACTCAACATCACTCTACTCATTCATACCCACTGACATGCACAAACACAACCCAGAACTCTTTTTTTTTTTTTTTTTAAAAACAAGCAGAAACCTTAAAACAGCAACTAATGTCCTTTAAATTCAAACTATGTGGCCGTGTGAGTTTGACACTCCTCAGCATTAATTGTCTCCATCCGTGGGTGTGAGGAGGTGTAATGATGTGAGATTTCTTGACAGTCAGATTCAACACACCATTTGTCATACATTCTAAGTCATCGAAGCTGTGAAGTGGCATTTAATGTCCAGTTTTCCATGAGGATGGTAATTACAGTTGAACTCATTTGGCTTGTGGTGTCGCCGTTCACTCTCTGGTAGATTTATTTTTTTTAATTCACTTGATAAAGTTCCTATAGTGTTTTCTATCAGAAAATGTTCATTTTAATGTCTCCTAGTGGAAAAGTTAAGGAAGGTTTTAGTCCCAACCATATGTGAGGGTCTTGCGAGAGGCTAATCACATACTGACTGAAATAATATGATTCACACAGCAGGGCTGCAAAACAGATTGAATAAAAAAGTTAGGGGAAATCACAGCCTTAACTTTAACTATTCATTAAGTGTACTGGCTGTAATGCGTGGCTGCAGCACATGATTATGCCAGGCCACTGGTAAAGGAAATCATGGGTACTTTTCTTTTATGTCAAAATCCTGCAGAAAGTCTCATTAAAGTTCCTACTAGAGAGAAATAAAACATATGAAAATAGAAGAGACTTTGAAATAAACATATTCAAACAGGTTCATTCTGACAACCACCATTGTTGAATATTGTTCATCGTGACTAGAGAAAGGTTTTGAGATTACCTCTTTATCCCGCCCGTTGTACAAATATGACACTTCCTTAAATTTGGCAGCTATAATTTCTCTCAATTATGGCTTTTTGTTCCCAGGAGTTTCCTATCACAATGAGCAGCGTCTCACTCTCAATTCTTCATCTACATTTTGCACTTCAGTCACTCCAAAATGCTGCACGTGATTAGAATCCAACCAGAAATTATACCTGTTATTACAAGATATGATGTATTAAAGATCATGTGCGACAGTGTCTCCACTGCCTTGAAGGTTAGTTTTTACAATGCAACCGCTGCTAAAAACTTATTGTCAGAAACTGATTTATTGTTGTTTTCTTTTTCTTTTTTAGCTACATTTATTGTTTAGTTATATATATATAGGTGTCTTGTCTGCACAGATGGTAGGCAAGATAATTTTTTTTGTTTCCTTTTTATTGGCTATTTACAGTACCTTTCTCAAATGGAGTAAAAACCTCCAAAATGACCATAAAGATAATTCACTGTCTTTTTAACATGGTTACGTTAAATTTTTTGAATCCAGTGCTTAAAGAATACACTATGATATGAGTTGAAGGTAAAAATGTCTTCTCATCCATGGAAAGTATGGGTTCTTCCAGCTCCCATTCACTAAACTCATGGGTAAAGTGGCTATAGTTCACCAATAGGAATATTTAGATACGGGTTTTGCACCATAACACCCTGTTAACAGGTATCGTTTCCAAATTAAAGTGCCTTCATTCGCCATGGAGTGATTTTACAGAGCACTGAGTACCCACCAGCTCAAAAGCTCAAAATTAAATGTGATACCACAGAATTGAACGTCTTGTTGAAGGAAGTTATCAAACATACCAGAGCATAACAGCAAATTTATGTGAATCTGGCAAAACAAACAAACATGCAATATAAAACATCAAATGGTCAAAGCTGTGAGGGGAAGTTTTTTTTAATCAATGAAGTTGTAGGATAAGGAAACACCTCTCACTGCATTAAGTGCAGCATTGCACATTTATCTATTGGCATAAACTCTTCCCAGTATTTTGGGAATGGTACACTTACCCCATATCTCATATTAATGAAATCAAATGCTCTAAACATCTAGTGCGAGTTATTTTGCTTCCATCTGTCCCTCAGTTGGATATAGTGAGTACGGAGAAAGGATGGAGGCGGAGCAACTGTATGACACTGTAAATCACATCTAACACTGCGTTTTAAAAACATTTTATCATTGCTAGACTAGATTTGGAGTATTAATAAAACTAGCGATAGTATCCACAAATTTTCCTGTTATTGTTTAAACAAAAAAAAATAAAAAATGTACAATCAAAATCTGCTTTCAGGCTTTTATGTGCAGAGCATGGCTCTTTATCTGACTGTGTATTGGCGTCTACAGGGAGTTGGTCCGCTTGTTATTCTGGCCAAAAGCATGTTAAATGAGAGTGAACAGACTTTTAACCTCTCCCCACGGCCCATGGGGCCTGTTCACGGTGACAGCTGCCGTGACTTACAGGAGGATGTGGCCCATGAAGACGGTGATGCTTTTCACAAACCACTTAGGTGTGGCCACCAAAGTCACTTTTTCTTCGGAGGATATGAGCGCAATGGCAGTCTTAAAATTATTTTCATGTATAAACTGAGACAGTCACAAGAGAGCTCCTGAGAATTGCTGCTCCAAAAAGTAGATAACAACTTAAGAGGTGTATAGAGGATGCAATGGCTGTGGGTTTTTTTTTTTGGGGGGGGGGGGGGGGGGGCAATTATCAGTACAGTCAAAAGTTAAAAAAATAAAATAAAACAAGGACATGATGGGAAAGAAAGTAGCGCCGAAACGTCCACAGCTGTAATTCAACTTGTGTATGAAACTGTGTGGGGAAATATTTGAGGTTTTTGGTATGACGTGGCAAAGCATGATAATGAAGCTGGAAGGACGAGCGTTTCAAGGTTGTACACCACACTGTTACACACAAGTGAGTGCCTGACCACGGCTGCATAATTGAGCTGATGGCATGGCTAAAGATAACATGTCCTCTAGCCTCCTCCAGCTAAATCCCCTCATCAGTGTTTCACACACCAGGTTGTTGGGGAGGGATCCAGGTCAGAGCCTTGTTAGATCTCAATCTCAGTCAATTTACACAGGATGACGGCTTAGAATGATACAATCAACAACCTCCTGGCACCGTGGCATGGATTGCTAATTAATTAACTTAGCTCAGGCCTGACAAAGGAGAGCTTATGTGTCACCATTGTTTCATCAGTATTTAATAAATGACTCAGGAGAGAGAACAATATGCTGCTCAGCACATATCGGCAAACACGAGGAGCTGCCGAAAATGTAAATGACCGCGGCGGAGTATAGCGGGAGTTTTCCACAAATGTCATCTTTGAAGTATTTGTGCCGACTTTCATCTCATTTCTGAAGATATGAAGACAAAAGGCCTGAGCTACCTTATGCGGCACGGCACCACAGATTCACATTAGAATCAGAAAAAGGCAGACTGACAGAAAGGGAGGACGGAGATGTAAACCTTCCGCTGTTGTTGCCACAGAGACCACTTCCCCCTCATTGGAATTCACGGAGCTGTTCCCAATAAGAGGAGCACATTTATTCCATTTCCATACACTCAATCCCATTCATTTACTCAGTCTCTGGTGTACCCACCAAGAGCATGTACCTTTTCTGAGTCGAACAATCATACAACTGAGCTTGGGGAGAGCCACTGCCGTGGAAGGCTTGAACCAGGAAATCAGCTTACACTGGTAATTAGTTTGCCCCATTTTGTTGCCGACAGTTCAACTGCTTTCGTCAGACTGCCACAGGCTGAGGCGCCTCGCGTTGCCGACGGTGACACGCTCGGCTTTGGTGACTGGTGATTGCCGGCTCCGCCCAGACAACAACTCCTCATACCACTATCAGCCAAACTATCTATGTCATCCGTTTAACATCGGATGAAAATCCATCTCCCGCGCTCATTTTTCCCTCCCAAGAAAACAACCTCTGCGGGACAAAGATGTCAAATCTCCTGATTATCTGCGTAACAGTGGCTTGTCTGCCAGCCAGAGCCAATATTGCGAGTAATAAGGGGGGAAAAGCGGCCTTTGAACACTGTCAGCTTGTTTCTGCAGGTATCCACTGTAGTTTTCTTTTTTTTCTTTCTTTTGAAAGACTCATTAAATTTATGCAAATGGCATAGTCACCCCTTGAAACATGTAAATGCAGTCCTTGCAGCGCGTATGAGATGAGTGCTCTGCTGAAAAGAAAGTTTCCTGACCCGGCACTATCTGAAGTAGTGGCATTTCGTACACTGACTGAATTTTTAATATCTTTTCATTATTATTATTAATTAACATTTTTTAATGCGACCAAAGAAAATAGAAGTTTGAACCGGTCAGCAGATTGTTGATTTTCTTTGAGTTGTTCCCTGTGTGATCTTTGAAGAAAGAAGGACCATCAAAGTGTAAAGCAGCGTAATTACAGTAAGAATACAGTGGTGTTGTGAGCGTCTGCTCGCGGCAGTGTCAGGTTGTCCTTGAGGAGTCGAGGGGAGCAGGTGGCACACGAGCTGAAGTGACTACACAAGATACGAGCGCTCTCATCACAATGCAGACCTATTCACGGTGATAGCGAGCTCGAGTTGAGCGGGCATAAATTTGATCATGTTGACACAGAAACGTTTGCTAATTACCACTGAACACACAATAAAAGTCCAGGTGAAGCTGATGGGAATTGCAAAAACTTTAGACTGACAGTAACGGCATAAAAATAGACTCAAAATACCATCATTTATTTTGATTATCAAAGTTTTCTCCTTCTTTTTGAGATTGTTTCTTTCTTTTTTTTTTACCCAATAAGCAAATCATCTAGAATCACATCACATGTAAGTCAATTGAGATGTCCACAATATTGGATATTTCAGCTGTATTCTTACATAGTAAAACCAGTGTGCTTATTATTGTAAGTATCAACAAGAACGGACATACTTTTGGCTGCTTTGCAAGGTCGATGTGCAACCCAAGATTCCCAGTGGAAACCCGTTTACTACATGATATACATTTCAAATGTCAAATAAAGGGACATAAAAATTCCAGTGAATATCCACACTATTTTAAATTATTGTCTGCAGCCAACTTGGAATATCTCCAAATAAAGTGTGTTTTGATAAACTGTAGCCAGCTTGTGATGACTTATTTTTACTCAGTTCATGACATCACTTTTAGTCCCTGATGTTAATGTATGAGGGTAATCTAAATGAAGCCTTATAGGAAATTGCATTTCATTGTGCAAATAATGTTATTTACTCCATTCTACATTCTTCTTCAAGCCAGTAGCACTCCGTTATTTTTCTTTTACGTTGGTGAATGCTGGCAATTGAGAGAAAAGATTTTGCATTGGATGCGAGCCAGATCTGTGTGCTTGTAATGGAAATTTAACAAACCAGTACAGAATTCACTTAATAGTTTGTTTGCCAAAGGAAACTGGCTTGTGTTTTATCTTGTGTTCAGTGTGCGCCACCGCATTGTAAATTTGAAAGTAACAGTAAACCAGTCAAATCAAAACACATGGCAGGAAAGAAACCCAACGCTGCCATTTTCTTTAGCTTTTATGCTTCCCTGTCAATTTACATTGATGATCAAAATGACAGTGTTCGGGTTGTATAATTTATATTTTCAATATATGCAACATTACAAAGGCCCAGTCCATATTTCCATAGTTGTGTTATATTGCACTTTGTACTATAAACTAAGGGAGTCTTCAATTCGTATGGTTTTAGGTATTTTCCCCCATTTTAGTTGTGCCTTTTTTTGAAAGGTTTATCAATAGTGAAGTACTTTTGAAGAAGAATTTTTGTGCAAAAATAAAATGAAAACAAGAAAAAAAATCTATTTGGTGTGATTTAGTGAAGGTTTTAGGGAACCACCACAGAAGTTCAAAAGAGCCACCGGTTGCAGACCCCTGCACTAGACAATGAAAAACTCCTATATGATGCATCACACAAAAAAATATTATATTTCACCATGTTGTCACCATGTGTTGCTAAATATATATATTAATGTAAATATCAGTTCTACTGTGACCTTTTCTGTTTTTAGATACTTTATTTTCATGTTCACATGAATTATCCCTCAGAGGAAATGCATTAATGTAACACGCCGAACCACCGGTGAACTTTCCGAGCCGCCGCCACTGTTTTAGTCTAATTGGGCTCGGCTGTTTGTCCTTTCTTTCCTTCTTCTGCCTGAAGTGCTGTTTATTTTTATTTTTTTTTCACCCCGTCTTTGCCTTCCATGATCCCATCCTCGCCTGCAGTGTTGGCCACACATAATGTATTTACAACGAGACTGTTGATGCCTCCAGTGAACCTCCAGTGTGGCACACGCTGAATAGCCCATGAGACCATCTGCATCTTCCCGCTCAGCTACACTTCGTCTCCCAAGTCCAGATCTGCCGGGTCTAGAGGAGCACCGGCACCTCCCGGCTTTGGTTCTGACTGGAGAGGATATTAACCGGCTTGCCTCAGCTGAGCTCTTTAAAATAGGATTAGGCGCGCTTACTGGCTTCTTTGGCATCATAGTTCCATTGGCTCACACTTATCTGTAATGAACAGTCATGAACTGATGGTAGAGGAATGAAGAACAAATTCAGCCCTGAGAAAACAGTTCAAATAGCATATATTCTCTTGTAGGGAGCCTGTGTCATAGTTTGACCTTGATTCATCTGATTCCTTCTGGAATGAAGGTCACAAATGATCAAAATACCATAGTAAGACCAGTGATGCCTGATTTTTATTTTATTTTAGATATCACATCCTCAGATTTAAAACATTCAAAACTGATTCAATACAGTTAACAATATACAATAGTTAAAATGATAAAATGCAGATTACTAGAGACAAGTTTAAAAGACAAAATGCAGATTTTGCAAAACAGATTGGACTAAAATGCAATAGCTAATAATAAATATTAAAGTGCATGAGTTCACTGTAGAAAAACTTTAAGAACATAAACACTGAGCAGTGGAACCTTGCCAATTAAAAAGTAAAATAAACAAAATAATAGTTGCCTGTGACAAGGTTATTCTTCATTAGCTAAATAACGGTGTGTGTAATCAGTATGTGAACTTTGTCATAGAAGAAGAAGGAAAAGTAAAAAATGCGTATTTTGTTACATTAAATAAGATCTTTAAAAGAAAAATTTTGTTTGTTGTTGCGTTCAATCACTGTCAGAATTATCGAAAACAATTATAACGAATAATATTCTGATTTGATGAGTTATAATTGTTACAAAGGCCATTAATAATGTATTAGGTTGTTATATGTGAAAAGAAAACCAGACCCTATTTACTCATGTGTGTTTTTTAATTTTTCTATGAAAACATGTTATTTTCATCGAAAATGTTTGTCATAAAAGCTGATCTTTAAAAGCTACTTGGTATTACGTGTAATGAAGATTAAAAAAAACACTTCCTTGAGGCACATTTGCCTCTTTGAATAATACAAACCTCTATCAGTCATTTTGAGTGAAGTCTCCTGCTTCCAAGTAATCTCATATGATTTTGTCAAGCCCAGGAAATGATATAAAATGACCTTCAGACATGATACACGAATCGATATTTACAAATAGCTACGTACTTACTATTATGGCAGCGCAAAGAGTAAAATACGCAATTACAACAAAACACGGAGGTCTGTGTACTCGTGCAGGGCTGACTCGGAGCTCCATTTTGCTCTATCTGACCTCAGCCTCGCACATCCTACCAGATTAGCTCAATTAAAGATGTCTCATCTAAGAAAATCAGAGGCAACATTAAGCTCCTAGGTATGATCTCTGAGCCGACAGATGTTAATATCATTCTTTGTGCCCATTCCACTGAAAGCAGCGAATAAATTACAGAGATTTTCAAGGTCAGGTAAGATATGACTTCCGATGTGAAATTCTCCTGAGTCTTTCATCTATCACCTCAGAGAAAGGAGTAACCTGAGGATCTGTAGCTTGGTTGCAGTGACAGACAGTCACGCAGAGTCCAAAGCATAGGTCTCAGATGGTATGAAATTCTGCTTCCCCAGTCGTTTGATGATTCCTGGATAAGATGTGCTGATCCGACTCGTCCGCTCCATTTTCAGGTTAGATCACACATCTTTTTCACTGTTGCCCAGATTTCTGGAATACAGTCATGAAAGCTTTACATGGGGATGCTTTCCTTCGATGCGCTATCCCAGTGTGAATCCAGCTGGAGTCCGCGCCTCTCAGAAGGGGTGCCAGAGATCACAGACTGTTTGCTCTGGGGGGCTTAAATCACATCAGGGAACAGCGGTAGGACGCGTTGTACAATCCACAGCAGAACTGAAAAATGACTTTATTTTAATCGCTGTTTTTTTTGTTGTTTGTTCTGTTACTGATTTGCGTTTGGCTTGATTGTAATGATCAAAAAGAGGGGCTGTGTTTCTTCTCAGCAATGAAGAGTTGTGGGTGTGGGGTTAGGGAGTTCCAGGGAGAGAGAGTCGAAAGAAAAATGGAAAATCTATGGCTCTGTGATCCTTTTTAATATCTTTAAGCTTTGAGGTTGTACTGCATTTGATTTGCCTCCATGTGCAGAATTCCTTAACAGTACGTCAACTGCTCGGATTGTAACGTTACAGTACATCAGTATGGATACACCCATAAAACCTTTTTATTGTACAAGCGCTTCTTGAGTATAAATAGAACAATCATGCTGCATTTAATTAACATTGTGACACCACATGTTCAAGCATCTATATTATGGCTATAAGCCAATATGCGGAAATGTAAATGTATGTATGTGAAAGTATGCTTTGTTATTCTTGGTTTTTAATTAATGCTGGACAAAAAAAACAAAAAAACGAAACTAATTCCTTGGATGCTGAACATATCAGGCAATACAAATCTTTCTCATCCTGAATATTAGCAAAAGCTATGATATAAGTTACTGGAACAGGTAAAATATTTTATGGGTCATTAGAAAAACCCACTGTAGATGCTGACATGTGACACTCAGCTGAGTAAACACCACAGAAGTGAGACACTGGAAAGAAGCATAACTATTTCAATAGATTTTGTATCATTCTGCAGTCTAAAAACCGACCTCATTCTGGTACAGATGCTAATGATACAAAGGAGATGTTTGTTCTGTTTAGAATCTTAATTTAGGCCACTTGACAAAGCAAAGTTGAAGGACAAAGTAATGTTAGGAGCTTTTTAGTTAACTTGCAATAAACCAAAACCATCAGTGTGCTGGTACCCGCTATGATGCAATAGATATATCTCTATATAGCAGTTATTGGGAAAACAGTATTGCCAGCCAAAATGTGGTTTTTAAAGTTTGGACTGACTCTTCGACTCCATTTTATATCAATTTGTTTGCAATCGTTATTGACTGCTTACCAATCCTCACATCCTACAATGCAAAACAAGTCAGTTAAGTGTCACTGATTGCATAATAAATGAAATGTCAAGGTTACATCTGAAAGGTAAGTCAGCGCTGTGCCAGGTGGTCGGGTCATTTGGAGCGATAAAGAACTGAGTGTTCAGCCCTTTCAGCTTCATTTCTACAGCCCGGCGTCCAGAAATCCTTCTTTGCATACGATGACATTTATGATAAGGCCCAAAGGGAGGCTGAATAAGAAATAAGTAAAGCTGCTGGGCGGCTCCTCGAGAGAATTCAGTGTTAAGCCCCAAATGAGAAGCGATGTCAGTATTCCTGCCAGCATTTTTACGGTGAATGTGTGAAACTGTGGGCTGGATCGATACTGCTTCTCCCAGGAGTTCTTCCATTCAAGATAACCTTATCCAGAGAGGGCGCCCCTACCCACAGCACTCCATGTGCATGACAAGGAGCTACAGTTTGTAAGTAGGTCTTTTTTTTTTTTTTTTTCCTAATGAGGCTTGAAATCTTTTGTCATTATTGTTTCCAGATAAGAGGGGAAATGATGTGGAGACACAAAGCTTTTGTAAATCTATGCCACACCTTTCAGTCATTATACTACAAGTTCAAATATTCATTGCTTGTATGCAGTGACTTTAAAACCAAGTTTATTGTTCAGAGATGACAAAAACAACAAAGACAATTTGGAGCCATGCTTTATTCAGTTTTTATTTTGAGCAATGCAAGTCCTCCGTAAAGGGAAATGGTGGTTCGGTTATATATTTCGAGTCACTGGCATCAACTTCAGGGCAGCATTGTGAAACCACTTGGAGTTCATTCAAATTTATAGAGAGTTTATTGGGACCATATAGCTTTGAATGGATGCATTTTGTAGGCTTTCTATATAGCTGGCTACAAACTTAACTTCCTGTGCTGTCATACTTAATCCAAACATGAACGGTCAATATATGCTTAACTGTTGTTAACAGTTGTATTTGCTCGCAGAACACTCAATCTATATTATCGTTTTTCCAAAGGCCAAAGCGTTAGTTATCGTTAGCGCCATTGACCACTAAACCTATCTTGAGAAATGTAGACAATTTTAAAGAAGTTGCCTGAACACAAACAGATTTGAACTTTGCCATTCTGGGAATAGATATCTACAGGACACCGTGTGCTTTTCTTACAATTTCGAAAGAGTAATGTGTCTATAAAATGGCTCTCGATGTGAATGTGTGTGGATTGTTGTCTCTCTGTTTATGTTAGCACTGTAATGATATACCCAGCCTATTTATGTAGAGTTGACTGGCTCTAGCTTAGCCCCATTCATGTATTAATTGTTTATAGAAAATTGATTCATGAAAGTGAATATAGCCTTCTTAATTTGGAATAGATAGCTCATTATTATTGTCCATAGCTTCATGGAAAACCTGGCCTGTCACTGACAGAAATTTGAAGCAGCTACAGTGGCAAAAAACATTTATAAATCTCCTACAAATACAGATACGATGATAAACCTAAATATCAACATATTCTGGTCCCACTGGTACACAAAGCAAATACAGTAAGCACAGCTGAATAGTGGTTGAGGTTTGCCAGCAAACAGTCCTTGTGTTCATGCATCATGCTGTCCATAGTCATCCACATATGCACCACACATGCACTGCCATTTATAAGATGGCACCGGAAAATATGTGAATGTGGACTTCATGTCTCTTGTCAGGCAATGATATTGACAAATGTCCTTTAACTGAACCCCATTCACACATGGGCTAATGTCTCATCATGCATAATATCCACTGAAAAGAGAGGTTGATGGCTTTCATCCAGTGGCCTGATCATCAATAATGATCCCTGTATGTGGACCCCATCACAATTCCTCCCACCTCCTATTGCTCAAGGATGATTTCAGGGCACTCCATCAGCTGATGAATGCTTAATGGCTGTGGCAACAAAGTCTTCATTATGGTTATTATCGAGCTCTGACGGTGAGGATGAAATTTCAGGCTGTGTTTATGACTTTCACATCTTGAAGGTCAATTTGGTGCCACAACCTCTTTCATCCAGTTATTAAGAAAAAACCTAAACGACATACTCCCAGATCATTTGTGGTTATGAACAGTCTTTTAATTTAGTTTTTATTCAGACTGCCCAATTAGGACTTTTGTCTTTTTTTTGAGTATGGATGGACATGATTTTGGAACTTTGTAATACAAGATTGTCCAAGAAAAGATTTTCAATAATAATCCGCGACCCGGAAACGGATAAGCGGGAGAAGATGGATGGATGGATGGATGGATATAGCCATATACATATATACATTGCACAAGTACACCTGCAATGTGTATATTTTGAGTGTAAACACATACACAGATACTACTGATAGTATATCAGTGTATGTGTTTACACTCAAAATATACACACTATTGCTAAAATGTATGATTACAACATGAGTTTTTCAACACAAAATGCAGAACAGTGGAAGACATTATTTACCTCAGTTTGTGCCGTTCATGTACTCTATTACCACTAATGAAAAATGTAACTCATTTTTATGTTTTTGAAAGAGTTTAAAATGCTCTGATGTACTCAAGGTTTGTTTATTGTTTTTTCTTTTTTCCCATGGTGAAAGAGACACTCCGACAGAAGTTCCCCATGGCTGGGCTCCTCTGAGTACTCGCTGTACTTCACAGCTCACGATAGACTGAAAGCTTTGGTGTGTCCATTGGAGCTGCCACAGCTCAATAAAAAGTCACTGACCAATGCATCATGAGCCACTGCTCCCTTGTCCCTTTGCTGCATCTCCGAACATGGTGAGGCAGACCTCTAGTAGCATTAAAAAATGTATCCAATGTCCAAAATGGTCGGGAGGATGAGTAAAATGTAAGCGAATGACCGCACAAAAACCTTGTTTTCAATTATTCTGGAGCATCAACAATGTATCAGGTGTCAAAAGCAAATCATCTTCCCAATTTATTGATGAACTGCTTTTAACAAATAGGGTTATTAAGATTCTATTGGCAACAATATATCTCAAACAAGTTAGGTGTAAAATGTGGCTGGAAAAAATGGAGATGAGCATTTTGTCATTGGCTGATTGACAATATGACAACATTGTTCGCCATATTACCTCATAATGGGTTGAGGGTTGTGAGGTTTTTTTTGTTATTTTCATCAGACCACTGCAATTTCAATCAAGTCAACAGGACTTGGTCTTGTGTCTTGGAAGACGTCATCCAATTGGCTTCTTCAGTCCACGCTATTTACTAGACGAGCTAGTCTAGCGCCGCAACTCCTAGTAAGATAAAGCAGTATAGATGATGGTTGATAAAAACGTGAAGATGTTGAGGATCACAACTTTTAAAAATGTCATCAAACTAATATAGAGAGAGCATGGGTTGGGCCAACTATCAATTAAAGACCACAGAATCTGGTCCTTGCTTCATTTGGTTGAACCAAACTCAGGAATTCAAGAACAATTTATTGACAAGTAGAATTAAATTGATAAGATTTGGACATCATTTGACACCCAGATCAGTAAGAAAGTACTGTCATGCTATAACCAATGTCTATCTTAGAAACAATATACAAAAATGGTAGTAAGCATGTGTTTAGGACTGAAACCTTACAGATCATTGAATTGATATTTAATTAAATCACATTTTACATTGAAGCATTGCGTTAAGCTTAAAATTTGTGTTGTTTTGTGATAAATAACTTTGGCGTATGCAGTCTGCCTATTTATGGAAGTCTCATTTCCTCCCGACTTCTCTTTATCTTCATGAGGCTGAGTCACGAGTTACAGTGAATACGGTTGCAGGGGTGCCAGGGCTGTAACAGGAACAGACAAACAGGAGGAAGTGTTTTGAAGTCTAATACACGCCGTGTATATTAATTAGCAGCATAACAGCCACACGGGCCGCTCATTGTCGGTTCACCCTCCACTGCTCTGACCTCAGTCCAGCAGCACACCTGGAGAACGCTGCCCTCTGTGCTGTGCTCAGTTAATATTACAAATAGTGCTTTGAAAAACAAACTGTATGTGGAGAAAGCATAATGTGAGGCCACGATGCCCACCTCGGGTAAGTCTCCCGCGGTGGCGTCAGTCATTACTCAGCTAAGAACAGAATCATAAAGGTGCAGATAAGAATATTTCTATAATGTGGACTCACATGAACTTTTATTATAGAGACTTGAATATTATAATGTGATCCAGTACAACAAGCTTTGCCATGAACTCTGTACTTACAAAGGTAAGAATGTTTAGTTTGGCTTGAGGTGACAGGCTGTAACGCATGTTTCCATCACCACCTACTTCAGTACAGTGATGGTCAAAAACACTTAAAGATACGTAACAGACTAAATGTAACAGGCTACTTCCGTCTCATGTAACTTTGAAGTGCTTAGAGGCAGTACACAGCAAAATAAAAGCTGACACTTAGTCCCCGACATTATGGCGATTTCCCCTCAGAGGAACACACACCACTAGGAGGGGTGAAAAAGACAAAGCACACTTGTGAAAGGGCTGTCAGATATTAACTTGGACTTTGGGGCTGCTGAAAAGTCTCAGTCTTTCATTCCACCCAAGGCAGTGCCTGAACCAATGAGATAAAAGCGTCTACGTTTGCGAGAGCCAATCAGTAATACTCTGAAGAGACCCGAGCCAATTAATCTCTTTGGTGACACAAGCTTTGGAGGAATGGCCTGGTTAACTACCGATGGCGTGCTGAGTCTGGATCGAAACCCTGTTGCTTTCCTTTCATCTCGTGGCAGACAAAACTGACGTTGCCTGCAGCAGAGAGAACTTTTGAGAGGTTTTGTCTCTGTTTGAAACTGTACCTGTTCTTTCAAGTGCTGAAAAGACAAGTTCTATCCAGGAATCACTTCAACAATCTTTTGAAGCATTTGCTGTCAGAATAATTTATGCAAGGGGAGTATGCAGACACTTACTGCATCTTTTTGGGTCTTTTTTTTTTTTATGTCTCTGTAGTGATACAGCAGACTAACTGGCACCCCAACATGTCTGCTCTCACCACCCCACCCCCACCCTCTCACCCCCCCAAGGGTAGATCAAAGCTAAGAAGACAGCTGGGTGTTCCACATCCTCTTCCACTCCAGGATGACACATCGAGCATGGTTCTTTCACTTTAGTCTCTCAAGGTTTTTTTTTTCTTCTTTTCTTTTAGTGCTGCCTGACAACAAGCATGCACGGTCTAACCGTTTTAGAAGGCCTGAGGGGCACACACATCAAGCACCCATTGCGTACAGTGAACTCTAGATTGCCCCGATTAAATCACCGTTGTCACTGGTCATTGGTGTTAAATGAGCTAGATAAAACAACTAAGGTTCAAGGTAACATTGCATATCTCTTGCTCATCATTATAATCTCTCTGCTGGATAGGTAGTGATGCAGTTTTTTTTTTCCTTCTCTTTTTAATGACATGATTTGATTCGACTGTAATTTAATTCAGAGAATAGAGCCAATCCACTTGAACTTGAAAACACCAACTGAGTATGTCTCTTTCTCGCACAGCTGCGGTTTGAGCCCACACTGCAGCCAAGATTAATGCTGTAAACATACGGTGAAGCGCACAGGGCTATTCAAGGTGTTTTCTGTCACAATTGCCTGGATTGGGAGCTATAATACATCATTAAGGCTTGTGGTTCAATACCAGACAACAGCAGTTGGGATGAAGACCGGCTATCATGCTGAATACTAATATACCAGTTTTCTACAAATTACTCTGCTGTTGAAAGCCAAACATTGCACAGACTGTTGATCATCCAGTTAAATTTCAAATATTTGAATGCAGCTTTACTTCATGTGTTTGAGCTGGATTACTTCTGAAAGCAATAACTCACAGATTTACTGTCTGAATCACAAATTGTCTGCAAAGTGTGATATCTAATTGGAAATCTCATAAAGTAGTCATGCTAATTACAAATTTTAACCCTTCATTGGGCAAGGAACAATTTGCAAACTTCCTAATTTCTTCCAAATAAACAAAGAATAGTTACTGACTCTTCATACATCATTGAATATTTGTGCTAAACTTTGAAATACATGTATATTGAGTCATGGTTTTGACAATTTGTGAAAATTATGAAGATGGACATTTCTGCTGCTTTTCGCTGCAAATAATTATGCAAATGAAATGATCTTTTTACACACTTTAGAAGGTTAAAAAAAAAGTTATTATTTTAATAAAACAGCATGGTATCACAAAAGGTTAAGTCATTTACCATTCATCCTCTTGATTAAACCTTTATTGGGGCAATATAAGTGCTGACCTCGTTGAGGTTAAGTTAGTCATGAGAATGCTGAGAAAATCTCTATGTGAATTGTTATTGATGGTAACACTGTACCCGGGGATCACTGTACACACAGCAGTACGATATATACTCAGCAACCTTGTTGGGATAAGAGTGGTAACTAACAGCAATCTGTAGGAGTTCATAAGTGTATGAGGCAATGTTTTGACAGGACCTGAGCCCCCTGATAACCAAGCATAACAGATCTGTCTGTTCTATTTGTCCATCTTTGCTGGGCGCATAATCCTACATGTCTCATAGCCAAACGAGCCTCACTATCAGTTTGATACATGAAACAGAATGTGACAGAGGGGGTAATGGAGCAGGCGCGTTGACTTCATGCATTCAGGCTACACACCCGAACGCTCTGACGCCGCTTGCTACCCGTCAGGCCCTGGACAAGACCTGAATCAAAGCAAGGTCGGTATGATTGAAGATAATCTTTTGTCTTATCATGTTGACTAAGATATGATCTGACACGGTGAGGGGCAGGGGTAGAGTGGGGGTGGGGTGGCAGGGTTTCGCGAAGAAAGGCAAAGAAAGAGATGTTAATGGTATTTAAACAGGAATGAAAAGCCTATAGCTCACGGTGGGAATTTGAATCCGCAAGGGACAGATCTACTGTCATGAAGAAGCAGTTAAAGTGGTGTGTGTATGTGGGTGTGCATGTGTGTGTGCATGTGGGGTCGTGGGAGATTTTTAAGAGGCTTCATTTCTTCGAGGATAGCCATGCCTCATCACACGGTCTTCCTTTTCAAAGCTGTGCTTCTTCAGAGAGGATCACTTGAATGCTTGCTTTTCATATTCAACCAGAATCTGTCGAACTCAGCATCCATTTAAATCATAGATTTGTCTTCTAAAGCTCTACATCATACCGCTTGCAGACTATTGTGTCAGCATATATAAATTATACAAAAGACTCATATTAGTCCAAATGAATATTTGCATATTGCAAATTAGTGCAGAGAGCATTATTAAAAGCCGCCATGTTCACTCATCTATTTCTGCTAGTCATAAATGCAGTATCACAGAAGCTTGTGGCAATAAAGGGAGTCATTAATACTTAGACTAGGGAACCAGACCAGTGTTTACAAGCAGCGTTTGTGGCTTTCCAGCTAGCAATGTCAGCTGCTGCAATATTAAAGCAATATTTAACCACCGCCACCCTGCCCACAGAGGAACAGTAACACCATATCTCTTCACTTCCCAGGTACGGCACACGTAGTGTGTTCGGTAACATGCGAGCCCCTGCTCTTTCATCAGTGTAGAAGCCTAATCGTTGATCAAACAAACAAATTAGTTGTAATAGGAGCTCAGCAATCTACTGAGGTGAGATTTTGACAGCAGTGAATCAATTGGCTCCAATAACAAAGCTCTGATTTAAAGCCTCTCTGGCTATGGACAGAGATCCCTGCTGTCAAAATATAGGCATCAGTTGTTGTCTTTTTAAAATCACATGACATTGAGTGATTTGAAATTAATATTGGGTGCCAGAAGGCTCCTTATGTGTGCTGCTCTGGGAGGTTAAGATGTCCAGAGACCTGTGGTGGAGATGTTGGAAAATGGCGCTTAGAAAGGAAGACCGGTTAAAAGAAACTCTTCTGTGCAATGTGTTTGTGTCCTGCTGGTATAATCAGTCTTAGTTAAGCCAGATTTCCTAACCATGTGCAAAAAAAAAAAAAAAAAGCCTGTTTGTGTTATTGAGCTTGACCAGAGCAGGTGGTAGAATTACTACTCTGCCTGAATACTCTGTTTGATGGTGAGCTTGTTGCACCTGAATATGAATACCAAGCGCTTTGGGGACACCCTGGGCCTCAGTCATTTTCAGCTTCATTTTGATCACTGGAGGGCGTCTTTGAATCATGAGTTACAAGAAACAAACAAGAAAGTCATTTCCGATTCTGCTCATTCCTCCATAAGGCTGCCTAAAGTTACTTTTTAATCGGCGTTCAGGTCGTGCGGATCGTTCCCGTCTCTCCTCCCGCTGCTAAAGTCAATGTCTAACCTTCCAATTCCAGCAATTCGGCTCAAAACGGCATCTTTGTCAGACTACCTTCCTCATTGGTCTGTGGATGAATAAAGGTACACACTGCGTGAAGTTACACTCTGCAGCCTCCAGCTCTTTTAAAACATATCCTTGATTAACTGAATGTCCTTGTCTGACACAGACAACACAACACTCTGCACAGCTCGAGCCTGTAAGAAGAAAATCGAGGAGCTGGTGGCGTTGCATTGTACTGATGGAATAGAAGCGAAATCACCGACTCTTTTGAGTCCTTGGTGAATAGTCCGGAGGATATCAATGCCACGGCTATTTAAGGAAAAGTTTGACGCCTTTGTCATAGGGAGAGTGTGGATGCACAAGATTGATCTCTAATAGTAGTGTCCGATTTACTGAAAAAAAAAACCATTTCATTTTTACCCCAGATATTGCAGAATTATGACCTGTACAAAGCTGAAGTTTCAGAGAGGCTGTGGGGAGGGGGTTGTTTTACACAGGGAATCTGGAGTATCCAGAGAAAGCCAACACAGGCTGAGGGAGCACATGCACACTGCCAATAGTGACAACACTAAGGCTGTAGTGCTAACCACTTTACCATGTTGCTTTCTTGTTTATTGTACATCAAACTTTGATCAGGCTTAGTATAGTACAAGAAGGTAGTTCTAAATAATTTTAAAAACCCCAGAAGAGGGCCCATTAGACAGCAAGTTCACACCAGGAGCTTTTTTTTCATAGTGCAAACCACATTAACATTGTTCCTTTCCCTTTAACTAAAGAACTATTGAAAAATCATTGGAATTATAAGTAATGTCGGTACAAAATATTTGCTATATCGTATATCTTTATGTTGCATATCAGTTACATCTCTGGGGTGTTAAAGCTATACAAACATTGTTGAAAAGGTCTGTATCAACAAAACCATCTTCTAAACTGCTTCATTCAGACTTGAACTGGGGATTTTTTTCAAGTAAGCTCAAAGGGCTAACCACTACACAACCGTGCAGCCCAACATACTTTCATTTTTCTGGGATTGTTGCAAAATATCAAGATTAAATTGTTTTGCAGATTGGTGTATAGCTACCAATATTGATTCTCGACAGACTCCCAAATCCTCTTTTCATATCTGTTTGGGTTGCAGCTCACTGGAGCTCATCCAACTAACAACTGTCCAGCAACCAGTATCCAAAATACTCATCTATAGCTACACAAAAATATCACATACCCATCGTCAGCCAGCTTACTCAAAAGAACAAAAAACTGCCAAAATAGAAAGCTCAATGTGCACCATATTTATTTAAAATAATTTGGAGAGGAGCCTCAAGCAAAGTATGAATCAGTGCAGTGCAGTTTATTTGAAGTGGCTGTGAAATGCAGCAGTGTTTGAAAAAATAAAATAAAAAATAGAGCAAAAGAAAATAATAATAAAACAAATATTATGAAAGCAGCTGTGAAAACTAATGATGCCATTTTTTAACTCCAAGCACTTAAATTACCATTCGCTACAATAAAGAAAGCACCACACCTGCAGGCAGCTACGCAAAAAGATGCTCGCAGTAACAAACAACATTCAAGTCCCCCTGGCAGAGATACAGGGAGCTCCAGCCCATGGGGATAGGCGGGCGGGCGATAATGTCTTCCCAGAGGCCCCACAGAGCCCAGCACCCTGTCTCCCCCCTGGGAGAGAGGATGGGTTCAGTTCACATAACACAAACACAGGCGTTGTTATTCACCCAAGAGACTTGTCAGCCGTACAGGTGAGACCACACATGTATCAGTTCAATTTATCATTCTCACAGGGCAGGCTCTGCAAACACGCTGCAGCTATGCTCGATCAGCTGATATGAAACACGGCCAGACGCTGCCGTCCCGGCAGATTTCTGTCCTTACATGGCAAACGTGAAGACAAGGATTAGGTCATTGTGTTTTGCAGCGAGTATAAACAAACACATAGCTTTTTGTATTGTTGTTATCTCTATACCGAAAGACAGAACGTGACAACATGTTATAAAATCCTTACCAGCTTTCATCCATTCGACTTCAATGTGAGCGAGTCCACCTCATCTCACTGTTAAGGACCCCAATGGGAATTTAGAAAATTTGCAGTTAGACAAAAACGGAAAATGAATATTTGCTTCTTGCCAGTCACTGAAAATGTTTTGTATGAATGGGAACCTTTGTGTGCAGATCCACTGCCCTTGTACTCATACTCTTGACTTTGAATAAACATCACATTACCAGAAAATCACTCCTGAAAAACTGTATTTGTAGCTGTACTTGTTGCAGCAATGTCAAATGTTAAACACATTAAAGTATCAATATTTATATTGTCCTCAATTGTGAAGTCACCCTTCCTATTCAGCTCAGCCTTTATTGAGACCAGAGCAGCAAGAAACCTGGATTAATAAAAGCTATTTTTGGGTGGTTGTTATCAACTAAACAGACCTTTTCTGATCAATTGAAGGCTACATGCTTTTACGTGACATATAGTGAAATCTATCCATTTTCTACACAGCTCTGCCTAATTCTGAGTTGTGGGTGAGTTTGAATAACAGTTATTGCTAACAGTTTGTATAGCCTGGTCAAAGTAATGGAACCACCTCTCCCACAATTGTACCGACAGGAAATTTAGGAACACAGATTAGATTATTGTGGAATGGAGAAAACCCACTCATGCGCGGGGAGGGGAACATCTGGACTTCATCCCACCACCTTTGTGGCACTATATTGTTCCTTTTATAGCTACATAACAAATATCAAATCATGTGGCTAATTAATGATGCTTATTCTACATGGAAAGAGTGGACGCTACAGTCGTTCACTGTTGCCTTCTCAGATAAACACTATTATCACATCTCACCAAGAGAGGGGAAGCTGCTTTTGGTTTAAAAAATAATGAAACAATAAATACTTCTGTGGTCAAATCCGACGAAAAACCAACCTGCTACGGCAGGCTGAACTCCACAGTGACTCAACTCACAAAAGTGATTTCATTTACTGTGTATCTTACAAGCACATACACTTCACTCAACATGAGATAAATTACCACCCAGGTGATATTAATTCAAAGTTGAAATTACATCAACACCATGATTTTGCTGGAGGCACATTTACATCTTGTTTATGTCTTTTTGGTATCATGATAAATGAGCAGTCGGCATGGATTGAAACTATCCTCCTACATTAGTGTCAATCACCATATAACAATTTGTGGACTGAGAAAAATAACTTGAAAGGGCATGAACCCGGATAGCTGAAGACCGGCTGCATGGATTTAGATTAAGCGGATGATGAATTTAAAAGGAAAGCAATTTCTTGGAGCACTAAGGGTTCAGCTTGTTGTTCAGCAACAGGGAAAGAGGAGCTAGTTCAATGCCAAAGCCAAGGGACTGCATGTCTGACAGAAGTAATTTGCTTTGGATCGTCAAATTTGCCCTCATGCTTTGGATATTAAAAGCTTTACTGGCATGGGGCAGCGCTATAAAGTTCACTTTGCTATATTAAAATCAAACCTTCTCTACTTCATGCAGCAACTGAAAGAAAACGAATTCACTCTGGCATTGAGCATTGTGTGTTACCTTCGAGGACGGGATGCTTTGCTTGCTTTTGAAATTTCCTGATGCCGTAGCTGCGCAGGTTTTGCTGTATAGGAGCGCCAGCGCAGCACAAATCTATGATAAGAATGGGCAAGCCAAAGAAGGACCTCTTTTTTCTTTCAGGGGGAGATATGGTGGCCTTTTGAACTTAAGCCACAAGCCCGGCTGAGCAACTGTAGCCATCAGCAAAAAAATAAATAATAAAAAAGTCTCCAAAAATAGGATGTGCTCCATATGCTTCAGGTTTACACCACTGTGCATAAGTACCACAGGGGCTTCCTGCAGCAGCCATAAAAAAAAAAACACTTCTACAGATGGATGCAGTGTTACAGCATGACCACTGAGGTTTTTTGTGTGGGTTTTTTTTAACCTTCTAGAGCTTTTATTAGTGTGGTAAAAATGTATCTTCTTGCTGGGCTTATGATACATACAGTGGATTTGAAGTCTCTGGCTGGCTGTGTCAATGATCCTTAAAAACACACACACACGAAAAAAAATAAAAGCAAAGAAAGTGTTGTAACCAAACAGTATATCTTAGCAGATGTCGGATTTTTTTTTTCTAAATCTAGAAATGTGGAGCAGTTAAAGCAAATGGAGGGTGATCAATGTGTGCCTTATCTACCACGTACAGCACAGTTATTCTTAAACTTCTCTTGTTTTCACTTCAGTGCTCCCAACTGACAAACCCTCTGCTCCCTCAGCCTTCTATTGTCAGACACAGCTGAAGCCGTGTCTCGCCAATTAGAGGAATAGGAGCACTGGAAAGCCATCCCGCTTCGTCTGTGCACATTTCAGTCTCAATAATTCCTGGGATACGCTGCTGGTTCAGGGTGTCATGCGAGGTACAGTCTGTCAGGGAGGTAACGGGCTTTGCTGGAAGCGCAGTGATCAATAATTTGCACCCTGCTATCCACTGATGACTGCAGTCAGGGTAGACACCATCCACAAGGTAGACCCACTTCACTATCAATCATTAATACACAAATCTCTTCATGATTACATTATGACAAGCAATCTCTCCAAATGTTGCTGTCAGCAGCAGCTTCAAATTGAAACTGTAGCTATGTGCTGTACATGGGATTGCTGAGATAAACCCACAGGGAGGACGACTTTGGAAGAAAAACTGACACTGCACTCCACAGCACATATTTACAATCAGCGTGGTGGGGCTGGCCAAGAAAAGTGACTTTTTTTTTTTTTTTTAAACATTTATGACATTTGATATTGACCCATGGTTATGTACTGCTTAATACAGAAAAGATTGCTTTTCCCACTTGTGTGTACTTCTCGATGACCAAGAATCCATCCATCCTTTCATCCATCTTCCACACTGCGCACACACCACGCACACACGCGTGCACGCGGACAACATGCAACCTGGAATCGAACTGGACACCCTCATTGGAAGGAAAAAGTGCAAACCGCCATGTTTTATCCATGTGTTTCACAAATATATCTAATATTGATTTGCTATGGTCTTACACATAATTTATGACATTTGTGTGTGTGTGTGTGTGTGTGTGTGTGTGTGTGTGTGTGTGTGTGTGTGTGTGTGTGTGTATTGCTAGAAAACGAGTTTTAGACGCAAAATATGACTTTAGAAGTACGAAAGGTTTTTTTTTTAACTTCACTTGTTTCTGTGGGAGCTTTGAATGTTTTGTGGTTAATGGGTTGTTTTTTTTCCGCTTCGAACCCATCAAGGTTGCCTCTCTGGATGTGTCTCAAGATAGTTGCTTGATGGCTGTGTTGTGCCAAAAGTCTGTTTGTCATTAAAACTGGAGTGGGCAACTTGTGCCCTGCACTTCTACAATTTCACATTTGTAGATCATCTGTTAATTAACTGACTGAAACAAACAAGTAGACACATTCACTTGGTTGTTGAGCTTTATTACAGCAATAGCTGATAATGTGTTTAGTATGCGAACAGACAGTCAAATAAAGTGAAAGAATATCAAAATGATGATTTCTGCGTTAATATTATGGTGGGTTTTATTATGTTGCATTACAGCCCAATGTTTATGAGCGTACAGCCATGTTACAGATATGAGCTAACAATATTTTACCCTTCATGTTGGAGAACAGTTCTCTATCCGTGTTGCAAGAGACCTCCATCAATAAATCTCACGCGGGTTTCACTACTTTGTATCAAATTCCCAATGCAATCGGAATGAGATCTGCGATATTGACGGAAACGTCACCACCGTCCCTGGACTCCCTTCTATACATGTTGTGATACAGTTATAGTGAATTCGCCTACTAACTTCCGGTTTTAGCGCCTTCCTGCTGATTGTTTTGGTTTCTAGGTCAGGATCACTCATCAGGCAGCCAGTGTCACAGAGAGAGTCGTTAGCTTGGGGATTTCTGCAATGCAGCAAAGATTTTGAGGCGGAAACGCAGACAACCAATGAGGAAGTGCAAGACATCCTGGAATTTACTGGATTAGATTTAATTAAAAAACATTATTGATTGCTAATAACAGATTACAACCACGCTGAGAATCTGATCTGCATTTGGATGGAATTTTGTAGCAGCATTCAGTCCTCTAACTATTTTAGTTTTGTCTTCTTAAGTGTTGAATGAGGAGATGTCTGAGTTCAGTGTATAGTCTGGAAGTGTTCAGATGCCAGTCCATAATGACCACAAAATCTATTTTAGGGCAGAGCAACATGAGGACAACACGAGGACAACTGTTCACAAAAGTACCCCCCCCCCCCCCCCCCTATTAATCTGTACTACAGCGAGAACATTTCCTGTATGAATTGGGAAACTTTTGCGATGACAAAATGTGCTCAATCATTTAACAAAGAATTCTGACAAACAGACAGCTGATGAAGAATATATCGGACTAGCTGATTTCACAAGGCTTATGACACAGCGACAATTTAACTTTTATTCTGCAAGACTTTCGTGTCTGCTCTAAAGAGACTGACATTTAGGTTTTGACCTTATCTGCCCACTCTCTTAGCTCTGTAGTGGATTTTTCCCTCATTATGAACTGGATCTGCTTGTCAAAGCCTTTTTATTCAAAGTCAGGAAGGCACTTTCTTGCTGCCTTGTCAAGGCTTGTGAGTGCAACAAGTGCTGCTTTGCGAACAAGCATTTTATAAATAAGCAATGTGCTACTTTGTACGAGCACATCCTTTGATTTATGCCAAGCAGCACTTCTCTTACAGCCTGTAATCTTGGACAGTACAGTTGTACCAACGTGTTCCCTCTGACATTGTAATACAAGTGATAGCAATGTATTTTTCTCACTGTTGGTCAAACAGAGTCCACCACGACAAACTCTTGGGAAATCTATATGGAGCAACAAGCCAAATTCCGCCTTGAGTTACATCAAATTAAAATCCTTCCCGAGAAGTGGTTCATTCACGCCCCGCCTCCAGTGGAAAAGCATACTTTTGTATGCTTGTCTTTGCATTGTACCCTCAAAAATCTCCACAAATACAGATAGAGATAACGAGCAGACGTTAGTGCTGGTGTTAGACTCATTTATTACTGGAGCAAACAGTGTCAGCAGGTGGATATCTGGTCAGTTTGTATTGAATAATCACTTTTTGTTGTGTAACAGCAGGTTAAAGAAATGAAATGTTGAAAGAGGATAATATATCAGTGAAGCAAACTGATACTAAAGGTCATTGCATCTGGATAATTTGAATACCAGCCACACATGAAAGGTTCTTGAAACATTAAAACAATTCTTTTGTTTTTCTGTCACTTTTCTGTTTGTGTCTTCATCTATTTCAAATAAACTTCAATGATCATTATTATTGTTTCATATTCAGTCGCCACTTCTTCTCGTCCTTTAAAACAATGTCAGCTATTCAATGACTCAACCTGCACTGTAATTTTCAATCCATTATGAATGTAATATTTTATTTTTCTCCTCCAGCATCCTGATGGTTATTTGCAGGATATTTCTTCTGCACCAACAACACAATCACTTTTCTGATTATGAAACATGGCATGTGCGACGGTGGGTGACTCACATTCACTTCCGTTGGCTACTGACAAGCTCAGTCTTCCAACATGGCCCTACTTAATAGAACGTACTGCAGCAAATACCACGTTTTATTATACATTATACATTTTTACAAATTGTCACTGCACATTCAATAAAAATGAGTTTGACAACACTCTTTGCCACAGTAGTGAGGATGAAAACAGCAACGTATTAAAATAGGGACATTAAAATAATAAATCAAATAAGTAAGTTGTGGATGAGGTGCAAAGCCAGTTCAGGCTTCCAGCAGGGCTTTTACAGCTGTGGGGAAGAAGCGGTTTGTAAGTCTCTCAGTCTTTGACCTCATGACTCTGAGCCTGCCAGAGGGGAGGCTCCTGAAAAAGACTCTGTCCACTGTGTGTGTATTCACTCCTGATCTTTCAGCCTTTTTCTTTTTCAGGTAGACTGGATTTGGTCCAGAGACGGAAGGGGGTCACCAATAATTTCCAATGCAATCCTAATAGCCTGCTGGTGAACCACACAGTATACTCATAACTCACCACACACTGGAAAAAGAGCGTGAGGAGCTTCTGTGGGAGAACAGATTTCTCGAGGGAATGCAGGAAGAAGACTCTCTGCTGGGACTTCTTCACCGTGTGTAGTCAATGACGAATCTCTTTGTTGTTGATGTTGAGGAGCAAGTCATCATTCAAGCATCAGGATATGATGGCCTGGACCTCTGTTCTGTAGACTGCCTCCTCATTAGTGGATGAGATTGGAGCTTTGTCTCTCTGGGCCTTTAGGTTGGCATATGAATGTGATTTATAGCAACAATTCTTCACAAACCTGAACTAAGATGTCATGTGTTGAGCTTTTTAAGGTGCAAAACCATCAAGAAATGGAAACACCACAAAAACGTGGGACAAGAAAGAGGTGGGTCTGTGTTTTTAAGTCACGATTTGAAACCACCTGCATGTCAGCCCTCTAAGAACACGTGCATATTTTGAGTTTCTGTTTAGTAATGGTGGCGTTTGCAACAGCTTTAGTTTTAAGATCATCGTTAAAAATCATGGTTATCACACATGACTAGTTCTTGGCGCCGAGCAGAAACTGTGTGCTTGTATTTAATTGGAGATCAGATCAGGTATTGTATTAAGAGGTTTTGCTTTTCTGGAATTGATTTGCAGCTAATTGCAGACAACAGAGTGGTTCAGGCTGCGCTTTTGCCAGCACTGGTAGGCTGAACATGTGAGGTACTCTGAGGTGAAAAATAAAAAGAAGACCGAATCAAGTTTTCAAGGTGTTAAGCTTCGGCTCTTCAAAAACTCTAATACCAAGAACTGCACGGAAGTTTTTATACCTTGAATAACTTTTGCATGATTGAAACTGACAGAGCTCATGACTCATCCCCGACACGGAAATTTCAACCATATTTGACTGAAATTCAAAATGTCTGAAAAATGTCCCTTTTCTTCAACTTTCACAAAAACCCTGACAACATTTTCTTTTTTCAATATTGGCCCTTCTGTCAGTGCAAAGTTTAAAATAATCAAGTCAGGGATTGTGAAGCCACAACATATCCAGCAACAAGCTACTGTAAGTGTATATGCAGCAAACGTAACAACGGTATTGACAATTCTTTTGAACCAGATTAGAGGTGTGGATGAGATTGAAGGTGACAATCTCCCTTGGTCACAATATATGTTTGAAATGAACATATTAGTGTGCAGGAAATGAAAAAGCAAAAACATAAAATGCAGCGGCAAATGGGGTGCAAGGCTCCATTTAACTAAACGATGATGAAAAGCTGATTTTTATATTATTTCAGCTATGTCCATGTGTGTAGTTTTGTGTACTAAGGCCTTGAAAATTGCTTTGCTTTTTATGGTAAGAGGTTTTATTGTAAATGCAATTTTACAGCGCCTGCCTGGCATAAACCCAGGCTCAACTGTGCGTCTCCTCCCACCTCTGCATCAACAGATTGGGCTGGCACAGGAAATTGCCAAACAGGAGGCCCCCCCAAAAAAAGGAAAAGGAACTCTCGAAAAAACATTTTACAATCAATTTTTTTGAATTGGAAAGATTCTGACTTTACAACGGTGTTACAAACACAAATGAGTGAGGCATTTTGTTTTCTAAAAGAGCTATTGGACTGTTGCTTAGGAAACGATTGACAATTACAGAAGCGCCACAGGTAAAATCATTGAACATAGTATCAAACTTTTAAGTTACAAAAGAGTGGGCATTTCAGTTTATTTCATTCATACAGCCCCAGTGTCACTTGCGTGCACAAACTCACCTTTGCTGCAGTCATACTTACTGCAGCCACTTGAGAGGGCGTCATTAAAACAATTTCCCTGACACCAAATAAAAGATACATTCTTTACTGTACCACTCAGTTATCTTATATTCCTTTTAAGGGGTTTAATATACATCACATTTGATAGTGAAATGGTATAATAAATTGGGTTTAATGTAAAAAAGGAAAAACAAACATTCTTTTGGGCTCAAACCTAAGAAGAAAGACCCACAAACACTGAGGCAGGGCTGTCAGAGGTTTGTCAAAGTATAAATAACACAAATATATTCAGGAATTCTAGAACAAAGAACTACAAGTCCAAAACACAAACATCAGAGTTGACATGACCGACATTATAAACTCTCCCAATTCTACCAGTAAGTAAAACACGAAACACAAAAGGAGGCTACAGATCTGAACTGGCCCCTGACTTTCCACTAAACCAAAAGAAAACCAAACAAAAAGGCAGAAACCTTTGGTCAGATATTTACTTCAGCTTTTTCTTTTTTTCTTTTTTTAGATCAAATCTGGCAGAGAAGCTGAAGCTGAAAAACAGGATAAGGTTAAGAAATATAAAGGATAAGCTTCACAAGATTGAACCTTATCCTAGTGTTTTATGCCATGGGAATCATCAGCTAACTCCTTTCAATCATATAATTTGTCTCCTCTATGCTCATGTCTGTCTAAGAAATGTTCCACTCAGTTAATGTCAGTCAGCCAGGTAATTTATGTCTTTCCCCATCCTTTCACTTTCTATACTTCACACAGAAGTGTGAAAGGCCATTATATGAGTCAAGTATAATGTGTCATTTTCTCTATTAGTTCATTGGAATTGTTGCCCAGGTAAGTCTGGACTGAGATTAACAGATGGAGCAGCATTAACACAACATTTTGGCAATTAAAGTGTGCGCGTGTGTGTGTTAGTGTACTTTGCACTTTAATGGTGGTGAGATCAGATTGATCGGTGACTGACGTATGGGAACATTTCGCACGGTGGCAAGAATAAAATGAGTTAGCAACCAGTGTAGAAAATATAAAATGAATGTAGGGGAAGGCGTGTTTTCAGTTGGGTCAAGCTGGGAGGCTTGTCTGTCCTCTCTGTCCAGACATTTTCTCTGTATATTTCAGATTCCTACATGGATGAATGGACTGGGATGTGGTTATGTTTAGGGTCAAGGTGAAAGTAGTAGTGATGGCTTCTACTGGTCACTCTGAGATGGAGATTACACGCATCATGCCAACATAATACAGTGTGGTCTGTGTAACATCCTTTATAGACCACAATATGATATATCCAGTAAAGTTGAGATATATCAAAATGGCATAAGCAAAATGCTCATAAGCTACACACAGCGACTCGCCAGAACTCACTGTACATGGCGTTTATTTTCACTTTGTGTGGACTCTTCACTTCATTTGGGCAAAATTGTTTTGCTGACTTAAATTCAACTCTACCAGCAGTTTTTGTTACTTTTGTTTACACTCTTGTCAAAAAAGCTACTTTATTTGGGAACTCTCCTTGGATGCCTGGTAAACTGTCACACCATATCCACCTTTTGTTAAAGCAATATAATTACTTGAGCAGAGGCGGCACAGGTTGGTTTATTTGTGGAAAATGCCCAAGGCTGTTAGTTTTCCATGAAAGCCCCTATTATGGTGCAGTGTGGTTTTAGCATCAGATTGCTGTGAATGCTTTAAATTGTCAGGATTGCTCTTTTAAAAACATGTTAAAAATCTATTCTGCTGACGCTCAAAGTCTCTGTGTCAGCACGGCCTTTTGTCCCCCTCACATGAATGTTTTATCCCCTCTAATAAGCTGCAGATGGAGGCAGCGCCATGTTAAATCAATGTGATTGAATCTCTTTGTCTTGTAATGCTGGTTTCTCTGTGATGCGCCGTGGCTTTTTGAGCTTTGGTGTTAAGACAGTGGCTCTTTCACAAAAGTTGTGTGTGCTTTAAAAGGCGTGCTGTGAATTCAAGCCCTCTGCTTCTCCCCTTGTTCCTCATGAGTACGACGGCGGTGGCCGTCCTTTTCGAGCTCCTGTCATGCTCACTGGGGATCGGAGGAATGAGAGAGCTTTTAGCAGCTGATAATAAGACCAATGCCGCTCCCAGCAAAATGCTCTTTAGGGATTTTCCCCATTAAAAAGAAAACCCCATTGCAATGGTAAATAATACAACAGTAAACATTGAAATTTTAAAACTCCCGTGCGATCGACTTTTGGGTGCATAGGTGAATCAAGAGATGCATTGAAATTCTTTGGGGACTTGCTGGATGTAGGTGTAAACAAAGTCTAATTTATGGGAACATTTACACGCAGAGACAGATGCTCTGCATTTTAAACAAGCCGAGATGTGTTAAGGTTAAAAAAAAAAATTCAGGACAAACATGCGCACCCTAGATATCAAACATCTGATACTCATTCTCATAGGGAGAAGATAAGTGAAAACTGGCACTGTGGCTTTTTTTTTTTTCTTTTCTTTTTTGTATCTTGGCTTCAGCATGGGCTCGAACTTAGCTGATGAAATTCAATGCAAGTAAAAAAATAGAAAGAAACAAAAGAGTGTACAAGTGTAGACTGAGAGCATACGTAGTGTAAACATGATATGCAGGCGTTGATAAATATATCGCATGCAAAGTATTTTAAACTGCTGCCGTTTCAGATATGTGGCGGTCCTTGTCCTTGGCGGTGTCCTTGTCGAAGAACTGAGATTATGTGTGGGTGTTGTGCTCCAGGGGTTTCTGTCTGCCTTTGACATTTAGCCCACTGAGACTGTGCCCTGCTTATCCATCTGCCCAATTGCAGGCCATGACAATTACTCAAGGGTCTTTTAAATGTGAGGTGATTAGGATTGTGCATGCCAGTGAACTCAATCATTCCTAATTCTATTACCACTTACATCGCTCTCTCCCTCCCTCCTTCTCTCACTCGCTCTCTGAGTCGGTTGCTCCTGCTCCTTCATGCCCGCGCACACACACACACACACACACACACACTCACATGCACATACAGTACCTTGATAAGGGTCATAAACTCTTGGTAACACCTGGGAGGACCATGAGAGGAATTGTTGTCAGGCACCATATTTGCATTCGTCTATTAGCATAATGTACAGCAACAAATCCAAAAAGGACGGCGTAAAACCCAGAGGACCACTCTCCCAAAGGTAGGGAGATAACTACAAGCTGGTGCTCCAAAGATGAAATGACTCCCACTGAAATCTACGTCGGGTATTAAATTTATCAAGACTTCAAAAGGAAATGGCAATTAGAGAGGAACTTCAAAGCAGAAATACCTGCGTGAATAAGCAGATATAAGCAGTTTTCAGTGACACGCGCGCGGTTGCGTTATGGATGTGATCCACAGAAGTCAAGTGAAAAAGAGGAAAAAGACGTGCATTCCCCCATTTTTTGTTTTTGTTGTTTTCAGCAAGCCACAATATACAAATATAGCAAATGTGCTCAAAAGCTTAATTTCTCCACTTAAAATGTCCATGCCTGGCAGGAGCAATATCTAAAATCATCTGACAAGTAATACCTCAGTCTGACGAGTTTTGACCTGACGCAGTTGCCAAATCACAATTCGTGTTTCAAGGTTTCTATGGAAGCGAATATGGCTCAATCTATTTGAAAATGTATTAACAGAAATGCTTTTTCATTTTCAGATTAAACTGCTTTTTTTTTTTTTCTTAACTCATAAATAAAAATTAATAATCAATCATCCGAACTGCATTTTCATTTTTTTTGACAGGGCTGCTTATTCTGTGACTTAATTAAAATGAAAAAGAAAAGGACGATTGGGATTTCATTTTCTAAAGACACTGCAGCAAATAGTGACCAAATTCCATTTTGAAATGTCAAATTTGAAAATTAAAATACATTTGCAAAAAAATGCTTTTTCATTTCAAGGATATAGCTGCATTATCTGCCTCAAGTCACTGAAAATCACGACTTTCTAAAGTAGAATTCCTTCAATAGTTTCTTTAATGTTAAAGTAACTCGTTGTTGCCTCCTGTTCAGACCACCTTGATGCTCATTACTGTTTTATTATAGAATCAGCTGAGCAGTCAGCACTGTGAGTTAGTCACATTAGTCAGTTAGAGGAGGATGCTCTATAATCAGGATTATCTCACAAAGAACATATGTTCATGACTACAGGAAGAGGCAGCAACAAAACAACTGAGATAAATGCAAATAGCAGAACATTTACTGAGTAGGACAGAGAGACGGCAGCTTTGGGACTTTCCAAATATCTTAACACATTCCAGTCAAAAGTAGAGGCATTATGATAATCCATTACATTTTAAAGCATCATCCACAACACTGCTTTTCAGTCCCTCATGTTGCATATGCAAATGACATATTGCTGCATTAGAGACACACACTGGGCTTTATGTGTAGATTCCTACAACAAGAAAAAGAACACTTTTGAGGAAAAAAGAAAGCTGCTGAAATGTATGGCGCACCTGAATAACAGATGCCAAAACAACCTATTACGTATGTCTGTAAAAGTAGAGTCAGTATGTTGGTGTTGGTGTGTCCAACAGTCTGTCACAAGTCATTATTTAGGATCTTTTTATCAACCATTCATGAATTAATTGGTTGTTTTTCTTTTTTTCTATAGTTTCGCTGTGGTTGCTTTGTACTAACTGTTTCCAGGTGCAGTGAACTGCAGAAAGAAGGATCCACAGATGGCTTGTAAACCTCCGCCTCTGCATCTGCAAGTCTTTCTGAATGGTGAGGGGACCGTCTGTGTCCATGTAGGTTTGGATTATCCAAGCTTTAGCTCAGCCAGAGGGCTGAAGATTAAATACCGCAAGTGGCCCACGGCCAGCAGACTCGACCTTAGGGGCCAAACAAACTGTTATGTTTGAGTCAGGCTCAGTCAGATCAGGGGCGAGATTTATTCCTGCATCATACCATGGCTTGACTCAGGGGGCCACCTTCTAAACCAGCCATAAATCAACGCTCCTCTTTGCACAAAAGCCTTTTTTCTTCAGGCTCCCTTCTTAATTCGTTGTTGCTGAGACTTTAGGCAAAGTGGTACATTTGGGGAAATCAAGAATCAGACAAAGAGTCAACACAGTACACAGATGCACATTAACAAAGAACAACTGGTTTGGTGATAATAAAAAATAAATAAATAAAAAGGTGCAATCAAAGAACAATTACAATTTAAGGAGTTCTCTTAACTCACATGTTTCCCCAAAACTATACCATCATGGGAGACGGACCCCCACCGTGTGGCTGTACAAACAAATATCTGTCCAATGCAACATGAATAAATCACTCACAGTGTTGCTAAAACAACGCATTACAATTTCACTTTTCATAAATCAAATCACAACTTTCAATCACTATCTTTCTTGAGATATCTTTCTAGTGTTTGGTTACTTTCTTAAAATCTTTGAACATGTAATACAGCCCTGAGAAGTCAATTTAGTCTGACTCAGAAGCAGTTAGTTCTTAGCAGAGTGATGATGAAGTATTGAGATGTTTACAGTGTGTTTGCCAGCGCAGGCATTTTATATTCCCATGGAGTAAAATTCACAACTTTGGCGTAAGGACTCTGAAGCATGCTAAATAATTCTTTGAAAATTGGTTTTGCCTATCATGGATAGAATTTAAATTACGAGGATAAAATGGCAAATTGTATTTTCCCACGGACATCATAGACCAAAATGTAATTTGGCTGTGAAACCTTGTCAAGGTCGAGCAACATACTGTGAGTGTTTGCTCCTCGTCTTCCACTCACAATGAAATCAAGAGCAGATTCAATTTAGGAGATAAAAAGCATCTGACAACAGTATATCTAAGTAATGCAAATATGTATTCTAATATGATCATCACTTAACTGAAGGCACCAGTAGCACGTTTCTGTAGAACAAGGAGAAAACATATTGTTTTTACCTTGCTTAAATTACATCCAATAAAAACGGTGAAAATAGTCCTAGAAAACACTCAATTGAAAGTACATTACTAATAGTATAAGGTAACTGCATTTAATATGCATGTAATATTCATATGCACATACACGAATGCACATGTGCACACATACATGTAATAATATTTTGTTTTGTCTTTCTTAACTCAGCGTTGATACACACCTGAATCAATGGTAGTGACACACAGCATGATTCAACTTACAAACAGAAAAATGTTTCCAGCACAAAAAACTAGTAGTAGTAACTTGCCTGTAATTTGTTTGAGGCACTATGATTTCCATTGACAGATTTGTCTTTTTAACAGTTGTGAATCATAAGTCTTCAGCCGTCGTTTTCAGCTATTATTGGAAAACTCTTCCATTCAGCTGCTTGTTTCTTTTACTGTAATTCTGAGCTGTCATCTGTTGATGAATGTAACAAGATGGTACAGATATTTGTGTTCAAAAATAGAGAAATACATTTTCAAGTACTGTTACTTGAATAATCTCCTTATGTAGAGTAATAAATTACGAATAAGTTTTTAAACACCAATTCTGTTTGGGAGGCTTGTACTAAAATACAAATGCATAAAAAGTAGAAAACCGTATATGTCAGTGCTGTAATTTAAAAATATTACCCTGAAAAAAATGTTTTAAACATCAGAATTTCTAAATGTTCCGATGATATTTGATTCATTCATTTTTATCTTAAACGGAATATGCTTATTTTTAATAAAACAAAAAACTGTCTCGCGTCCCGTTATAAATGTGGAGTCAGGACATATGCCTGGACATGGAAAAGCACACTACAGCGATAAACAGCACATTGCCAATACGTCAGGGCTTCTCTTAAGGGCTTGAAGTAAGGCTAAAGCAGCATTTAACAAGAGCTGGCAGTGGCTGAGATAACGGCTTTGGAAAACAAAAGACTGCGCTTACCTCTAGTGTGTGTGTGTGTGTGTGTGTGTGTGTGTGTGTGTGTGTGTGTGTGTGTGTGTGTGTGTGTGTGTGTGTGTGTGTGTGTGTGTGTGTGTGTGTGTGTGTGTGTGTGTGTGTGTGTGTGTGTGTGTGTGTGTGTGTGGGTCGGAAGTTCGAGGTTTGGCTCCGGAAAAAAGCGCTGTGCACTTTGATCGTGTGTGTTTGGATTTCGGGGGCTACATCAACTGACAATCAGCACACATTGCTTTTATTTCCAAGTTGAAAAGATGTTGAGAATGAAGCTGTAAAGACACGTCGACAGCCTCAGTGAAAACTCAACTAACTGTAGCTGACTTTCTGCCTGACATGAGCTCAGCTGAATGATCTGTCGCCGACAGCAGGAAAGACATGGCACATATCATATAACATGAGATATACAGTTATGGGTAGTTGCGTGATGAATTTATGGCAGAATGTATTATGTCAAAAAAAACTATTTCATTCCATCTCAGTGTGTACTCATTTTCTAACTGCAAAAATCATTTTATATTTTGATTTTGTTATTCATAGTAATTATTACATTTCCCTTCCACTCCTCTCTGTGTGTACTGTGTAGTGGTCATTATGTCTTGAGCAGTCAGTTCCATGAATGTGACTTTTGTCTGTTATACCCTGATCATTATTCCATGGTGTCAGCTATTCTTGAAAATATTTTTGGATGTTTTAGCTTTTTATTGTCTCTGATGGTGTTTTAATGACATATTCATTCGCTCTTTTAATTTGAAACTGTTAAGATAGAGAGACCAATAATGAGTTTGCTTGTTGTTTACGCTGCAATGATTGACTGGAAACAGTATTGTTTTCTTTCTGGCATCTAAAGAGTTTCAGATACAGATAATAACATTTTAGTAATAATCGCTGTACACACAGAAATACCACAAATTCTAAATTCGCTGTAGTTTGCATATCAGTCCACTAGTAAGTGCTGTGTTTTTGTAATACAACCACCCCGCGTGCACCCAGTCTCCAGTAGAATGTAAACACTGAATCTTTTTAACGCTCTCTTTTCTTCACTGTATGGCCTATCGTCGATCTACTTAGCACAAATAATTCATTTGTGACACCGTGCAGTGCTGCGTGCATCAGTCAGACACACGACAATCAGAGACCAGTGCATTTGGAAACCCTTCGCAGTCTGGAAGCAATTTTTTAAAAACTCCACACCGTTGTTGAGAAAAATGAACAGCTAAAATGCAATAAAAGTTTGCCCTTGAATACCCTGTGTGTGCAGGGTCAGTCTCTTTCAGCAAAAAAATGAAGCTTTAATTGCTTCCGATCGAGGACGAGCACCTTGAAGCGGTGGAGCCACTGCTGTGGGAATGTGTGGACGAATGGCAATCATCTCATTATGGTGTTCGATTCCTAGAGCCCATTAAAAACATTCTTTACGTTTATTGAGAAAGACATCAGTCAATCCTTGACCCCTGAAGAAAAAGTTTTTGAAAGACCGATTAGAATGAGAAGAACGGGAAAAACAAGGTTGAGACCCAGCCATTCACTCCATCTTCAGAATGTGTTAGTTTAGGGTCGAGCTGAGTATCGTGGTTAGTGCTTTTCACAGTGAGCAGGTCGTGAGTTCAAATCCATGTCACGTCTTTCTCTATGGAATTTGCATGTTCCTGCTAATGCGTGGGTTTTTATAGGCTAACTTTGCCTTAGAGAAGCTAAAGTTAGTTTATCTATTTGTTATTTGGCGAACTCCAGCATGGATTTTCATGGACCGAAGAAAAAGCCCTTTGGGAACATGCAAAATCCCAGTGTTAAAATTTTCCAATAAAATCCAGTTAGCGGTATTTTTTGATCTAAAAAGTCTGGACCCGAATGTACAAACAGATCGGAGAAGTCGTGTTACGAGCTGCCTGTGAGTGTTAAAATCGATCACTCTTACTGTGGTTATGGGTGCTTTTGGAGGATGTTGACGTTCAGTTTCAGGGTGACGCTTTGGTTTGTGAACACACATCAGGGGATTGAACCTTCACACGTCCATTGAATGCAACAGACAATAACATCTTTTTTTTTTTTTCCAGATCAATGCACACTTTCCATTTAGTTTCTACACTTCCCTGTGAAAAGATCTTGCTCGTCAGTGGCTTAATGTTCATGAAGCAGCTAATATTTAATTTCACAATTTTGCTGTTTAGTGGCTGCACACAACATATAGGAGGTTTGTAGAGGGAAGAAACCTGCATGAAAAAAACCAATTATATTGATTCAATGGAGACAAAAAAGAAAACCTTACAGCAAACAAAACATCCTAATAACATTAATATAAAGTATAATTGTGAGAGTTGTGCTCATTATTATGTGCTGAGGTAATTGGAAGAGTGTAGGTTGTGGTAAATGTGAAAGCATGTTTTGATGTGCCATATTTGTACAACAAAGTTCTGCACTGATATAAAAAGGACTCAAGGTCGTTGCAGCCATAAGATGTTTTCCAGTAAAGAGTGCAATCAATTTTTAAAGCTATATAACATATATTTTCGTTGGCCACAGCTTTCAGATTATAAAGAAGTGAACATTAGTTCTCAAGTTACAGTTCATAGTCACTGCTTTTTAATGTTCTAAGGTAACTTTTCTCATAGTGTTTTGTCTCTCTCCATTAGGATGTGCTAATAATGTGTGTAACACATGAGCTCAATTGTTTATTTAGTGTGGGTCAGTGTCATGAATCCAAATGGTCTCTATTGGCATTGTTAAAAACAACAAAATTGTGCATGCAGTCACACTGAAAATCAAAATCAAGCATACTTTTCACCTTCTCCTCTACCGTCTGTTAAACTGCATTCGTACTTGTGTTGTCTTCACGATGACAAAGACGATTGTTCTGCTGTTTGATTCACTTTGGTTCACATGTTACAGGGCTGTATGTGTCCAGTAGGCCAACACCAACCTGCAGGAGGGTTAAAGCCAGTACTCTGTTGTTGAAATTTTTAATTTAAACTTTAAACTAATTTATGATGCTTCTACAAATTTGTCCAGTAGGGAAAGCACTATTTTTGTCATAGCAATAGATCAGTGTTGCACCAGTGGAAGTAGTGAGATAATAGTAAAAGAAATTGTCTCAAAGTCACACGATGAAGGTTAGTTTGTGAAAACATGCATGCAAAAGGCTAAAGAAACAAAAAACTTGTCCATCCCTTTACAGATTAAATCCAATAGGAGCCAAACGCATTTCAGTTTGAACTAAATGCGACCGTACGTATAACAAACTGTGCAAAACTAATAATCCATCGGGGAAACAGACAGGGAACAAGGAGGTGTGGAGATATCGCAAGGCTGAACAGGTTGCTGGACAGGACACACAGTAATTAAACAGACGAACCAACAAAGACACGGGGGCAGGCCGAGTGCTTATTTACACAGCAGGAAGAAAGGCTCCAAGAGACACAAGTGAAAACACAGAAGGGCTAATCAGAGAGGGAGCAGGGAGGAGAAACCCAACACACAAGACATGAGGGGACACATGAAAACACACCAGCCATAAAAGCAGAAATGAACCAGAACGTTTTGAAAACACTCCAGCTCTATAGAAACAAGGAAATACAACTTTTACAACGGCCGTAGTAAATAGTTTTTCTGCACATGCTCAGTAGGTGGACAATAAGAACAATGACTCCCAGTCCACATTCTTGTCCTGTAAAACGGGTGAGAGTTTCTTCCAGTGCTAAAGCTCACAGACAGCTCAGTGAGAGACCATGTTCATAATAACGAAGCAGTGATTATTATTCATTGTGTATTATTGACGACTGACTCGTGTTACAGTAAGTGCTATTTTAATGTCGAATGTGTGATTGGTAACAAACTGAACTGTCGCGACGACAACACATTCAGCTTTCATTTTGCACTTGCTGCATCAAAGGTTTTTACTTGTACTGCAATATTATTACAGATACATTTGTAAAAATGGATGCAGGAGTTTGGGCTTTTTAGTATACTTGTCAGGAGAACCATCACATGAATTATTACATTGACAAAAAACAGATTTTCAATAAATGGAGTAGAGATTTGTCAGCTCTGGCTTGGTTTCACAGTTTAATGCCTCCGCCATAAAGTGTTACCTTGAGATTGAGGAGCAAAACTGGGACATTAAAATAAGTAATCAATCAACAAGCCTGACAAATATCATTGCCTCTTGGCAGAAGAGCCGCTATTGTTTCAATCCTGGGCCGAGCCAAGTATAAATCGTCTCCGTGAGCTGCCGCACAGGTCACTGGCCACTAAGAGTCGACATGAATTTTCAGGGGAGAACAATGGCAGACTGCTTTGATAGCGTCGCCGGCAATTAGATGTGTTCTATTGATTAAGGTGCCCACTTTTCTATCTGCTTCATCAGCATCAGACTGGAGCAGCTCAGCTACAAACGTCCGGTGGTAAGATGTGCTTCAAGCCACCACATGGGAAGTCACAATCATCAGACATATTAACCACGCTGCTGGCAGATATTTTGTGTCATGTACGAATCAAAAAAAGCACTTTTGCAAAATTTGGCTGGCCGTGAATGTTTTGTGATTGAGGCCCAATGCACATGGATCCAACAGATGGCCTCTTTACAGCTCAAATATTGGGATGAGCATGCTCCATATGCATTCCACTCCCAATACCCACAACGCATACACTCAGACAAACACACACACACAAAATTGTTTTTTTCGGTCTGTAACTGAATGTATTTTTGAACACAGAAGAAAGAAACTGAAGGTTATGACATATGCAACCACAACAACCCCTTTGTGATCTGAAGAATTATTGTCCTGTGAAATTCTACACAAAGGCAGGAGGAAGCTTTTCTCAAAATTTGTCTGACCTCACACGGTGGAAAATTGCCCGGCTGACACACCGGAGCCGAGGTTCCATTTCATGGTCTCATGGTTACCACCAGGCTGTTTCACAATATCATTTCCCTTTTGCTACTCCTCGGATAATCTGCATTTCTTGTATTTCAGCCACACAGTGCTTACAACAAATCATGCATGTGAAAATTGGATCTCTTGTAAAGGCAAGGACATTGTTTCTCTAAGAGCTATTGTCTTTGAAATAGTCTGGAAGACCAAGTGCACAACACTCATGCAGATTGTGAAATATTGTTGGTTAGTTACTGAGTCTTAGTAACAAATGGCCACTTTGGTCGACACACTCTTGAGTCATTCAGCTTTTTGAAGCACTGAGGTGTTGTAGTTCGACCTCTCCTGCCTATTTCTGCTGTAATGTTTCATTACTCGATAACATTCCATTGACAAATGCTGAAAAAAATTTACTTAGCGTGTTGGGCCACAAGTAGGTGCTGTTGTTGTTGTTTTTTTTGTTAAGAAACTACAAAAACAAGGACAGAGGACAATGCGCTATAAAAAATTAACAATGAGGAGTACACTGACGTTTGTATTCGACACACACTGAAGTATAAAACTACCAAGTCCCAGGAGAATATGAACTGGGAGTCATGACACTCCAGAGGCGGCCATTGTTGTTATTGTCCAGTGATTTACATTTCACTCACATTACGGTACTGAAGTTGTAATTTTAGATACTTTCATGAGTATTTTTGTGCGTAATTTATGTGATTCACAGTTAAATACAATTTTATACCATGATGCACCAAACTCTATGAATTGAAATTGTTACGAAACAATAATTTATTTACTTTTCTAAACTTGTGTAATTTTATTTAATTTATTATGCACTGATAAATGAGCTTTAAAGTAAATATTTTTGATAGAATGAATACCAACTTTTTCTTGCGTATTTGTCAGTCACTACCTTTACTTGTAATTGAGTACAATTAAAGCAATGTATAATTTTAAATTGTACTACTTGTGACATTTCCATAAAAATATCTTATGTGACAATTACATTCAAAAAATTTTTACAGATTGTGAAAAAAAATAAAAATAAACAATCACATCTAAATATACTAAACTTCACAATAGTGAAAATGTGATTTCTTTGTTGGACAGTTAAATTCAGATTTGTTTGCATCATTTCCCCTAAGTAATGTATGTTAGAGGTATGACTTTTTAAAAAAGTTTACTCTTTCTTGTGTCGTCTCCTGGCTGGTAACCTGATTAACTGTATTGACGTGCTATATACTGTAGATGATCAAGTCGAGGCTATATGGGGTATGTTTTATGCTAATTACAGAACTGGTCTTCCTTTACTGGAAGAGGACTCCACAGATTTAAAGCCCCATTTCCATTTATTGTGATCTGCAAATCCATAACCTGAGGATCGCATATCTCTTGGATCCTTTTCAGGCCGCCAGGAGGAAATATGATGAGGGAGTTGTGTGAGGTTAAATGCAAAGCTTGTACTGCCAGGCCGCTGAGCCGTTAGGTTGTTTTATATCAATGATAATAGAGGAGCCGATGGACTATTTAAATGGGACAAAGAAGGCCGAGCCTTCAGAGCGGAGAGGACTCATTTTGGAGAGGGGGTAGAGACAGAAAGACTCTGAAATTGCCGACAGGTGTTAATGGGAGTGTGTGTCGTTGTCTGTTTTAACTTATTTGAATATCTGCACAACAATTGTTTAGAAAGAAATAAAAAAAAGAAAGTATTTTCTATGTTGTGCCTGTGGAACAGTTGGCAGTTTAAAGGCAGTGACAACAGGCCCACAGCGGTGGAGATTAGTACAGGGATGAATTGTAACTTTCACTTTCCCTCTCAAATCTTTTTCCGGTCCAGAGACTGGGAGCAGCGACCTTCTGGCTACAAGCTTCTTGGTCTTCACTGCCCTCATTGTATTTGAGAAAATACTATTATTTGATATCACATTCATGGTATTGTGATTCTGTCACACTTGGGATCTCTCCGCTGGGAGATCAATAGATGTGGAGCTGACAGCTCTCCTCCCATTTGACTAGATAGTCAGTACAGATACGAGTATTAAAATATTTTGAGCCTTTACTACACTAGATTTTTTTTTAAGGGTTCAGTATCCTGAGTCCGCTGTCTGTCATGGGAAGTTTAATTGCAACATAATTGATTACTCACTCGGAGAATCATTCCTCAGTGTAGAAACTTGTCTGCCCAGCTCTGACCAGTAACACAAACAATGTGAACAAGCAGCAAAACCTCTGCAAATAGTAGTTCTGTAGCCTCGGTTTTACTCAGTCTGATGATACAGCTGCTCCAACTTCTATCTTTGTTTAACTTTGTTGTGAAGTAGCAGAATTGAATATCTCAGTCATTGGTGAGTACAGTGTGGTTACAACATGCTGGGGTAGTGGTCTCAGCATGACTTCAGAACAAACGCGACACATATCTACCCAAAATGTTTAGAGCATTTGTTTCACTAGAGTATTTAGAAATAGGTGAAAAAAATTATTATAATGGAAGATTTTGCTTTTTTTCACTAAAACAAGACAATTTGTATTACGAATGATTGTGTAAAAAGAAAAAAAAAACTGCTGTAAGTAGCTTGTGAATGATTAATATCTAAAAGAATGATCAGTTTTTTTGATATTATTAAATCATTATGAATCAGCTGTGAATAGACACATAAACATCAACTGGTGTTGAAGATTTGATTTTTATTCCCAAGATCACTACTAAAGAATACAAACTATTTCCAAAAAATTATGACATCATCCTGCTCATTTACACTTTTTTTTTTTTTTTTTAGGGTTTGTGCTTCTGTTGAGCCTTTGAATGTTAATATGGGGACTTAATTCAACACTGCAAAACTCTGTTTTTTATTTTTATTTTGTCTTGGTCTTTAAGTCCTATGAATATAGTGGCCAAGACTGAGTTTTCTGGTTTTCAGGCATCCTAAAACTGAAGTCAGGTGTACAAAACAACCCCAATAATGAAACATCTGTATAACATCCGTAAGTGAACTCATCTTATGCTGACCTGTGACATGCAGATTGATTGATTGACTGATTGGTTTCCAGAAGAAGAGTGATTGGCAGATTAAACTTAACAACTGTATTACACTGGACCACACACTGACCAATATCACAATTCAAAGAGACATACCTTGCTGCGAGTGACTTTAAATAAGTACAAAAAGTATACATCAGACAGGCTTGTGAAACTTTTCATTGGTTATTGTGTCATTGCAGCTCGAATTTCATCATAATTTGTGTGCAATTTCACCACAATCAAACTGTAGCCAACACAGCATCTCATTTGTGATGCAATTGCATGGAGACTTTCTGGGGTTGTTCCATCAGCAGTGACTGAGCGATGAGCCTCATTCCAATCAAGAATATTCATTTTTACTGTATTGCTAGACTTCAATAAGCTCTGCTTTGCTTTAGCTCTGGTGCGACAGTCACATGTATTCCTGGAGGCCCATTGTCAGTGTGCTGCGCACAATTTCCTGACAACTGAGCTCATCCAGATTTTTTACTTAATGATGTGTCACTTCTATTCCCTTTTATCTCGACGTCACATTGGCATATTTTTACTAAGCTGTTCAAAGGTGGCGGGGCTAATGGGGATCCTGTAGTGCATTACTTTAAAACCATTCATAGATTTCTCTCATTAGTTCTTCTTGTAGAAGACACATCCTCTTTACAGGCAAATTTGATTTCTTGTGAAACTGAAAAATGAGGATTCGGTCCTAAATATCAGACATTGGAACAAATCACATTCAAAGTAATTCAAATTTAAAAGCAAAAAAACGACAGAAAATTAATAATTTTGTTTTGTGGATTGGGGTACCAAGCAAAGAGGCAGCCCGTGCTGTCTTTCAAAGCCGTGTGGATCAATCATTAAATTCTAACCATCTGCCTAACATTGTGTAAGTCCCCCTTCTGCTACCGAAACAGCCCTGCTTGAAACATGAACTCTGCGCTGTGCTATCGAGCACCAAGGTTTAGCATTGAATTCTTTAGATCCAGGCTGTTGTGAAGTGGGGCCTCCATGGCCGCCTGTGATCTGGTCACTAGTTCAGCACGTTTGACAGAGGCTGATCACTGCAGACCAGGAATCCCTCCAACAAGGATCAGTCCTGGAGATGCAGCCATCTGTCAGGTGGATTCAAAATACACACGACAACAGGTAACAAGACACAAGTTCTCTTCAGTAAAGAGCAGGGGAAAGGGGTAAAAGGGAAAAGGTGGAGTTTGTTGTAGTTAAAGACGTAGTTGTGGAAATGAGGGTCAAAATACAATTATCATCCAAGGGCTGGGGCGTAGTTTGATGGAAGGTAGATCAAAAACATGACATTCAGAAAAGGAGGCTGGAATGCCTGGCAGAAGAAACACAGAACTCAAACCCAATATATAATATCATAAGGTGAAAACGATCACACGCTTGAAACACATCAGGGCAGGGAAAAGCAATCGCACAGGAGGAGAGGAAGTTCAAGGAGCCTGGAATGAGACACTGGCTATAATGTTCCGGTGAATTGGTGTAGTTGTTTCCGGTTACTCATCATCGTAATGCACAAGACACAAGACCAGACATGCAGTTAGTATGTGTCTGTGTGTAAACCGCCAAAGCATGTTTTGTTTGGCCGTGGGCAGCAAGCAACAGTTCTCCACAAAGATTTACAATTGCCGCTTTGTTTCCTCAAACACCTAAACCACTCTCTAGACCCAACACTCCCACTTGTAACGCTCTAATGTCTTTCTCTCACAAATGTCCTCAGGAGGGCCCTGAGCAGTTAAAACAGCCATGTGCTATTGATCCTGGACTGTGAACACACTGTCAAAAATTACAAAACCGGTGACTGTGTGGGAAGTTCGGCTCCAACAAAACCGAAGGGAATCTCAATGAATCTTGTTTTATGCACCCATGCCCTCCAGTGACACATATTTATCAGGAGTAATTTAGTAATTTGTTGCTATTTTCTGCTTCGATACATGTGTTTATTGTGAATAACTGAAACAGAGTTCAGCGATGCCTTATTTTGTGATAACAACACATAGCGCAGTCAAAAAGCAAGTGTGGACCTGGCTGCAGCGTGGCATTTTTCATTGGTATTTTCACACAAACCGGCAGCCCACTTGGGGTGGGATTTCAGGGGATGTATTATCATATATTAACATTTTGGGTGGTAGAGGTAGGGATGGTACAGTATCCTTCGTGACCAAACGCATCAGCTTGATCCCCTGATCCCTTTAAAGCGCTGCCTCCTCCGACATGATGTTGAATGGCTTGAAGAGCCACAATGAGGAAAAAGATCCACCAAACCAAATCCAACATACAAACATATGCATAAGAAGCTTAGTTAAAGCCTACAGTAAAGCTATGTTACAGTAAGGAAAAAACTAAGTCTATAACCGGGAACAAACTTTTTTTTTTTTTTTATATCACATATTCGCACATGATTTTTCCCGTGTGACTGATGACACCTAAGGCCACCTGTCTTATCAGCCCCAGCCCTCAGGCTGATAATGTAGCCCGAGGGCAAAGTCAAACTTGTGCAAGATCAGCCAGCTGCTGCGACCAGGATGCCCAACGTCTTCAAAAATCTTCTGCAAACATATGTCCAATAGAAGGGGACATAGCATTTATAGCATTTAACAGGTGGCAATCTCTGCCGGTCTACGGTCTGAATACCGAACAGAGCTGGAACCAATTCTGTCAGGCAAATTAAACAAAACCTCCTGATAGCAGACCTGGATTAGCTGCTGCCTGGATATCTACCTAATGAAATTCCTGTGTGAATACAAGCGTTAACTTTAAGCAAAGATTCACTCTAGTTATATCTTTTCCCTCAATGGCTCTTTAGGCCAAATGGAACAAAGTGAATATTAACTGTGCTTTAAACTGAAAGTTTTTTGGTATTTAGTTTGAATACACCACTCCGAGAAACCCTAGCAGCTATTGCTAAAGGAGAAATGTAGATTTTCTTAATCATTCAAACTGGGAAAAACAAACAAAAAAAAAAACAATTTAACTAAATCTAATCTTTGGGCTTTTGAAGTACTTGTTTTTATATTCATCACACACATATAAGATGATCCACCTTCATAGTGAAGAACTGAACCATCACCATTGCATCCATCACCCCTTTGAATCAGTTCTCAATCATAGTTCCATTTTCAGTTCTGATGCTTTTTGTAGTAAACAAGGTTCAGCATGGGTAGCGAAACCAGCCTGCATCTACAAAACCGACACACTCCAAGCTACAAGCTGTTGTTGTGAGCATTAAAGTATTTTGGCAGGTCATACCACGGCAGCTCTTCGGAGAGTCTGTCCACTATCCAAGATTCTACTCGACCGGTCAAACTTCGGGCTCCAATGAAATTTGGTAGGCACTCACCACAATAGTTGTTTTTGTCAAAACCTGTAGAGATACTTTTGCTTGTTCATTTTCTTGCTCCTCCTCGAGACTTCAGAAACTTACAGTTTCTTCACTCCACTCACTGCTTAATTTATCGCAGCTCTTGCCAGGTGTCCGTCTTGCATGATAATTTAACAGAGTTCACTTCAGCTGTCAGTAATCTTAATGTCACGGTTGATCTAACTGTACAGTAGTTAAAGCAGCCACACTGACATTTGCAAACACGAGGCTCACTCTTGTACTATTAAGGGGCTTTCAGAAACAGCTTCACACTGTCTGCCAGTGCCATGTACTGTGTAATTAGGTATTGGTACTGATTTAAAAAGGACTGATCCTTCCTGCTTCTTCCTCCTCCTTAGAGGATCTAAAAAAAGTATTGGGCTTGTATCAAATTGCAATTTTACCCCACACTCCTCAGACATCTCTGACCTGACTGTTGTCAGATTTTAATTGACAGGAGTGTCTATTTTTGCCATTAGTCAGGGCTGGACACTAATGAAACAGCACTGCATCTGAGAGCCAATTCCAATAAAAAAATCTGCCAGATGAGACCAACACCCTGCAGCGGGAGGCTTGGCTACTATGGGTTGTTACCACGAGTGCCAATTAAAGTTCTCAAATCAGCATGAGATCCAGTGTATTTAATACACCCTGGGCCAGTCAAGCTACCGCATGAACAGAAGACATACTGTAAAAATAATTTGATCCCAAACATTGAAACAATTACTATTGTCATGTATTGGATATTCATGGGTTCACAATTAATGATTCCAGAACTACAAAGAAATTAATTTATGTGGATTTAAGACAGCATTACAATACTGGCAACAACAAAGCTTGTTTTACATACATATAAACACAACCGACTGTAATCAGTTCACAACTGAGCGGGTGACAGGTTTCTGGACTCTCAGCAATGTTGAATTAACCCACTAAAGCTATGTTGTGTTGCAAGATGTGACTCAGGCCCCATTTACACGACAAGGCTTCAAGTGAAAACTAATTGTTTTTGAATTTTTGTTTCTGAAAAGTTTTGCGTTTAAGTGGGAATGTTTTGAAAAATAATGTTTGTATAAATGGGAACGGCAGCAAGGCTGAAAACGATGTCGTTCACGTCAGGCCACGAATTGACACTATTTAGTTTTGTAATGAAATCACAAACACATGTGTGTTGTGTGTGTAACACTGGCGAGTACACAGACATTCGTGTGGACAGACGACAAAGTCAGATTGCTATTAAGACGACTCTCAACTATAAAACTACAAAAGTCTCCATGCCACTCTGGAGGCCGCCATTGTTGTTATTGTGCAGAACTATTTACTAAGGCCGTGATGTGTATGTACAGAAGCAGCATTTCAAAAATGTTGTGTTTACCCGCGTTTCCACAGAGACGGAGCACTTTCAAAAATTCCACCTTGGGAGCTGTTTTCAAAAAGTTGCGTTTTCAGTGGCTACAAGCACAATTGTCATGGAAACGAACGCCCAAAACGCAACAAAAGTTTTCGTTTTCACATGAAAACGTTGTGTAAACGGGCCTAACGAGAATTTTGCAGCTATTTCACGTGAAGTAATTGTTATGACCGTACTGTGTTGGTTTTGTGCCGAGCCATGCTTTCTTGTTTTTGCGATTAGTTTTCAACTATTTCCCTTCATAGTTTCTTTTTATTTCACATTTAATTAATGTTAAGTTTATGCTTTGCACATTTTGTTTTTCATTGTTACGGTTCATGTAACAACAGTGTGCTCATGTGTGCTCTTAGTGTCTTGTTGCTCCACGATCATGTCCGTACCTTGGTCGTAACCAGCTGGTTCCTGTCAACACAACACTCCTGCTGTGAGCATACAGATGGGCATAGTCAGTCTGGTCTGTTCAGTCTTCGTTACTTCCTCTTATCAGCTGTAATCACCTGTTTCCTTGCTTATTCAGCTCTTGCTGGCATTCTTCCTTGTTTCCGTGTTTTGGGATTCGCTTTGTGGTTTGATTCTGTTTGCTCCCATTGAGAAATCTCATTTCATGATCCTTTTTTCTTTGATTTCATATCTGCACCTTGGGTCAATTTTGGACCTTCTCCTGACAGCAATAGGGTCCTTATTATGGCAAGTGATTACAGAAGTAATTTTTCAGGAGGCAGAAGTTCAAAAAGACTCATTTATTTCCACTGACTTGCAATTATGATGGATTTCCACGATTTTCTGCAAGATGAAAAATGAATTACTTATTTTAATTATTGGGAAAATAAACTCAATCTATTTTGATTAAAATACCACCCCCCCCTCAAAAAAAGCCCCCAAATCTTCAAGGGACTGTCAAATGTTTGTTGTGGTGACACAATTGTCATGTTATGCATACAGCGGTCCCTGCATCAGATACAGTATTTATCAAGACAGCAGCTATATGCCAAATAATAACTATGTGATACAAAGATATTTAAAGACTATGTGAAAGTGATAATTTACCTCATATCTTCAAAGATCAGACCAAATTTGACACACTTTTCTTGTCTCATCCACTATATAGAAAATGGAGATATATTATCAATTCTTCTGTTGGTGATATTGCAATGCCTCTGCCCAAAGAGTCCTGAAAAATAATTGTACTCCATTTCATACATCAAGTGCCATAGATTCCAGAATCATAAAACTTTTACAAACATTGTTTTCTTGAGGCCTTCTTAAATAAGTAAAGGTGGAGATGGCTGGTATTGAATTTATAATATTAATCAATATGCAATCAACTGCAAACAGTGAAACTTGATATTCCCATACACATATGTAGCAAATTATAACATAATAACTGACATTAGTGTATCCGTTTTGGCTATTTTAAATGTAATTGAACCAATATTGTAATAAAGTACGAAACTTTGTTAACAACCATAATTGAGAGGGCTGCATAGCGTGTATCCTCAACGAATGAATAGGACAACCATTCCACCAACTTTACTTATTTTGATAAGTAAACTGCACAAAACCTGAAAAAAAAATCATTTGCTAGAAATGCAGTCAGATGTATGTCTCATTGCAACATTGGCTGCAGTTATTACATTTTAAAATGATATATTTTTTAAATGCTACTGTATAAGGCAATAAATTATTCGCAAATTATTACTACAAATTAGCTTGAATATCTTATTACACTATTGACAAGTTATTACACACCTATTTTTCATATTTATTACATTCGTAGAGTGATTATTTATCCACAGTAGAAATGGCAAAAAAGAAAAAACCATTACAGAATGAAATGCACATAACCAACAAAGGTGCTCCCTCACACCGTGAACAAATGTTATAAATCTGTTCATTTTGTGATACTGTGACATTTGAGGATAATATAGTTAGCATAAATCAAGATATTATGTATACATGTACTATACTATATACTAGACATATTTATTTCAATGGATCAAGAAGTCTTCACTAAGCCTGTTCCTTACTTCAGGTTTTGGATTTAATTTAGATTAAGATCTTAAAGTATTTTGTGATCTTGAGTCAAAGTGTCTTTGTCTGTTCTCCCTTCACTATGCATACATAACAAAGAGGCCCAGAAGTATCTGTTTAAATTTTTCATAAATGTCATTTGGAAGCCTGCCATATAATGTTACCATTCAAATTAGCAACTGCTTTTACCGGTGGATTTAAGGCTCCCTTGAGCGTTTCCTTTGCCAGATCCCACAGCCTTTCCAATCAATCACTAAAAACTGTCTTGTTGGCTGTATCCTCTGGATAATTTGATTGTTGGGACTGAGGGGCTTGTAGTAATTAACAAACGCATATAATTTATTTATTATGGATCTCAGCTCCTCTTGTTCGCCTCTGATCCTGAGGTACACGCCACCACATGCAGGAGTGGTGCCTTGTCAGGCGTCTAACTTTCACCAGGTAAAGTTTTCTAAAGACAAATTCACCTTTTTATTTCTAGATAACTATTGGGATCCCTTTACTCAGGTAGGGGCAAATGGAAATGTCTTTATATTCTATGAGTTGTTCCCCTTTTCCATTCACTGCTACTTTCATGTATATAGATCAAGGAATTTGTGTTATTAAATTCAGCTCTAATGTGTAACCCTGATCCCAGGGTTACACAGCCTGGGGTCATGTGTAAAATGTAGATCAAAAAGATGATGCAAATGTTTTATACCTCTGAAGCTAATATTTATTTAACAGTAACACAAAGTAAACCAGGGGATGCAAATGAGGCGTATTTAGAATTTCATGAAGTCTACTAGATCAATCTGAATTTAATGGAAGCTAAACATGTCGGTAAATTCAGGACAAGGCCTTTGAGGAGGTCATCGGTGTTTATATTGAGGACATTGATTCACAATTTGTCGACATTTTTTACTGTTTGACGAATCTCTTGGAAAATCTAAACTTTTCTAAAAATCTCTTTTCACATCCAGTATGGCTATTTGTCCCATAAATGATTACGAATAATTTGTTTACTTCTCAGCCTTTCTTGTCTTTCTTTTTTGATTGCTGGACATCCAGGTAACCATGTGCAGAATATATTATGCTTTATCAGATAACTGCTGTAGTCTGTTTATAAGAAAGTGGATTAATACAACTGGAACGCTTACCAACGCTCCAATATCTTTCTGCGTGTAAACCTGTTTTTGTGACTTAATTGCTTGTTCTACATCTTCGTGCCTTTAAATTGCCCCGAGGGGATAGATAAAATGTGTTGAATCTTGAATCTTAAATCATAAAAAAAAACTTAAAGTGACTCATTCACAACTGAAACAAAAGACAACAAATCTGACTTGCTGCAGCAGAAGGTCGATGACGAGCCACTGAAATGAAACTCCCAACACAGGAAACATTAAGACCTCAGCAATGAACACAATCAGTAAGTGAGTGTATGAAACATACTCCGTATGTACATACTCCAAAAGGACAATTGAAATAAATAAAGCAGGATTTCTTTTAATTGTTGCATTTTCTAAGTGCATGTAGACATGATAGATCCCATTAATACAAGTATCCATTTATTCCAAGCTGCCTGATTTTTATGTTAATCATACAGGTTTACTGACTATCGCCATGATAGATGCAGTAGAAAAATGTATTCAAACAGCAAATAGCATTGCTTCTTCAAAAGAAAATAAATAAAATCACCATCACTTAAGTTTCACGAGCAATCTTGTTTTTTTTTGTTTTTTTTAATCTTTATTTAGTGTCCTGATTTATTCCCCAGAAAAAAAAAAACTTTTCACCTCTGCAGAAGGAAAACTCCCCAGACTGTGCATCAAGTTCACTTTAGCAGAGTAAATACTCCCCCTTCGCGGCTCCAAAGAACATAAGGTCTCCCTTGTACAGAGTCTTGTTTTGTTTAGATGTGCTTTCTTAGAGTTGACTGGTGACAGGAGGCAGCTGCAGCGCTGGCAGCTTTTTCTTCATGAGTTCTGGGCATCTGTTCATTCACTTTAAGGTTAGAGCGTCATGTGTGCTCTCAAATGGTAAATAGTGTGAATGTAATCCCCGCTGCTGAGGAGCTGTGAAGACTCTGTTTTGTCTGCTTCAGCGTCGGTGGGCCTCCCTATGTGTTATTTTCGCAATGTTATTTCTGCATTATTACTTATTCTCCACTGACCAGCCTCTAAATTAATCTTTTCGTCTGCTCCAGCTTTGCATTATCTGCGTGCCTTAACGTGACGCATTGTGCATGCGCAACAAATGTTCTCAAAGCCATCATCGCTCTAATTAAACCAAACAACCAAATTAAAAAGGACTTGGCTCATGTGAGATTTCAGCTTTAACTTTATTTAGCCCTGAACAAGCTGGAGCCACACAGCTGGAAATGAGCTTTGGAGGATCTGATTAGTTTTGTTGCATTAGAAAACTGGGTGCCACATTAATGTGAGTCAAAGTGTTTGTTCACAGCCTTTGTAACCCTGCAGGCATTAGTGCTGTGATCATGTTGCATCATTGTTTCCCTGTACAAAACTGCTCCTGCAACAGTAGTCCGGTGAGAAAATAACTGCTTTTCTTGGATTGGAGACTTGCAAGTCTTCTGAGGACGTTGCCTGGAATTATATTCCAAAAATACGCCATTGTATTTTCTCTATACAAGCATGCTTTCATAATGTGTTCTGAAGTTATAAATGGACTCTTTGTCTGTAGTTGAGGAAACTATTGGGTGTAGTAACTTTTTGAATAACCTTTAAATATTGTATCTGTGGACTTTTAGATCCATTTGTTTGTCAGAGAAGAATATAATGCACTCTTGATTAGGCTTAGTTCTGTCTGACATACAGTAACTCATCAACAAATGTCCAGCAGTAAAAAAAGCAGTTGATTTGCTTGGTAGGAGGTCTGAGCTCAAGATGAAACCGGACATTAAAACGACACACTCCATTGCTCCCACTTCCAATCTTGCTCCTCGTGTGGAGGGGGGACTCTCCGAGACTGTATGATTAATGGTCACAGGCAAGTTACAATCTTGCTTCAGTAGGTCTACGAACTGCTGCAGTGTCCCTGCCAAAACCTCAAAACAAAAATGCCATGATTTAATTAAATACTTGAGCAAACATGTACATCAGTATTGCTGCTGCAGTGCAATTGCAAAAAGTGGTACTTTGGGGTTAGAAAAATAGTGTAGGTCCTATTTACTCTTGTCTAGAACTACTTGAAGAACTAATTTCTTTTGCATTTCATTGCATTGTCAGAAGCAGGCATTTGATCCCATTTAACTTTATGACATTTCTACACCTCAAGCACATTTCTTTGAATAACAATCAAGTATAAAGAAATTAAGCAAATGCTAATTGCAAAGAGAAGCTGATGTAGAGCAGGATTACACACACACACACACACACACACACACACACACACACACACACACACACACACACACACACACACACACACGAATGTCAAAGTTGCAACATAAATTACAATCGTATAAACTTCACTTGTTTATGAGATGAATCATCCTTAAAAATATATTCTTAAAAGTACAATTATCCCAAAAACTACTTGATTACATTAACATATTTAATACTTTTACCATGTTTGACTTGTGACAGTAAAGTGTTTTCGGTGACAAAATAATCACAGAATATCAGAATCCATCAGTATCGACATTTTAAGCTTTAATTACACCTTTTTCTTTTTTTCTCAGCTCTGAAATTTGAACTATCTTCACGTGACTTAGACAACTTGGCAAATAAACCATCGCAGCTTCGCCTCGTGCTTCCTGTATGCATGACGCATGCCATCGGAGCAGTCCATGTAAGGAAAGTGACTTTGCCATCCTCACTATTGTTTGAGCTGTACGATGCTCTTTACCACCATGCCATTGTCATAAACCCGCCACGAGAAAAACAATGAGAGTGTGAGCTCAAAAGTTTGAATTGTGCTAAATGATTGTGGCCAGCCGTGTTGCTGTGAATCTTAAATTTATTTTCATTTTTAGTTTGTAAGTGTAGTGTCATCAAGTTCAATTCTTATTACTACCCCCACCCGCCCCCAAAACTCCGCAACAACAAAGAGAATAACTTAAAGGTAAGGGTGGTCTGAGAAAAGCAAGCGTCAGACTGGAGACTATTTAAAATGATAGGAGCGTTTGGTGGCACTGAAATGTGACTGTATTTCCTCCCAAGATGAGGTCAGGCGACCTATTGATATGTGTGGTATTCATGTAATACCGGCACTGTTGTTTATCTGGCGCTGCAGAGAAACCTAATTTCTTTTGCTTTCCTGGTGATAAATTATGTTTATAGGAATGTGCGGAGAGAATCTATTATCTGGCTATTTCCAATTCAATACAGAAAAAGGAGGAAAAATTGACCTGGCGTCTTTTCAGGTGCAATAATCATCACTGAGTGGTTCTTAATAGAATACAAACAAAACATGGGTGCTCACACTCTCAAGTATACAAACATTGCTGGGAGATATTACATTAATTCTCAGGTTTTTGCAAATCTGAACTCAGAATCAGAGAAGCACGCAGCTCAGAAAACAGCAATTTGCTTTGCATTCAAAAATCCAAATAGGGTCAGAAGACACAGGCAGACATTGGAGACTAACACAATGCAGCTGCTAACTCAACTCTAGGACAATATGGAATGTTTGGACATGCAAGAGTGCGTATGTTTTTACCTTCTGTTGTTTATCGCATTGGTGGAGAGCAGCACACATTGGAAGAGGCTTAATAAGAAAACCTCACAAATCTGTCAATGTGCACACAAGCTTCTTGTAGAGTTTTACCCGTGTGTCCCACGTTGTGAAAAAACTTTTTTTCTAATGTCGGAATAGAAAAAGGAGGGCATACAAATTCAATCTGCACAGTCAAATTGATGGCAAACCCCCCGACGGGCCTACCACCGAACAGATGGCATTACAATATGAGGACGGCACTATTAACAGATCCATCCATTTTGTGCCTGTGTTGGGAGCGCAGCACATCGCGGCAGAGGGGCTTCACTGAGCCAAAACTGTCAGATGGTCACTCCACCTTTCCATGTGAAGAGGGAGATGGTCCTTGCAGAAAAGACAGCATACACAATGATACAGCCTGTGTGTACCGAATTCGCCAAGTGGCATCTTGTTACTTTACTTCTGTGTGTTGTGCTTTGATTGCCATTGAGAAAATGAGAAGTAGCAACTTCACTCAGAAAGGAGTATTGTGGGACAGCATATGTTCCTCGTCAATACATTGTCGACCTGTGTGACAGTTTTGCAGAAATGTCCACCACTCTGAATGAAATGCTTCATTCAGGTATTGGAAGAATTGCCTGTCCAGGCAAAACAAGTGTAGAGTTTCTAATAAACATTTGCATGCGACGCAATTAGAGAATATGAGGTACATTCACAGCTTGTGGGGGCTTTAGTCGTCACGGTGGTGGGCTCTGTGGACTGGTGGTGGGCAATTTCAATTGTTCTCCATTAAGATTCTCTGCTCGAACATTTTCCATCATAAGAATTGCAGGGTAGTGTTTACAAATGTAGAGACAAAGTGTTAGAGATCAATTATGCCCCCCCCAACAAATACAGCAAAACATTGTGTGATTATATAAAACCCTGAATGAATTTGCATCAAATGGTTAAACCATGGGATGGCAGAAAGAATGACAAAATGAAATTGTGGGATAATTGCTGTGATTCACATTTTTCCTTTGTGTGCTTGCCTAAAAGCGAAATCTAACAGTATGGCGACTCCATAAATCGAATGTTGACATCTTAATGATAGTTGGCATTTACAGCACTTAAAGCCTTACTTTACCACCGCCGCTGAGGTTTTATGTCATTCAGAGCGAAACTACACGATATACAGCAAATAGCTACAGTGTGCAGCTGAAGAACAAAGCCCCATGTCTTATGGCATAGCCAATTTAGCATTAAGACCACAAACAAGATGACACTGCTTCTCCCGTTCCATCTAAAGCCAATAAAATATGTCTACCAGCACTATAAACAATCAGCATTTCTTTTGTTTCACAATACAGAGCCAGGGCCACCTTTCCCCCTCACTCCTGTTAAGATAAATTATGTACATGTATTGACACACAAGACTCAGCCACAAGCTAATGGAGTAAATACCATGTAGGCTTATACAATTCTAATCTTTCCAAATAAAATGGCATTGTTGTGTGCTCTGTTCCTCGCGGCCCTTTTGGAATTTCTTGCCATGAGCACTGGCGAGGAAACACAACCGTCTCTATATTCAGCACCTGTTTCAAAAAGCCCCCAGTCTAAAATGATTAACTCATGCTTCAAAACCTCAGGGAATGATGGGATAGTGTCCTGAAGGTGGAGGAAGCCTCATATGAGCAGAGTCAGGTATGGTTTAGAGAAACGGGTCTTTATTGCTGTTGTGTTGTATTAGAGAATGGAAAGAGGTGAAAGGGAACGCTAGAGGTTTCCCACTGCAAAAAGAGGAGATATTGAAAGCTACCTGAAGTGCGTCTGACATCACTCCATTGATGAAAGTTAAGAAGTCGACTTATTCCATGTACAGCACATGTGCATGGATGTATTGTGACTATTCTTATTTCTTCTTCTTTGTGACTCCACTCATTTCTTCCAGCACTCTGTCGATGATAATGAGCTTGTTTGTCTCTTTTCTGACGTCTGACAGCAGCAATAAAGCAGTAGTGCTGGAGGCAGCCATCTTGCTTGTTTGATGTGGTCAATTGAATGCTATAAACTGGGAAATGTTGGTCTTCCCAACTCGTCACTGTTTTAGGATCTGGCTGCATAAACACCGCTTCTCATCCTGAGCTGCCAATGTCATTGTTTGTGTTCCTATTCGAATCACTTCACGGGCAACAAACCTGGCAACACTGGTTATTTATCGGACTAATATTGCTCCCATATGCACAGACGGTTGTCTGTCAAAAACACATAAAGATTAAAATTCCCTTAAACTTCGTTATGAAACACCCACAACATAACCATTAGATCAAATTGGATTACAGCGACACAACTTCAGAAAGAGACAAGCTAAACAAGTAAAATTGAAAACCAAAGCCTTGGCACGCATGCAACGTTCCCTCTCATCTACAGCTACGCAGGTCGATCTCAGACCTGATTAGATGCACATGCACTCTCTCCAAAGAAAGCCATAACACTTAATGTTGGATTTCAGACTTTTGGAAGGGCATAAAACCAACAAACCAAAAGAAACAAAATAGTGTCATTTATTTTAACATGTTTATGTTGCTTGGTGGTGACATTTGCAGGAAAAGTTTGATAAGCTGAAAATAAAAACCTAATGCCTTAGGTTTAACCTGTAATGTAGGTTCTCTTTATATATATTCACACGTTCATTCACTGAGCTAAAATGATAGGTAGAGTTGGATGTATATCTAAATCTAACTGTAGAAGGATATTTCTGATACTGCACTTTGGGCAGTATTGATCATTGGGTTGGTGAATAGAGCTGATGACACATAGTTCTTTTTGTTCGCGTCTTCTTGCTGCTGCTGCTGCTGCTCAATCTGAAGCTACACTAAATGCTGCATTTATGTGCTTCTGAGCAGGAGACGAAGTGGCTGCTGCACACATCAGGCCAAATGATAAGCCACTCACCGCTGGAGCCATTAGCATCAAATACTTTTAGTCTCTCTCTCTCTCTCTCTCTCTCTCTCTCTCTCTCTCTCTCTCTCTCTCTCTCTCTCTCTCTCTCTCTCTCTACCTTACTCAGCTCCATATTACAGCCGCCCTTTGCAATCACCATGTATGCAATTTAGTGCCGTGAATTACACAACACAATTCTGGACTTCCATTTGGATGTAGCACAGACTAATTGACCTATTCTGAAATAAGCCATGCAGTGACAATCAATAAAGTTTTAAGAGGCCTGTGACTATTCAAACAGCTGGAAAGCTGCTGTCTCTCGCCAGTCTGCTCTCTTGGATTCAGCATTAACATTGTACAAGTAGCATCACATTACTCCTGAAGTTGAATGACATTACAGCCTGAAGCACGTGTGACTGGCAGTAACCAAAGATTTTACCTTTAATAAGGCTGTGTGCATGTGGTAGCATATCGAAGCTGTTATGCTGCAGCTTGTTTTCATTAGTCTGTGATGACTCCACTCCATCTCTGTGGAAACAAGGAAAACGCAACTGCGCATGCCCACCACGGCTGTAGTAAAGAGTAAATTTGTAATCAGAGACGTTGCAGAAAATGTCCCCTCCGCCGTCTTTGTTGAATTATTACCATTTTAAGTACTTTGTACAATTCACTTACGAAACAGTTTTGTTTGAGGCACCATGAACTGTGTGAATATAAAGCAAATTGTGAGTAGACTGGACTTCTGGAAAAACGGCCAAGAACCTCAGTCGTCCTTGCTGGAATGGAAAAATGTGACAAGGCGTGTTTGGATGAGGTAAATGGGTGGATCGCCTTTGCCTGATTTATACAAGTGTGTTCTGAAAATCCTCACACCTCGTGCTCTGAGCAGACACTTGAGCTGTGCAGGTAATTATGGGAAAGCTTAAACATGAGTAGGAACTTGGAAAATATCCACAGACCACAAGCGTGAGTCTTGGGATGGAGCCAGAAATCCCATTTAGTTCAATCAGTGACGTCTTTGGACCATCTGTATTGTATTACTGTCCATCTTTTGTGAAAAACTTTTGCGTCGGTGTCTTGTATTGGGCAGAACAGAAACTAATACAGCAAGTCAGCCTTGATTTTTGCTGATGGTGTTGAAGAATGCTGACACAACAGACCTATTGTCTGATTCCCACTGCCTCCAACACATTTTTAAAGTATCAGTTTGACAGAAACCTCATCAAAAAGCAGCATCTCATACAGCAACATCACAAACCTGACTCTGCTTCTTAGCCCTGGTTCAGTTTCAGCAGGTGTTGGTCTTTTCCCAGGATGGTATTGTGGGATATTTACATGCCTGTGGCATTTGGCCCATTCTAAATACTAAATACATTTTTCAGGACACGTCGGTGATACCACCAGCATCTACAAAATGTCAGACAACTTCATTGGCCCTGTACCATCACCCCACTGAGCTACTTTAACTATCATCAAACAGAGCTGAATTTCCATCACTGCTCCATTGCAGAGTCTTTGCCGCATGTTTACAGAAGGTGGGCTTTGGTGTAATATTCTTAGGAGTGCTGAAAGGAGGAGATTCAGCTTTTCTGTCTCGATAATAGAATTATATTATTTTCTTGTTCAAATAATGAAGGATAACACACTCCAGGCAAGTAATCCTCTGAATACAAAATCCAATCTCTGTCGTCACAATACCAGTGAGATGTCAGGTTGAATTTAAAAGCAAAAATGCCGAAACCCCAAAATAAACAGAGTGTGACCTGGCAGTACAAATAATTGTTGATAATGTGTGATCCTTTCTAGAATATTCTAAACGTTTGACTCCATCCTCATAAATTTGGCTTCCTGTTGGACTGGTACCCCACTAATCTGGAAGAGACTTACAAGATGTTTATGCATTAGTGTTATCATTTCTGTTCCCTCTCAGAGGACTACTTGACTATTCATGGTCATGGTTTATTAACAGTATATTGGTGAATGGCAGAAGGCAGGCTTTGCTAGTGTCTCATTACCAAATGCAGTCAAGCTGGGACTAAAACAAATTGATGTGGGATCTTTGTTTGCTGTGCAATCAAAAGACTAAGGCATCCTCGCAATGTGAAGAGTTTCATGGCAGGGACAATTATCACCTTGTGCCTCCATGATTTCACCTCGACAACACATGATTCAATGGCATGTTTTGTTTTGTCAAAATGATCCTCAAACTGAAGATTGTACTCTTTGCTGTTCTAAATAAATTACTATGAAAAACCGTATCCATCTTCTATCCCTTGTCATCCAATTCAGGGTTCCCCAGAGCTGATCATGGGCGAAGGTACATTGAGATAAAATCATACACACAGGGAGAACATGTAAAACACACACAGAAGGCCTCAGGTTCAACATCTGACAAGGAACTCCTCACAGAAAGATCTTGCAATGGCCATATCCTAAGGTCAAATCTTAGGACAGTGGGTTCCTTTTTCAGACAAAACAATATATAATAAGGCTTTTTACTACTTGGATGGGTGGATGCAATCACAGTTTTACGGTTTTATATGGAAGATCTGCTGTGATCCCTACAAACCTGAAATTGCATTTGCGCTCACCAATAAGTATATATCCCCACATGCAACTTACAATAAACGGCCAAATGAATGTTGCTACCAATAATACTGTATCTATGCATCCATTGTATCTTCGCTGCAATATATTCTTGGTGATACCAGGCTGGTGCTGATGTTTTCTAGTATATAGTGTACAATAAGCAACATAAACAATAAATGTACCCTGTAAAGCTTCGCCTCTGGAGACAGTGTCTAGTATAAAGGTGATTAGGCTGACAAGGTGATTTATTGATTTGTTTTACCCTGGATCTCTCAGATATTGGATTATTCTTCACCTGCTTCTCTACTTTTTTGCCACGACGACACAAGGATAGACAAGAATTGCTTTAACAAAGCCCGTGAATCTCTCAGAGTGCAAGTGGATTCATTTTACACAAAAACACAAACGTGCTTTGTGTTAATGCCACAGTTCAAGTGCACTTAACCTACCCTTTTGACTGCACATAATATTAACAATGTCCTCTGACAGAAAGCTGTTTAATCTGTGGTGTTTGAAATAACAAAACAGATGATTCTGCTCCTATAGCATAATTCTGTGTTCATTCAGAAGAGAACTTACAGCGGGGACACAGAGACATAAACACAGAATCAAATATATTTATCAGATGACCTTCGATGTGACCTGAAATGAGCTAAAGTGGTCGAACAAGTACAAACAGAAACAAAATAAAAGAGTTTTCATCTTATTCCAAAAAGACTTCTGGGACTTCTGGGTCTCTTCAGAACCAACAGGTCTTTCCAATGATCCAAGGGTAACAATACATGATTGTTACTGTCTTGACAGAAGTACAAATCCTTCATCAAGTTCCCACAAACTGTTTTGTACAAAAGCTGCTCTCAGCAAATGTTATGTTTCACACAGGTGTAAAGGTTCAATTCAGACAATGATTTTTTTGTTTGTTTGTTTATACTCGTGGTTCAGTTCACAACCGTCAATCTGACTGTTTGTGTGTTGAAGTTTTTATCTTCCTGCAAGTTTTCTAAAGAACTTGTGATGAAAAAGGTTGAAGTGGAGTCTCAAACAAATACGAGAAAAAAAATCTCTCATTAAGATGTGAGAATTGTGTGCATATGGTTATAGTTCCAGCTCTCATAAAGGTTTATCCAGGATGTGTGAATACATCACAGGCCCTGTTAAAGCATGCAAACCAGCAGGACAGAGAGAGATAGCAGCTGGTCCGCTGTATTTTATCCACAACTAAAGGATCAAGTAACTTTAGTAATGCATAGCAGTGACATGTTGCATTATAATGCATTACTCCCAACACTACTAATTTGCCACTTGCTAATTGTTTAATGCGAACTGTTCCCATGTACCAAATATATGCACATATTTTAGCAATACATAACTAAACAAAAAATATATACATTTTGTAGTCTTTTTTTGATGTTGATGCAATTCATTTTATTCAAAATGTGTATTAATTAAAATCCAGTTTTTGAATGATGTTGAGAAAATGCAGGCCTACACTTTTTTCCACTGGTTATATTCCCCTTCTTTTTTCCTTTTTTCTTTCTTGAGGCACAGTGACAGATTGAAGCAACCTTAAGTTCATAATGGCTATTTTCTTACTTTCTGGATGATGTGAGGTTCCATCTGAAAAACTTGCATTCACCATCGTTCCATTTTCAACGCGAAGATCAGAGAGGGGAGGCGCCTCATTTTCAGGCCACCCATGTGAGATTGAAAGATGCTGAATCCCATATACAGACATTTTTGTGGGCGAAAATCCTGGTGGAAGACACTCATTCCCCAGAGTGGTGGGGTGTTATGAACCTCACCTTTTGATAAGCTATCATGAGCTGTCTCTGCTCTCAGTCGGTACATATCCACCCCGCTGTCTCACTCCTGCTTTTTGGATTCACTGCCTCAGCAATGCTCCCCTCCACTCACTGTGCTTTCAGAGGAGGTTCATTCTCCCGGAAATCTATTCAGCATCCTCCTGAAACTGGAAAATATCAAGCTCAACCTTTCAACAAAGTAAACAGCTGCTTTAGTGGTTTTGACCAAATTTGACAACCTTCTAATAGAAATATTCAGAGACATAAAATAACAGAAAAGACAACTCCATGAAGCCAACCCTTTTGTCGGTGTTTTAATTAATTTGTCACTAGGTCTCCTTTGTATCATGAATCAGTTTCAAGTGAAATGTCATAATTGCTTTGTCATCTTTAAATCAAGCTTCACAAGTTCTTACCTTCCATCCATCCATCTTCTCCCACTTATCCATTTCTGGGTCATGGGGGTGACAGTGCTCAGACTGTCACCCAGATCACATTCCACCGATTCCTGCGGGTGGTGAGCCCACGGGAAGGTGGCGCCCGGCGTGGGACACGAACCCACTACCTGGAGATTTCAAGTCTCATGCTCTACCAACTGAGGTAGCCGGGGGCTCTTACCTAACAGCGTGAGGCAATACTTTCTTAATTCATGACCACAGATGGTTATGAATGAAGGGAATCTTTGTCAGAAAGAAAAAAAAATGGAAAGATGTTTCTGACCAATTAAAAATTGTTTTCCCTGCTTTCAGTGCACTGACTTTGGCACCAACTCTAATAACTGAAAGGTTGTAGCATGACATGTATCCATCTGTTAAATCCACTTTACACAACTTAAAGTCATTAGTCTATCAAAGCATGAACAAAAAGAGACAATCACACATGTCTAAGGTGAATTTCATGATCAGTCAATTAGCTAAATGAACACACTGTCTTTAGATTGTATAAAAGGAGGCCAACGAAATGGAAGTGTTTTCCCAGTGCTTTTTAATGTAAAACTCTTGTGTTATTCCCTCTGGCTATATAGTGATTGATGCCACATAAAACAAAAACAATGGACTGGAGTGAAATTGAAAGTGTTGACCTCGGCTATTGTGTCAAGCACATAAGAAAGTGGCTACAGTCGAAATGAGATGCGTAATAAAACTGAAATGATCCAAACTAAATTTTATCTTAAAATGTAAATAAAATTGTGGGAAAGAGTCCCACAACAATTGTGGACTTTACAAAAGGTAATTTCTCCTGTGGCACAGTGGACTTCATCCAAAGATAGTAATATCAGTAAAACATGGGAGAGAACAGGATTCTTCCAAAAATGCAATAAGCTTATTTGTTTTAGTTTACAACATTTCTGGGGGAAAAAAACATTATGTTAAAAGTGCTCAATTGTAGTGAATTTGGTATTCGCAAGCCTGAGTTTCAATACCCACACAACCTGTCACTGGAGGCTCTCACATCCATCAAGTACAATTTTCTGTTGCTTGTGCTTTAACCACTTCCAATTCAATATGCAGTTCAATAACCTTATCCATCGCCGGAGGGGGAATTAAAACACCACTGTCCGCAATGTCTGGTCCATTGGCCATTAATGATCTTCACTTATGAATAAAACTAAACCCAAATTAGTTTCCACAGCAGAGAAAGGACTGAATATATTAATTGCATGATGCCTGATGCAGATGGGGGGAGAAACTGAATCTGAGCAAATGATTGAAGAAATGCATTGGAATAAATGCACTGTGGTACTTATTAAAATGTGTTGAAATTGAAGTTGAAGTTTTAAACTTCTAGTGTTGTCAAAAACCACGGTAATAAACGGAACAATGTAATGCTTTCAAAAAGAAATGCTAATGTTTCAGGTGCGTTGCAGAGCCTCAAACTTGTGAATGCCTTTGTGGAAAATAAAGAACTGTTTTCTAGTCTATAGGTGAGTCTACTACTCATGATAATATTTCATTTTGAAATGAAAAGAATACTGTTATTCAATCCAAACTTACAATTTTACATGAGGCCAACAGCATGGGGCGTAGTGTGAGTTAAAGGTTGCACCGGTTTTACTGTTAATAGCGAGAGGGACACCAAATAATTAGGATGAAAGCCCAACTCAAATGAAAGAGAGTAAATGAAAATACCATATTAATACAAAACATGACAGGTTGAATGCCGCTCTCAAACATATAACCACCTGTTACTGGACATACTCTGAACAAAGGGAATATTTCTTTGAATTTACAAAAGAAACTCAACAAGTTTGATTAGCTCAGCTAAGAAATTAATCTTCTACATTGGTAGACTTCCAGGTGAAGCTGAATGGGGAATTATTTGCGTATGTCAGAAACGGCCAATGTCCCATGGCTAAGCATCATGGGATTGATCCACTGACGGAATGGGATGATACTCTTGGTGCACATAAACACATCAGCCTGATGTAAACAGGACACTCTCTTCTCTATGATATCAGAAATCATTCAATCAGATCGACCAAATAAGTGAATATAGAATTGTTGCTATAGTGTGGGAAGTGATGCTTTAAATGTGGAATATATTTTCAGTCTGCTCTTGAAGCAGCTTCGATCACTAAGCTGGTCATATCGTTTCAGTACCAATTCTAAAGGTTACATGGTTGTAGTGGGTTTTGTTATTTTTACTCCTCAGTTAAAGCCATTTTTATCACGCAGTACATACTTTTCAAGGATAAACTTGGACCTGTATCAATCATGGAAACAGGCAGCAAACATAGACAGAAAGACACAAATCTAATAGTGTTGTCATAGAAACGACGTCAACATGATCACCACTAGATCAAAGATATAAGTAAATAAATATTGTCTATTATTCTTCGCCACTCCGAGGATTAATGCAAAAACTGTACAGAATACAAAAGGATACACAGATCACCTCAAGATAGCAATGTCATGAAACCGGCATGCTTTATACGGAAACCGCAAAAGATGTGTGAGCTAAGACGCCTTTCACAGCACAAGCGTATTTGAATTAAACTGTTCAGCAATAAAAAGGAGCGATCAGTCATTATGATGCTCCCGGAGAAATGTAACGGCGCGCGGGAGTAAGTGAAATGCAGTTTTCACACAAAATAAATTATCGGTGTTGAGCCGAGGCGTACAGGACAGCTGTACAGAATTCCACAGTAATAAATTGATCACATAATGACGAAGCGTAGAAACGTCCTTGAAAGTTCATCTCCTTCTGCCACGCCTGAATAAAGTGTATCTGCACTGGCCTATGCACGCTTGGATTGTTAATTACGCCGCTATTGTTATGCCATTCGGATCAAGAAGTAAACTGATGTCGCATCAAGGACACCGGGGGAGAACTGTAGGTGTTGCGCAAGTGCCATCACCTGAAATGACGCCCCATCTGAGCGTTTGTGTGCCATTGACTTTGAGGCATGATGTGCTAAACTAATGTAATGTAGAACTGAATGGAACTATTAGCCCATTAAAACGTAAGCATATGTAGAATCAGGCAGATGTTGCTTGTTAGTTTCATTCGGTTCGGATGATCCACAACAAACTGTGCGGCACAGCTGCGTTGCAAGCTTTCAATAAAACTGCAACAGATGTCTTTTGTTTTTAACTGGGTTCACGGTGGGAACACAATGGCAACAAGAATTCATCAAATCACCAGTAAAAACACTGGTGGCTTTAGTTAGCCGCCAAAACAAGATAGTAGGTCAGTGATAAAGTACGAGCGATAATATTATGATACCTGCACTCACACACACTCCTTGCAGTTATAAGCGTGCGTTCTGGCCCGCATCATGGAGCCTGTCATCACATGCTTCACACCACACACTTCATGTTTTCACATTCCGGAATGAGATGAGAGCCAAGTGTGACACTGCGATCACACTTGTTGACTTCACTCGTTATTGACCTATCACCACAACATATGTGAGCTGAAACAGCAGAAACATGAACTGGGTTATCTATTCTTATCCAGCCATGAAGCTGAGGTTTGGGAGGAAGTGGTGCTTTTCTTTTTTTTTTTGGTGGGGGGGGGGGGGGGGGGGGGGGGGTTGTATTCACTTTACTTGCAGAAGCTGTTGAAAAAGTGTCTTTATTACACGGTAGTGGGGGGAGGGGACATCATTTTTAGAACGTTGCTGTGTAAATGTAAAACTTTTGACGTGTTTTCACTTGAAATGTGTCAACTCACTCTCTTTACTCGCCATCCACAGACAGTGACATTAACCAATGACATTAGGTCAGTGTAATTGGTGACTCCGAACACCTCATATATTTCAGTGCGTCACTCGAGAATGTACACCAAGCCTCTCACCCTGTCTTAGCCTCCAGCCTTCTGCGATTCTTGCCTGGTTAAGGCAAAACAATGGACGAATAATACTTTGTCTCTGACTATTGAAGAACATTGTTTACGTTTTAGGTTTTGTTCGTTGATCTCGAGTTAATCGCCTGACCCTGCTTGACCTGGCTCCAGCAGTTTGTGGAGTTGATTGTCAATTCGGGCTCATTCTCACAAGGTGCTGGGCTTAAACTATCAATCACAATATGTCCATCATGCTCTTGCAGTGAAAGGATCCCAGACTGTTTCAAGTCACGAATAAAGTTGTCATCGCAATCAGTGTACCCCTACACATTTTCGCATGACAGAGGCTTCAGAATGAGCTGAGTATAGAACATTTCCAAAAGGAAAAGGAAAAAAAAAAAACTTTTTATTTAAGTGAGAGCACTTATTGACAACTTTGTGTGGCATAGTATTTATACAGATTTTTGTAAATGGAGGGCCTGCAGAATTAGAGATAGCAGCCTGGTAGAGTCCACATTAGGGAGGCAATTATGGGGATTATAAAGCTAAACACTCATCACGGCGAGCATTGTTTCTTTGTAAAAGCACAAGTTGAAGAATTATACTTTTGCAACAATGCTATTACTAACCAATTAATTCAATTACCGAACCAAAAGTGTAGCCAAACATTGCTTCTGTTGCGAACATCTCAGTATCGGTAACAGTAATTATCAAATTAAACTTGAGATAACCAGCAAAAGATAAATGTACATGAAATTTTGCAAAATTCATGTATGATCCACGCCACATCTGTTAATTAAAGTTATGGAACACAAATGAGCTGAACTATTAAAGGTTTGCTTGCATAAAAATGGACACAAACATGATGTAACTCATCATACATTTATGTTGATGGGTTAATATACATTATGTAATATGATTTACAAGATGTAGATACGCTTGCATTGTTTATCGTTGTAACTATTCTGAACATGTTTGACTCGGACTTCAGCAGACGTTAAACTGGAATTCCCCAGCTGGCTCCCCACGAGCAATCATCTCTCACATTAAGTTCTCTCTTTTCTTAAACTATTATCCAAAATGTTGGACTATTGTGGCAAACTTCAGTGGGAATGACTCCTTGGTGGATGGAATCAGGTGAACATGGAAACATGTATCGTTTCCAGCTTGTCATTCTCCTGTATACAGAGTCTAATGTACAAAATACATTTGAATACTCCTGTCTGATGTCACTCGTGGTAATCTTATTAGTAGTTGTTCACCCACAAAATGCACATTAAACTAAAAGTGCAATCGATTCGTGTGAGTGTACAATTGTATGCAGGATTTCAAGTCAGTAAGTCAGCCAGAAGATCCTTGAAAACATGTACATTTACTGACCGCTTAACTCTTATCGTTGGAACAGATGTCCACAAACTTTTTTCATTTTCTCTTTGATTTCTGACTGAAAACCAAATGTGGCTCTCCAGACTGCCTCAGCAGTTTGCAGACAGGTAATGAAAGAAGACTGTGGCTCCTCAATGCCTTACCTTAATTCAACTTGGGACACAAAGCCCTGTGCCCTGCAGACAGAGTGAAAACATCATTTTGTGTCGATTTCAGACACAAAATAACATGCTACAACTATAATGGGTGTGTGAGGATTGTGTGTCGATACCGGGCAGATATTTTCTACCTTTGTTGTTTTGTTTGTATATAGGCTGACGGTGCAAAGAGTATTACAGAGCTCTTTGGGTTTTTTTTGACACAGATAATGCCTGACTCATTTTGTCAGGGGATGAGTGTGATTTGCATTCATTTTTTTTTTTACAAGTGAAAAAGCAGAAGCCAGATCGGCCTGTTTTATAGAAAGAAGCAACACTATGAATATACATTATAGTGAGTGTTCAACAAAGGCGTCACAATGAGTCATGAGTCCTTCAGTGAAGAGTTGGGTCAACATTAACGGGAAAGTAAACTTTTTTTTTGCAGAAAGGGAAGGTGACTTCCACTGGTTAGCGGTCAAAGTAGCCTCTCACTCACTTAAATGCACAGGTCAGTGGATGAAGCCCTCAAATTTTTAGGACAGCCACCGCCACTGAGGAATTACAACACTTCTGGATTATAATTGTGGCTGATTCGATGGCAGGTACATTTACTTTTAAATGTAGATCTTCTCCGACTTCCCTGTCTTCATGTTTTAAGATTATAATCCACTTGTCAACATACAGTTTGCTTGGCATAGTAAAGGAGATGGGCCTGAGTACAGAAGTTAATAGCAGTACATTGGCCTTGCTTATTTAGAGTGCATCTTCAAGGACACTGATGAGGTGATTCATCATTGCAGGTTTTTTGGATTCCCAACTTGAATTTTGTGGGGTCATAAAAATCAGAAATCATTGAGAATGAAAACACCTGTAGACTTTGCACTATGAAAAGTTACTCAAAAACCTTATAAGTGTTTGTTCAGTCTTACAGGTTGCATAGGAATTGAAAGTGGTAAAATTGTACATACAATCAGATTTTTTCAAACTGTTGGTTTTTTCCCCCCAAACAAACAATTTCAAGGTTACGAAGATATCCTTTAAAGAATTTCAAAATACGAATGAATAACCAGTCACAACCAAATGATGCCTGTACTGACCATTTAAAAAACAAATTTAGCTGGAGCATGCAAACTATTGCAGGCAGGACAACAACATATTGTGCAGTTTGCATTTTCTTCCTGTGCCTTCTGCCGACTATGTCACATATACATTTTTCATTTTATTGTGTGACACATTATATCTTATATATGAACCATTGTATTTGGATCTGACCCTTGTACTATTATCATGCCGTTACCCTAAATGGCCGATTTGTCAAACAAGGTCATTAAAATCCCCCCCATTCTGCAAACAAACTTTCAAAGCCTTGGTGGGAAAAGCCCACTAAGCATGATTATCTGACTACACTATGGGCGCGTTCACACCCATCCTGATCCAGAACTGAGTTTATTTCAGTTACTTTTGTGAGAAACTCGGTTTGAAGACAATGTGTATTGCGATTGCATATGGCTACCAAATACTTAATTTGCAGGATTTCAGTCCGGACCAATCAATGCGCCTTATTTCTTAATTTGTCAGGCCTTGTTTCCTCTCTGGTCAGTGCTATAGCTCCCCCAAACAAGCAGCTGTTATAATTGCATGACGTACAGATGATTTGATCCACTCAAATGAAGTGCGAAAGCAAACCCAAATTATAAAAGGTGTGAAAATTATTGCCCCCCCCCCGCAATCAAACCGAGTCCCGGACTGTCCTGGTGTGAAAGAACTCTTACTGACTGTTTTTGATATTTGCTGGAATGCAGCCGCATGAATGAGTTTCTAGTTCTGCCTGTTTCAGGCCAAATATCAATCCATCCATCACCCTTTTTATCCCGCTTATACTGTTAGGGGTTGCTGGAATCGATCCCAGCGTGGTGCGAGGGCAAGATACGCCCTGGACAGTCTGTCACAGGGCAAACACACAGACAGACAAACAACTCCCACATTCGCACCTAGGGGCAATTTAGAGTCACCAATTGACCTCACATGCATGTTTTTAGACTGTGGGAGAAGACCGGAGCACTTGAACCCACGACCTTCTCGCCGTGAGGCGAGAGCGCTAGCCACTGCGTTGTAAGGACAACAATCTTTAAAGGCTTCTTTTAGAATTCCCGTTTATATATTTGAAGAGCCATGATACGACTCCACTGGCAGTTGCAACTTGTTTATCTACCTTTCATGCATCTAGATACAAAGAAAGACAGGCAGAAAGACCCATCGGGCCTACCGGTTTGGATGCTCCATTGCCTCTCTGCCCGAAGTCAGAGTAAGAAGCTTCTCAGTATAAATTATGCTAACTTCATGGGTTCATTTGAATTTATTCATATAAAAGTATGATAGCCAGGAGCACATTATAGACAACGACATGAAGAGAGTATTTGCAATTACCATCACATGTAACTCATCTGAATCAGTGATGTTCACATGGTCAATGGATTGTGTAATACAACCTATTTGGCAAAGACTGTGTGTCCAGAAGGGGGGCGGGGGCTTTCGAAATAAATTGAGGAATTATTTCACAGCGCAATAGTGGCTGTGGTCATTTGTTTATTGTTTATTGTGCTGTATCATATCACCGATATTGTTAATAGGTCTAAATGTTTTTTTTGTATCCCCATGAGGGTATTCACTCTGAATTAAATGACACCTGTTCAACAGCAGCCAGCTTACTCTGACAATAATGATTAAATTTACTGTTGCATTCAAATTGTAATGAAATTGTGCCACAGGACCCTAACAGCGATTTATGATTGGTTTGCTAATAGAAAAATTCAGTGTACTTTTTTTCGTGTTTTTTTTTTTGTACTGTGCAGTTTGTTATTTCTTGCATTGGAGCACGAGGATAAAACCGTCTGTGCAGTCAGTGGCAGAAATGTATTGGTAAAGTCTCCTCATGGAGAATTTAGCCTCTAGTAGCACTTACAGTTTTAATCTCATACACAAACATCCGCTACACACAGCGCTGCCAGTATTGTCACATTATGCGTCTGATCTATAGATGGCAATAACGTAGAGGAACATACTCAGCAGCAGAGGAAGGCCTGAGAGCTAGTAAACAAGAAGTGCTAGTACTTTACTAGAAGGAAAACACACTTTACATGTGAGTAAGAGCTAAGAGAGGTACAGAGTACATTTCGGTGCATCGGAAAACTCCACTATATAACCTACTAAGACTTAAATAACGTGAATCCTGTTTTTGTTTTGATGAATGACCTTTCAACGAATGAAAAGACCCATGTTTGCATCAGCTGTCACTGCAGTGTAAGACTAGTGACAGGACAGAAACCGCAAGCGCGGAGGGCCGTTTAAAGATTCCATTCCAGACAGGTAAGAATAAAGAAATAAAGTTAAATATGGCAGCTCAAGTTGGATTTTACATTACCGACTGGATACATTTGATAAATCCATTAATATGTTTTCTGTGTTCTTCATCCCAGGTTCAGTAATTTATTGAAAGTCCGTGCAAAGCAGCAATAAATCTGTGATATGAGTCTGTCACACACACACAGAAAACTGCTTTTTCCCTCCCAGCCAAATATGAATATCTAAGAAAATGTGCAAGCATATTAAATGAGAATCTTTTCCCTCTTTTTATGGCTTGCATATCGTGGGAGGATGTTAATTTAAGATTAAAATCTCAACTGATACTAAATATGTGGCACATTGTCTCAACAACCAGCTGAAAATGGATTATCATGCTGAGTGAGCAACTGTGATTATATGATAATGTGCCTCACGTAAAGTACAGTAATTGGTATGTACAGTATGTGCCGCTAATAATGGTGCCAAGGGTTGTTGCAATAGCTGTGAATCAGTTCAGTGCTTCTTCTTCTTCTTCGTTTGGCTATTGTCCTTAGGAGTCGCCACAGCGGATCATATTCAGTGCAAAAAGCAAAACAACTATTAATTCCACTCATTTGTGATCAAAATTCATTGAATTTCTTAATTTAATGGGATTACTGTAGAAGTTTTTGCAGCTAAAAATGGCTCTTTTAAGCCCCAAATCATGAATCTGTGGAATTCAGAATGACTCAGATATGAGTTTACATGATTTCGGACACAGTCTATGATCTATTTTAAGCACACATAAACAAAAATCGGAATTAAAACTCCTCAGTTGAAATTCAGTTTCTCTCAACTTCAAAGAAAATGCTTACTTCACAATAGAAATAAATAAATAAAAAAAAAACACGAAAAAAAACCTTGATGATACTCAGCAGTTTTATGCCAAAGGCTGAAATGTTACACAGGTATTATAAATCTCCAAAAACAATACCAGTAGAAAGGATTGTTTCACAGAGAAAGTTCAAAACACAACTCTGTGCTCAGGTCTCTAACTCGTCCATATCATATATATCTTGTTTTGCTTAGTTTTGTTAGTGTTGTGCTTTTCATAATCTTCTTATTTGTCATGCTTGTATTATATCATTTTGCAAAGGAATGAAAAAGCAGTATACAAAAACAAAACAATCAAACTTTCATGAGCTCCTTCATTTTTCAAAATATAGTGTCAGCCATGCTAGAGTGACCTAGGAACTGAAAAACATCAACACTGTCAAATCGAGGTTAGCAGAAATAAACAGGGAAGGAAGTGGCACAGTTTCACATAGTTAATGCTCGGCCATCGTGACCTTAAATCGGCTACAGAGGTGCATTTTTGCAAAGTGCAAACAATGTGATGGCGAGATACACCAGGATAGTTCACGATTCGCTGTGTTGTAGGAAATATTATGATGTGGGTTCAAAACAGGACTTAACTAGAGAAGGAAAGGTTCAACATTAGGGTGTAATTGTCAGCTTATTAATAAGTCCAATAGCAGTGGGGTTCTGGAGCTGATAGCTGTATGTTAGCAGGCAAACATAGAGACGAGCCACTTAAATTGACCTTTAGAATGCTTTCAGAGGCATCAATTAACCTTAAAAGAAATGTCTTAAAACAGTGGGAATAAAGAAGAAAACCTGGAGAAACAATACACACACACACGCACAAGCCCAGAATCGAACTGGGGATACTCTAGTTCTGAGATGAGAGTACTAACCACGAACTACTGTCTAGCCTGAGTTTGACTGATGGGGATAAAATTACAAGGACCTTTGTCATAATGGTAGTAGTGGTACCACTGTGCATTACAGCTTTAAAGAACTAGACAAACTGTAACAAACCAAGACACACTCTGCACCTTTGAGGGCAATAACTTTTCAGTTTATTATCCAAACTTCTACCAGCTGCATTTTCCTGACAAACTGAAACTTTTCAGTCATTAACGGCACACACAATAGAAGCTAAAATCAATGCAGGACTCCTCTGGAGATGTAATCCCTTCTTATTCTAAGCTCTAATCAATGTAACAAGCACACACTTGCATTTGGTCCGAGTTGAGTCCTCATCCACAACACATTGTGGGTTTAACAAAAGATGTCTTAACAACTTTACTTTTGTTCCTTTCGTCCAGATTTACAACGACAAATTGGGCTATAGGTAACCCGCAGTGAGCTCTTGAAAGTTACACATTTATTGAGCAGGCTTCTGAAAGGTGATATAATGTTTTCGATCAAATCTTTTTAATAACTCATAGAGACACGGACAGTTGTAGCTCGGTGAGTAGACTCATCTTTCAGTCCCAAGGTTGATGGATTGATCACCCTGTCCTTATATGTAGACTTGTCCTTGCTGAAGACACTGAACCCCACAATGCTCCCAATTGTGTATGAAAGCCTCGCATGGCAGCCATCGTCATGAGTGTGTGAGTGTGTGCATGAACGAATGTAAAAGTGAATTAGAAGAAGTAATTAATTAAAGAAAATAACCAGAGTGTATGACATGAACTTAATAATTTTGGGCACAACATGAGGTTTCCTGGGTGCAGAGTGCACGATTAAAAATGCAAGCTGAATCACAGCCTACGATGTACGCGAGTCGACATGATTGCACATGAATAAAAGGTCATAAGCATGCGCTATCTATTCACTAAAATAATGCATTCTACCATTGTAGCCGCAAAGCATCTATTTGGGTATAGCGCCAGTGTCACGCTGATCAATCATTTGATGCTGCGTTTCTATTGGTCAGTTAGTTGACGTAGATCACAGCAGCATTCACGGCCACCCCAGATTTCTGATACTGTCAGAATTTTATCGCAGGTCGTCGTCGGTCGCAAGAACATTCTTGGTTAATGTACAGCACAAGATGGACTGGGCGGTGGTGTGTTGGACCCCAATATGATAAGCTCCAAGCTTTTCATAATTTTGCAAAATTCATGGACAAATCAAAATCATTGTTGTATTGGTGAAATTGTGGAAAATAAATAAATAAATGAAATGAAATGAACATGACAATGGCCATAGGATCACCAAGACCAAAGATATCGCCACGACTCTCCCACGACTGCTTAAGAAAGCCTTAAAAAAAATTGTCTTATCCATGCGAAGATGGAACTTCACGGAACTGCACGGTAATCCTGGTCCAGCAGCTGCTGTTGCAGAAGCATCTGTGGATTTCTTCCTCAGCCCCAGCTGTTGTGCTTTTAGCCCACAATTATCCTTCTTGGTTTTCTTCGTCATGGTAACAGTTTCTCTGCTTTTCTTCAGTCCCTCACAAGTTTCTAAAACACACCAAACTGTCCTGATACTCTTTCCGTTTCTCAGCTTTTTCTATTTTCTTTGTTTAAATTCTGCTGTAGGTTTATCTGTGACATTGGGCTTTGTCTATCAAATATGACAGTAATGGAGGTTTTTCGTTGGTCCTGTTGCAGCATGCTGTCATACAGTGCCATCTAGTGGTCCCAGATGGTGCTTGCTGATATATTTTGATGTGCAGGTTGTTTTTAACATAACTCACATGTTACATGTAATCCAGAAAATATGTGAGTCTGGAGATGCATGATGAACATCAATCTAGTGAAGTAGCAGTGCTAATTACACAGGCAGCAACTAACTACGAAGACAAAAGAAACTTGGACTGAACATATTTCGACCATCTCCAATCCTGCTGTCTTCAAAACACTTCAATACTATTATGTGTATGTGTGCACAGTGGACAAATCTGGCCCTGTTCTAAAGAGAGACAAAGAACCAGATCAGGTTACTGCAGGAGAACACAACATCGTTTTCAAGGTGGTTCCATCCTTTTCTTAAGGGTTCCGGTGTGTGTCAAACTAGAGACCTTGCCCTGTCACACAAAGTCGTCCTGCTTAGCTTTTTCTCGAGTATTTTGGATTCCATATTAATGGCTATGATTGAGCCGGCATGATATATAATTCGGTATGCCACAACACATATATTTGTCGGTACTTTCAACCTCCAGGAAATGTTATGAAGTGTAAGGGTAAAGTCTCCTGAGTGCCTCTGAGCGGCGGCTGCAGCCAGCCTCCACTCCTGTAGGTGCTGTGACTTTCTCTCCCAAAGCTCAGTGATTGGCAGTGGATGGATGAATGCAGCCCGAGGCAGTCCACTGTTGCTGGATATCAATCACCGTTGATAAATAGCCCTCTCCAGCGAAAACAAATGTCCCTTCTTTTCCCCCTGATTTAGATGAATCAGCCAAAGGACATCAACATCCAATTGGTCTGGCTTGCGCACCACTCATCAAAGTACATCTGTTAGCTGTCTTTTAGAGGCAACGAAAAAAGAAATGTCCTCCAAAGCACCAGTAAGCTTAAATTTTTATTTCCCAACCAAATTTTATCTAGAGTTTATGATGACACCCTACCCTCGTCGCCCTACTCTCTCGCTATCAGTCACACACTGAAGCTCTTCTTTACCCATGCTAGAAAAGGTTGTCGGGGTGAAATCTAAATAGGTAATTACCAGACGTGTGTGAGGTAGAGGTAGGGGAGGGAGTGAGACGTAAGAAAGGCGGTCAGCCATTCATCGTGACCTGCCTAAAATCAAGCCCACTTCTCGGCCCAGGCATATTAATTGCACCTTGAGTCTGGACCCTTTATTGGATCCCCTTGTTTTCCCAAACAGATGAAAATGAGGGCAGCTTGTTCCCTTCCCACATTCACCCATTGATTGTTTACCTAACGGGTTAGCATTTGTGTGAGGCTTCATCTCAGGCATTATTAATTGAGTCCCTAAACTGTCAATGAATGGTTTTTTTTTCCTAGTTATTTCCCTGTGTGTGTGTGTGTGTGTGTGTGTGTGTGTGTGTGTGTGTGTGTGTGTGTGTGTGTGTGTGTGTGTGTGTGTGTGTGTGTGTGTGTGTGTGTGTGTGTGTGTGTGTGTGTGTGTGTGTGTGTGTGTGTGTGTGTGTGTGTGTGTGTGTGAGAGAGACAGTGAGAGAGAGGTGCTGAATACTGACAGCTCCTGTTTCTGGTGATATACTGCCCCCTATAGGTGATTACCGGAACAAACCAACATGACACAAGGATAGACTCAATGTGACTGGATGGCCTGGAGACACTGACAATGAGGGAAAACAAACCAAATCGAAAGAAATGAGTTCTCCACCCCTAAAGAAAACTACATCTAAAAATCAACATGGATAGTACATGCTGGTAAATTTGCTTTCAATTAACTTTGTGTATATCTATTTTTCAAATTATTTGCATTAATAGAATTAAATATTATATGGGATACTGTTTTTCTTGAAATAATTTAATATATCCAAGTTCTTTCAGAATAAACCCTACCTGGATCTTGTGATAGTAAATTGTGTTGGAAATATATAAATAAAAAGTTTATTCCTAAAGCTGCTTTCACTGACAGGAGTCGTAAAGAATTGCATACAATAAAAACAGAATTGCCTGACAGACTGCACAAACACATTATTAATAAAACATAACCAGTAAAACCTTGCTTGCATGTTGTTGTTGTTGTTTTTTTGTTTTGTTTTTTGTCAGAAGAAAAACATTTGAGGTTATTTTTAAACAGCCTGGGTTGAATGGAGGGATTTTTCGAGCAATTCCACATTTTGGTTTTTACAACCCTCAAAATCCCAGTCCTCATGTGCAGAAGGTGCCACGAGCAATCTGTCCTCTGATAATGGGAAAGACCAAGCAGGATGGATTTTTTTCTTTTCTTTTTTTTGGTGAGTTATAACCTGAATTTCGGAATGAGATCTGAACTATGAGGCAGCCAGTGAAGGGACTCTAAAACAAATCTACCACAGCAGAGCTTCTGACATAAAGGACTTATTGTGTCACACTATTGAGCACTTACATGAGTGATAAAGTGGACGTGAAATGACCAGCTTGAGGGTGACAAACAAAAGCCTTGGGGACTAAAGTCTGCCCACCAGAGCATCTAATCTGGCCTACAAGGTGACATAATAGAAAATATAATAAGCTCAAAAAACTTATATTAGATGAAAACGTTGCCGACGTTAGTCTGAAGCAGAATATTTATACTTCAGAGACTGAGTCACTTGATGGATACAACAAAAACAAAAACAAATAATACCAGTCACAAATAGAAAACATCGCTTTTTTGGCCATCTGACTTTATGGATAATACTGACAATAGCTGATGGTTAACTGACCTTTATTTCTTGCTCAGTTTTGTAATTAGACATTCAATTAAATTTTGACCTTTTTTTTTTTTTTTAACACTGACAAGTGGGGGAAACACTTAGTTTGCTCAGATTAATTACTTATTATTACACCGTGGTACTGCCCCAACCCACTGGAGATGAAATGGGACTATATGTGTTTTAGATCTCTGGGTTAACTGAATTCAGTCTAACAGCTGTGATCGGTGTTACGTCCATGTCTGCATCAACAAGCATATCTGAAAAATCACTTGAGAGTTAACTGTATGTTATTCTTGTCATGCTTAAGTGGCTCCTGTTTGGAGGATAAGGTGCAATTTAGTTTAGGTTAGCAGAGCTTCCAGCATAGACTAATATATTGGACATTCAAGCCCTTTGTTACTCATTCAACAACTTTGTTTGCTCAGATGAAAGCGAAGCAGGATTGCACTACAGTGTTGCACTCAGGCTTGGGGGGCCTTTCCATACAGTTTGCATGTTCTCCCTGAGCATCCGTAAGATTTCTCCTGGTACTTCGGTTTCCTCTCACGGCTCAAAAACGTACATAAAAACTTTTGAGGTCATTTAGTGACCTTTGCTTGTAGTTGTGAATGCAAGTATTATAAGTGTGTGTGATTTTCTGTGTTTCCCCTTTGATGGACGGGTAACCTGAGTGACTAGTAACCAACAATGATACCGACTCCACACCAATGATCAAAAACCCTGATTTGCTAAAGTTCACTCACCTCAGAAGACATACAGACATGCACGGCTTGGTTGGTAGAGCGGTTGTCTCTCAATCGGAAGGTTGCAGGTTCTATTCCCATCTCTGACTACCCACATGTACATGAAGTGTCCTTGGGCAAGACACTGAACCCCAAACTGTCTGTGTGAATGCAGTGAGTGGTTGGTGGTCGTCGGAGGGGCCGATGGTGCAAAATAGCAGCCTCGCTTCTGTCAGCCTACCTCAGGGCAGCTGTAGTTTACCACCATCAACTATGGAATGAATGAATAATGCAATGTAAAGTGACTTTGATAAAGTGACTATATGCATTATTATCATTACTCTGAAGGACGGCAGTTCATTGCATTGGTAATGTCCTCCGAAAAAAAAACATCATATTGCTTTGTCAAATCACAGTGTGAAGAGCTGTTCTCATCTCAGAACAGAAAGGATTGTCGCATATATACTTTTTAGACATAGGTTTAATGCGTATCTAAATTTTGGTTGATTTCTGCAATTTCGTAGTTACATGTCCTTTAAAGATGCAGGACATTATGATGCATTCGGTTGTAATAAATAAATAAATAAACCCCTAGTCCCTCCTCGAAAATTGAACGTGATTTCCTCTTCTCCTTTTAAGCCAGAACATATGAAAGGCAACAGGCCATAAACACCCCAGTGGTAACGAACATGTTATCATTGGAAATCACAATGCGGTCTAATGTGAAAATACAAAGATATACGACCCTGACGGAGTCATGTATTTAGTATATAATGCTCCTTATTGATCACACATCACGTCTAATTTCTCTCACAGTGGGCGTCTGTCAGATTCGCTGGAGGTCACATCACCTCACCTCCTGTCTCAGTGTGGTCTCGAGCCTCTTGACTGACTGGTAACAAATGATCATCCTCCTGGCAGCTCTCTGCAGACTGACTGAAATAGCCCACAGTGGCTGGCCGGTGCGTCCAAACAGACTAAATTTGGGGGGGGGGGGGGGGGGGGGTTGGAGATGGATTCCCTCTGTCATTCTCCACTCGAGCATACCAGACTATTTGAAGAGATGAGCCATGTTTGGGTTCACGTTTCTAATTAGCCACGTTGTACTGTTTTTCTTTTTTTTTTTGTAAAAAAAAGCCACCACTGCACAGCCATTAAAGAAAAAAGATGTATATTTTTTTATAAATATATATATTCTCGTCATGAAGATGCCATTGTCTTGAAGTCCAAAACAAATGAGAGATCAGATTTATATTTTGTAGGGATTTGCAAGTATGCAAATAGCGTTATAAAGGGATACGGTATGTGTGCATAGTTAGAGTGTCCCTCAGCAATGAGAAAAATGCCAGAGAAGTGGGTCTCAGATGATTAAGAGCTGCCTCTTTCCCCAGGCGTCTTTGTCCCTCGAGACACATCATCTCCTTGATAGTTTCTCGGCTGAGCTTCGGCCCTGCGACAGATGACAGAGAGAGACGCCCAGCTCCTCTTCCTTTGTCTAGTTCAGGAGGGCAGACCGCTGTATCTGCCTTTATTTATCTTACAAATGACTCTATCTCTAGGCACTGGTGTTTGACTTCACAGCTGGATGATGGAGAGGGTGTAGAAACGATCTGATCTCCGCACTCTTCCTCTCTATCTGTTGTACATTTTTTTTGCCCTCTCCCTCCCCTCACAGATACTTAAAATTCACGAAGCCTCCTCCCATTAGTTCCAAAACAGGTATTTTTCTTCACTTGCCAGCTCTCATTGAACATGCCGCTAATCACATTTGATCTGGTCTTCGTTTCAGTTCTTGTTCTATTAAAAGATACCTCTGTGTAATCAAGGAGCCTCTGTGTGCTGCTGTCTTTCAATTCTTTCTTCTTCAACAGACAACAGAACAAGGGCCTTCATTTCCTAATTAACCGACACAGGGGTTTGTGGAGGAGCAAAAATAAAATGAAGCATAGATTGTCCTCTGAGTAGAGGCAATTAGCATCCTCTCCTCCGTGGCACGTAACGTCACAGGTTGCCTAAATAGTTGTTGCTCCTCGTTGCTCCGGTGTTGTGTTTTCTTGGGCTTTTATTGTTGTTTTTTGTTGGGTTTTTTTCCCACTCTTTTCCTTCTTCCTCCCTTGCCTCCTATGGAGACTGACCTATAAGGAGGAGAAATGTCAAGCGTAAGGCAGAGAGCAGATGAGAGGCACAGTGGAGAAAGGAGACAAAAGCAGACCAAAGTCTGCACTCAGATCCACTCATGCAGGAAATGGAAAGAAAAAATAAGATCCACTCTTTCGCTCTACACTCCCCTGGAGAGGTCACCTCTTCTCACAGTTACACGGTGAAAGCGGTCAGACGTGTGGAAGGTGCCACCTCCCCTTTTTTTTGGGGGGGGGGGGGGGGGGGGGGGGGGGGGGGGGGGATTGTTAACAAGATCAAAGTCTAATTAAAATCTGTGAGAATATTTATAGCCTCTGCGTTCGACAGCAGAGTTGCGATTTATAAAAACCAGGTGGGAATTCGGTGTGGAGGTCCCACTGTACCTCTCTGTACTGCAGGAGTAGGAGGCGAGGCTGCGAGGTTTTGATTTCATGCTGCTGTCTTTGTTCTTTTTCTGTTATCACATGATGCATCTGTTGGGCACAAGCCTAAAAAATACTGCAGGGAAACAGCAGCTGCCACAAACTCTGACACCTTACTCATATGGTGGGTATATTTAGGATTCATTAGACTCTAAAAAGTGATGTGGTCTGTGTGAAGCCCAGCAGAATATGGCTCCTGTCAAACTTACACAGCAGGGCATGGGAGGTAGATGAGATCTGCATACGTTCACTTAATGTGGACACTGACGCTCGGTGTTGCAATCTCATTATCTTGATTGCTCGCATATCGGGACTCAACATCCCACGTAAGTGATTTACTCTGAAATGGTGAATCATAAGTTGTTTCTTGCTTCCTCTCGAGTTTGTAGTTGGTTGGATAGTTAGACAGCGAGCCTGTCATCCAGGTGGCCAGTGTATGTATGACTTGTTAGGACACAGAAAACTTTGCTTTTTTTCTAAACCGAGCAGAACCAAATGTTCATTTCTGCTTCCCTGATGACAGAGGTCTCCCTGTAGCTGGTCTTCTCCGGCAATTAATTGACACACTGTCTTTTTCCGGTATAAAGATATTTTTCAGGATCTGTTCTTATGCAGCAAAGTACTCTGCTGGGGGCTGATGCGGCCTGTAGCCACAGTCAGTAAGGCTGCAAACATTAGGCAAGTGGAGGAGTCACATCTGCTGCTTCGAGCCTTCGTTCGGCTTGTTCGAGGCACAAGCAGAAGATGAATATACTTCATCAGTGAGTTTATAGACACACTGAGATTGAAATGTCAGGTTTTTGAGACCCACAAGTTTTGATCAGTGTTGCTTCAGTCAATTCTGTATGGTGCATGTGCAATGTATATCAAAGTCAGTATACTTAGAAGAAATAGGAACACATTCAAGCCATACATTTAAATGAGCATGAAGTCACTCCATTTTAGTTGTAGTTACCATATTTGGCTCTTGCCAAGTTTCTTGCATATATTATAGCTGTGTTTCACTATTCATAGCTTAAGCACACAGTGGATGCTGTGTTATCATAAATAGCTTTAAATAGAGATCATCATTTGGATTCTATTCAGAGAACAGACATAAAAATGGATGCCCAATAAATTCAAGCATTGCATTTGATATTTCCAGAAGCTCTGTTTGTAAAATATACAAAAAAAAACAGTTGAATTTCTTTTAAATCTTAGAGCGTGCTTTATGTTTTGAGATGTGTGACTATAGCTGCATGTTTGACCAGCAAATTGTAAGAGGTCTGACTGGTTCACTAAATTATATCTAATGGGGAATATGTGAATTCATTTGATTTAAACATCAGTCGATTAAAAAAACTATGAAGTTTACGTTAATTAACCACTTTAGGCTGAATGAATGTTTTGGGGTTTTCTTACCAATCGGAAGTCGAAGAGGTAGTGTTTTGCTTTCGTTAAAGCCAATCAGAGCTGATCCAGTAGACTCACTGGACTGAAATACAATTTTACTCATGTTATAATAGAGGTTGTATCTATGACATTCCTATACCAGAAGCCAATAAGAAGAAGTAAAAGCCACGGTTGCCAAAAGTTAACGTTTAGTTTGCGTGTGTGGTGTGCTGTTGTGTTGAGTGGTGTTGCAGTGTGTGCGATGAGTGTGCGATGTGTGTGCGATGTGTGTGCGATGTGTGTTGGAAACAATATGAAAGTAAAGATAGCACATTCACATTGTCTAACAGGACATCTCTGGTTTTCTTGATTCTGAGGATCAGATTCACTCTTTAGTACCATTGAAATCAGTGTTACCAACTTCCATCATCATAATTGCAGCATGTCTTTCTTTCTCTTGTCTTCTAACAAGACAGGACCAAAATTATGCTATTGAAAGTGTTTTATGCCGGGTGACAGGGACTGAAAGAACTGACACTAAGCCTCTGGGATGTGGTGTTCTGTCTTTATTCTTTGAAGATCCAGCTTTGATAATAGAGACGCATGCTGGCACTTATCCACAGCAAATACAGACTGCTTAACACTAACATGTACACCACATCTGGGTTAGCCTCTGGCTAAGCCAAGCTGTGAGTATGCAATGACTGAAAACACTTACACGAGCTCAGTCTGCTTTCTCAGCTCCAGTTCACTGGTTCATGCTAGTTATCCCAGAAAGCAGTATAACACTGACAGCCATTTTATACACTGTCAGAGCTCGATTCAATTCAGCTCCTTTCTGAAAAGATGCTGAATCAACTTAAGGCTCTTTGTAGTGGTTGCTGATTTTTGATCTTCTGTGGCACTCTTAAATTGAACTGCATGCTCTTTAATGTTCAGTTTAGTCTAATAACACAAAAACAATCGGTACTAACATAAAGGTGTCAGTACATAAGCATTCATATTTGAAAGAGTATTAACAGAAAACACAATTTTCTGTGAAACTTGCTATAGATTGTTTTTGACCTCTGATCTCTCACATCGTTCATGTGTTTACTTCAAGTGGACTTTAACCCGTGACCTTGGAAATGCCCGTTAAGCACAGACTGTAAGGTCGCGCCAGGTGTCACCTCTGTGTCTGCTATTGATCCGCTACTACTGTACGTATCGAGCAATGTGTAAGAGACCGCGACCTGTCCAAAGGTAATTTGTCAGGTTGGTAAGCAGCTGGCTTCTAACTCCACTGAGGGTCTGTTTTTCACCTGCGTCTGCTGCAGAAATTTCTCCCACTGCCCGAATGCTACTGCACATCAACCATGGAGGTGGACGCTTAAGGTCAAACATGCAATTCAACATGGTGCTCTGCTAATAACATGCTGTACCAGCGCTGCTTTACCATTTGTCATACTAGTAACGCTTGAATCTAGCTTTGATGAGATAGTTCGGCGTGTTCAGCTGTTCTATCATTGTTTGTATTGTTAGATAAAAACTAGGACAACTGCTTTTTTATTTGCGTTTTACAGAGATGGCTTGAGCAAGATGATCTTTACCATAAATAGCAAAGACAGAGCCAAACAGCTCCTGTGGCTATAGAGCAAAGATTTCCTATTAGTGCATTTAAATATTGGTACACTCCATGCTGGGAATCTAACATCATTATTGGGGCTTGTTACTCTTGCACTGACCCCGTCAGGGTACAATCCTTTCTTTTAATATATTTTTTAAAGATTTATTTTATCTGCACTTGGTGGTCAGATTAGTTAGTCTCTATAGCATCTGTGCTCCGGTACATCCATCCATCCATCTTTGATACTGCTTTATCCAAACTTATGCTGGACAAACACAGACACTGCCTCACACACACACACTCACATGGTCTCTGGGATCCAGCCAACAGTTGCTTTGAATGCAGAACACCATAATCTCAACATTTTCCTAATCTACAGTGCTAACAAATGTGGCCAGGAGCATGAATGTCAGCAGCTTTACTGAACAAATGGAGTTCACTTATACAGCGCTTTTCCACTGATTAAACACATCCAAAGCACTTTACAATGTTAGTCGCATTGACCCATTCACACACACACACACACACACACACACACACACACACACACACACACACACACACACACACACACACACACACACACACACACACACACACACACACACACACACACACACACACACACACACACACACACACACACATCATGGCTTCCATGCCATTAGATATCTGTACATTTGTCCAGTGGTGCCATGACAAGCTATGATTTTGGTACTTGTATTGCTTTGTTTAAGTCTAACCGCTCAATACAAACTCTGAAGGAAGATTTTTAGTTTACTTTGAACATCAGTCAACTGCTCGATATTGGCATGGCCACAGACACAGGCTGAGTTAAACCCAAACCACAAATATGTCAAATTGATGGACGAGAATTTGCCCTATTGGTGCTTTGGCAGTGTGTTGTTGAGGGATTTTCTTACCTTGACAAAGAATGCTGTCACACATGACAATCTCGTCACTGATATGCGGTGGTCCTGTCCTTTCTGCACAGCCTGCTTGAGCTGACATGCAGGTGAACCCCATCTCCAGTCACTGTGGTGGTGAGGCCTTCCAGGCTTTGGTGCAGCGACCGGCAGTGAAACTGAGAAAAAAACCAAAACATCCAGTCAAGAAGTCATCAAATACGTGATATTGTGGAGCTCAATATCATTTACAACCTTGTAACACACAACAATTCTTAAAGCAAATAATTATTGCGAGATGATCCATCTGCTGAACCAATAAACATCACATGTTGAAATTTGCTTATGATAGTCATCACAGGAATCAAAGACCGTGATTCAGCTCAATATAACATTTAAAATTTGAGATGGGATGATATGTCAAATAGTCGAAATCACATAAATATATTGCCACCAATTAAGAATAATACAAAATAACATATATGAATATAGACTCTGTAGTAATGAACAGATGTTTGACATTACTCATATCTTGCTGTTTGCTGAAGTCATTTCTAGGCTGTTAGTTCTCATACACATATCAGCAGTAACTGTCAGTGTGCAGTTTTTGCACTCACACAATGCAAACCCAAAGTGTGATACAATGAAGGGCATCAGGACATCACAACTATGCCAACAGAGCCGCCTAATACAGCGTAATCTCTTATTGTATCATAGTCTCATTAAGATTAACCACTTGTGCCAAGTTGTGAGAACAACCAACATAAATACGCCAGTGTGTCGACGAGGCTTCAAATATGAATATGACATTGCATGTAAATATATAACAGTCTAAACACATTGTTAACATCAACGACACACACTTCTACAAGCAGCCACCTGCAGGCGCTGTGCACAGCTGGTAAACATCCCCAACAGCCAAAAGAACGTTCCTGAAAAGTCACGACAGCTCTCCGTTATGGAAAAACTTGGACAGTTTTCACATTGCTTTAAAAGTTTTGATTATCTCTCTCACATAGCTCTGTATATAAAGCCTGCTTTGTTCTTTGCCAACTTTACATAAGGTGACCAAATGACTCACTTTGTCTGAGGCTCTTGATCAAATCTTTGATGGTGACACCGGAGAGGAGGTCAAACTGTCAGATGACGAATGCTTTAGAAGACAAAGTGCCAGAAATGGCAGACGACACTGAATATTATCCCGAGCAGCTTAAGAAGAACAGTCAAGCGGTGAGGAGATGAGCCCTGCCAAGCCTGTAACCTTCCACCAGGAGAGGATGAGAATTTGTCTTAGTCTTCATCTTCATCTGACAGCAGAGGCGGAATGCCAAACACAAGCTCTGAAGTATGACTAGCATGTATCTGATATTATATTGTTTAACTGTGTATGAGTTTTTCCAGCAAATACTCATTTTGAATAAGGACCTCATGAATGACCTGTTGTGGTTTGGATGGAGGTGAGCCTAGGTTGGGAGGACGAGGACCATTTTCCAGGACTGTTGTAGTGGATGAACCACAGCAATGTCCACTTCTGCAAAAGGCACTGCCAAATTCTCCAAACACCATTGACAGGAGGCCGGTGTTAACACTAGCACATTGTGCTGGTCTAGTTTAGGTTGGAGTCTCCAAGCAAATCATTAGATATCTCTAAAAGATGGACAATTATGTTTGTTAACTGTGCATCAAGAACAGAAAGCAAATTGTTTCAACATATCTACCTGAGGGGAGTTTCATTTGATTCTTTATGAAAGTCAAGGTTCAACATGACTTTTGGACATCTTATTCTCTCTCAGATTTTAGTGCTTTTAACAGCAGAATAGTTTTGCAAATTTTTGTTTTTCTGATAGCTTTTGGATAGTCACTAGTGAGTGGGTCAGAAGCACATGGCCTAATATGATTAGCAATAACCTCTTGAGCTTTCATTCAATTTAGGGATTGCACCCTTCGAACGACCCGTTCTCTGAGGGGTGGGTAGTGGGCAGGCTGCGCCAGCAGAATGAGGTGGTCTACCGGGCATGTTCAGATGTGGAGGTTTGACAATGATCCACCAATTTTATTCCAACTTTGGCGTCATCAGTCTAATGCAAAAACTTCTTATATGACACTTTTCCTCAAAGGGATCAAGCAACTTCTGTTAAACCCTCTAATATCACGTTGATCGTGTTTGCTCAAGGGCGTTAACTGAATACCGGTGCGGCCAAGAATGTATGCCAGTTAAGATTGCGGCGTAAGTTGTTTTTTTATGTCTTGTTCCCGGTATGAGTCTTTGGATACATGAGGCTACACAGGATCCAGCTGTTGGATTCTTTGTTGCCTTGGAAACAAAGGGCACATTTGTGGGCTGCATTAGAACTGGGACAGTCTCATCATGCCGGGACTGACGTTATGTCTCTTCAAATGCAACCCTTGAAGAAAGCAGCCCCTGACTTGGGACATGGCTTGTATTCCCATTTAAATTTAGACTACAGAACTTGGAACAGCATTTGAGGGCTATAGAGGCTCCATGGAAATACAAGCCGATGCCACAATAGAGTCCCTGTGCCTGATATCTTGCTGAAGGGAAGTGCCCAATCAAATATTGCTTCTAGTAAATGGCGCCGAGACCCTAACACAGGTCTCTCTTGAGAGAAATCAGGAGTTTCTATGCAGACTGCCTGTCCGACAAAAGTTTAACTAAACAGCTTCAAAGTTTCAAGGTACAAGCAGCAAGTCGCTTTGCTTATAATGTAGTACTTACACATATTAAAGCCCACAATAAAGTAGGGATCTGCATTGATTTTGAGATCACTGTACTGATACTGTGCTGTTTGGGGGCAGCTGATTAGATGAGAGACATTCAGAAATTAAAAGATGGAAACAACAACATGACCAGAGTTATCATTAGGTATTGAAGAGTCACACCAAATGTGACAGATGGATGGACTCCTGAGCAGTAGTTTAAAAAAAAAAAAAAGAAAAGAAAAAAGAAGTCTACTCGCGTCACCATTAACCATATACTACCTGAGGAAAAAAACATATTTGAAACCCAATGTGAAGAAATTTCAGTCTGGATGTAAACATTCCGTTGTTGCTTTCTTCTCTCCAACGGCGCAATAAAAGTGAAAAGAAAAGAAAAACAACCCTTCTTCAGACAATTTGAACCAATTCAAAATGCAATAAAATGTGTTTGAACAAACCCAGAAAAACAATATAAACTTTGTGCACCTAACTTTCTCATATCGACCAGATAAAAAGCCTCAACTTAGTTGGTGTTTAATTAAATCCCGCAGAATATGACATTTTCCAAAGAAAAGAAGTTTAAATCACATTCACCACCTGACAAGCCACATACTATATATCGGCCTCGCATCACCAAGAGACGACTACCTGGGATTATTGCTTCTACAGTTTATTTTTTCTGGGTAACGTGGATGTCTGGATTCACAAGGTGTGCTCATCAACCTGCTGGAAGAGAGACTGGTGGAAGACAGACAGGTTTGCACTGTTTTGCCCGTTGAGCCTGGCGATTATCCGTCTGCACCGGGCCATCAGCGACGGCAGCTCTGACAAGCGACGGGATTAGTGAGAGACGCAATTAAGGCCTCAACGGGGAATCTGCTTCTGACACACACAGATAGGATTGTGGCTGCATCTCCACACATACGTGCATTATGCTCAAACTGTGAAGTGGAAAGCTCACCTTGAGTCACATCAGTTGACTTCACCATCAATTTATTTGTCTGCGTCTCGGTGTTGGCGGGGAGTGCGAGTGCTTGGTTACTGGCAATTACATACCGCATTCACAGCCGCAAACCAATTATCACATGCAAATGAATGAAACTGGTATAGGATTATCTTTGAAATATTACATAAAAAATGACAAAGATTAAGTGGGACTGACATTCGGGCTGTTCAATATGAGGAGAAATGCTTTACAGTTTCAAAGCGTATTTCACATTAGAAATTCAACTTGCAAACAACAGCGGGAAATAAAAGTAATATTCCTAATATGAGGTCTCAAAAAAAAAAAGAGGAATATATTGGAATAAATCTGAAAAACAAAAAAATAGCATCCCAATCCTAAAAATTCCAATGAAATTATACAGGGTTGTCGAGTACATACGTGTGCCCTATTCACGGCCAGAGTTTTATAAAGTGCTTTAACTGGGTGGTGTTCCACATTTAAACAATAATAATATAATTTATCTTTTTAACTCAAAAGCACTTTTTAAATTCAACTGACCAAATCTGAGTCAGTTTGAGTTTCAGGCATGCTAAATATGATGTGTGTAAAAAAAAAATATATACAGTATATATTTACACAGACCTCTAATTATTGTTCCTGTTGAAAGAGCGAATCCTGTTTTAATAGATCACTGCTGTACTTTAAAGCTTCATATGTGGAAAATCAAACAAGGACTATATAGGAAGTCATGCCACTTTGGAGGTTGCCATTTTTCGTTATTGACAATCCAAACACACATGTGCAGAAGAACTATTTACTACGGCCATGAGGCGCATGTGCAGTTGTAGCTTTTCAGAAACGTTGGAGCGTTTTCAAACAATGCCTTATTGTGCAAATCCAGCATAAAAAAGTGAGTGGAAAGTACTTAGTAGACAAACTCTGTACCTTTAACATGTGTTACCATGTATTCTAAGTCTACAAAAACATACGGTTAGTTAAGCAGTTTGGGGAATCTGTTGTTTTGTGGTTTTACCACGTGTCATACTACATAACGATATTATGGTCATTAAAATAGCTGGTAAAGTATAGTTTGAAATACAACCTTCATCCTTCCCCGGTCTAGTTGCCAATTCAAAATATACATATTTCTTTGTCAGGATTCATTTGCGTTCAAGATCCCGGTGTGACATGTAGACATCATCTTTTGTGTCATTTTTCTGTATTTCCTTGCCTGACTTACTCTTTCTATTCCTGCACCAACTCTGGACCATAAACATCTTCTCTTTGCAGTGAGTTATTGCTGTGTTAGGTGATGGGTCATGTCTCTGTCCAGCCACTATTTTTATTTCAGTCTTGACCTTTAATTTTAATAAAGAAAACTCAACTATCCTCTTTAGACTTTCCAATCTTGATCCACCCATGATCCTACCAAAATATTGCCATTCCCACTTTCTTCTTTGATTTTTATTTAGTGTAGTCTGCACTGCCTATGAAGATTTTGCATGTGTAGGGTCACTGTATCCTTCATCGTCATTGTTTTCTAAAACATAGTATTTACGTTTTCATAGATCAAAACTATTTTTTTTTCCATTTTGTGGACTATGGTATTTAGTTAGCTGTCCAGCTTTGGGCATTTGTACGATTGACTGTTTTTGCATAGAAGTCAAGTGGAATTTGACACCCCCATTGAAATGACAGCCAAACCTTATACAAGTTTGGTATCTGATGAAATTAAAAGTTGAAAATACAGAGCTGAACCTACAGCCTCATCGATAAATTCGTGTATAATTCAAATACAAACACTACAACAATGTGATCTGTATTTATAGCCCATACCTGCAACCTGTACCTATTTAAATTGCATGCTGTCTGAAAAGTGTTATGTAGATAAACTTGACTTGCCTACTGTAAGGCAATAGTGTTAACTACTCCACCATTGTGCCACCCAGCACAGCAACTATTAAACAATAAATAATCCAATAAGTGCTTCTACTTGATGACCTGGGGAGAAGCATCAGTTCTCACGTTGCTTATTCAAGCAGCTACAGCTACTGTCCAGGGAGCGAGCTTGCTTTGGTTTCACACAAAGTTTTTCATCTCTCCATCATCCATCCATGTACTTCTGTCATGCTCCCAGCACTCCCACTTCTTTAAGTGTGTCTCCAATAATGACCGTCTCGCTGACAACATTGACTCGTGTCCCCTCCGTCGCTCCACAATCACACTTCTATCCTCGCCTTCTCGGCTGTACTGACAGTGGCTGCTCCATTCAGTAAAAGGAAACTCTGTTCATCCCCATTGTAATGACCTCCACCGAGACCCGCCAACGCTGTTTCGTAAATCCCAAGTTATTTGTCAGAGGACTTTACTATTCTCATAAAGACTTGCGACGCAGTGTAGTGTGCAGATCAGTCCCTTGTTATCTGCTCGTGTGCTCATATCGCAGAGACGCCAGCCTCCAGATGAGGGGTCATTAGCAGTCGCTACAAAGGAGTGTGTCTCACTGCGTCCCCAAACCTGCTCAAAAGAACCTTTCAAGCACTGTTGAAGCTTGTAATTAACAGTCATGCAGAGACTTATGCCAGATTCACATCACATAGGACCGTGTGTGTGTGCGTGTGTGTATGTGTGTGTGTGTGTGTGTGTGTCGTGCACAAGCTGCTGTTGAAGAAAAACATTTACCTGAGCCACACGGTGGTAATTAAATGAATAATGTGGGGAATTTTGAAGGCTCTATATCTCCCACCTGGTGTCCCACATTGCGAAAGTGTGTCAACACGAGCCGTAAACACAGCCATTAATCAACTCTTGTCAACAGTCCAAGGAAATAAAAATCAAAAGTTATTGGTGATAATGTATAACATTGTTAGACGTAGCACCATTTATAAAAAATGGGAGTGCAAGTGAAACGTTGCACTGAGCAAGATTCCCATGTAAACTTCACAAACTAGAGCACTGCAGAAATAAATTGAAATAACCTCAGAAAATTCATCAAAAATCTATAAACTAGACATAAACACTACTTATTTAAAGAGGAAACACCCTCTTAATGTATTCAGGTTAGTGTCCTGATTAATGTATGTTTATATAAGGAACACAATGACCACCATAGTTAGTTTCAGTGCTCCATTTAACTCAATAACAGGTGCAAACATTTCAGATAAAGGAATATCTCAAGGAGAAGCAAAACATTATATTTTTGCACTGTGGCAGTGGATAAGTTTATCTCTTCACATACTTTGAGTATTAAAGATCCTCTTTCTTGTCAGAATAGAATAAATGTTTGATTCGTCTCTAATATTCAACAAGTGTGGAATCCCAAGTTTGGAATAAATCTTGGAGGGAATCTCCTCAAATATTCACCTAATTTCTCCAATTTACCATTTAATAAATATATATTTCTATCTTTTTAATAATAATAAATGTTTGGAGTACTAATAATATTTGGCTCAGGATGAATATCTAGAAAGCGACCCCAAATTATTAATTTAATCATTTTGACAGAGCAGGGATTTAATTTTATTCATGAACTTTAATTGGTTTAAAATCAATTCACTTACATGCTGTCCTTGTTTGTGAGGTATGACCTTATACAAGTGCAGGTTACTCATCGCAGTGTGCAGACAGCAGGGCTACATGGGCTTCAGTATGTATTAGAGAAGTGCAGATAGATACAACTCAAAAAAGGAAAGACATTATGTAGGTTTATTTTATGCTTTATTTATGTTCTTCATTATTAAATAGGCTAAATCAAGCTCCACTGTTACATAAATAACACAGAACCAGAAGGTTCTTTTTCTAGATCGCACTAGTCAAGCTGTAGCATTTGGTATTCTGTATCGGCAGCCTGCACTGGAGCTGCTGCAGCCTCTCAGCCGTCGAGTGCCCTCATAAATGTTCAATGGGGTTGAGGTCAGGTGACTGTGAAGCAAAGTTCCCTCCAAGCTTTGAGGTGTGTTTGAGCTCGTTATCCTCCTACAGTATGAGTCTCTTTGTACAGTAAGATGCAGACCACAGGGTGGAGCATATCTCTGAAGGACGGCGTGCCCCTCCTACTTGGCCACGATGTAGTAAATACGTTGTACTCGTGGAACTGCAGCGAAGCCAAATCACCTCCTTGTTGAATATTTCGAGCACATTGTCTCAGAGTTTGACACACTGCTGTATCATTTTTTTTAAATTCTGCTTGCCTTCTCACATCTACTCTTCGATTCCCGCCTGTCATCAGCAAATACGACCTTTTTTTTTTTTTTTTGTGAAATGTTGATATGTCTTCGCCTTCAGCCTTGTTTCCCCTCGACAGAAGTGGTTAAAAAGTTTGCTGGCCATCCACTGAGACCGCTACTCAACAGCTTTCCTCTGACAGAACATTTTGGTAATTGGAGTCTTTCATTCTTTGCTCAGCAAATCGTATTTCTTGTGACGAAGCTGCTTTTTTATCTGTCAGTGAAAAAAGCTTGATGCATTGATCCTCTGATGTTGTGGTCAGTGTTGGTCCGTCTGATCATGCTTTGGATACAACTGATCCGTAAAGTGATTTTGCACTGCCCCCTTAGAAACCTTCAGTCTGACCATGATTTAACGAAGGTCTCTCTTTTTCCAGAACGACTATCAGAACTCTGACAGACTCATTTACTTTTGGCATGATGTATCCTACAATCACAATCCTACATGGTAATCTATGCTCCATTATGTTGATAAAATATATGACGACAGGTAGATTATATCCGCTTCTTTCATAGCAGCACATGGTTTTAGAAAGGTCTTTGACCTTTGGTGCAAACAAGTTAACATAATCAATCACATACTGTGCAAACTGGCAAGTCAACACAGAATTCATGCCCAATATATAGTGCTGTCACCAGGTGAAGACAATCACACATGAATGAATGTGATAGGGAAGGGAACAGCAATCAAACCTCAGGAGGGGAGTCAAGAAGCCTGAAACAATGATGCTGGTGGCTACAATTTAAGTAATGTGAAGCTGTTAATAACAAAGCTGCTGCATTTTTGTTTTTTATTTTTAACAATTGGAAATACAAAATAAATGATTTATATAGCTGTCAAAAGTTAAAGTAGTCGACTCATGATTAAAAGTAACACCAAGATTTATTCTGTATGGGTTTGATAACTGAAGATAGATAACCAGGGCTGCTGTTAACAGCGTTACTGTGTCTTGAAGGACCCAAAAGGGATTTCACATTGGGTGTTGCTGAGTTGGAGAAAACAGTATGCCATATAATAACCGCTGACATCTTACACCATCTGTAGAAGCAGTTAAAGCTTCTTGGGTCGTCAGCACTATTTAGTTTGAGTTTTACTGGTGACATGCTCATTTCTGAGGTTGTAGATTGCAGTGGTCATATGAGGGTTTTTACCTTTTTAAGAACTCAAATTACAAATAATTCTGGAGTTTGTATGAGTTATCCTAAAAAGCCATTCAGACAAAGGGCATTGTCCAGGATATATGTTTATAAGTCATCAAATGTCACTGTTCCCATGGCCTGGATGAAAAAGCCTGCACTTGAAAGTTCCCTAAAGTGGTGGAAATTTGCTTTCTAATGACATGCTGTCAATAATGATGATCAGTGGCCTGATGCTCGCACACAGCCTGAAAATGAAATTGGCACTTTTCTAGGCAGCATTTCTGCCAGACCCAAGGACTCACTGACTCCAATTGAATCTGTCACATGCAGCCATTATATGCAACAGTGGAAAGTATATGGGGGAAACAAAAGAAGAAAAAGACATTTTTTTTGCATCCTTTCAAAGTGGGCCTGTGCACACTAGTGTTGATTAAAAACAAATAATAAAAGGTCAGTGAGAACCATTAGAATAATCCTGGTGCTGTCATCTGCCTCGAATTCATTGGTTAAAATTAGAGTCCTCACCAGTCCACCATTTTGCTGGTAAACGGATGGATACAGCCCATTCATCATTAATTAAATCGCCCAATATTCATCAGAATAGTCGCAACTGCAATTGCTATAGTGTTTAAGACAGGGGTGTCGGCTCGGTTTCTGTCTAATCAACAGCGTAGCAAGAAATGACCCATACTTTAACAACACTGCTGCGACTGGCATGGCAAATTAGATGCAATCTAAATGGCATCATCTGCATGTAAGACCAGCGTATTCTCTGAGCTACGCTAATTTCATTCCAGAAATAGGCTAACGACATGTGACAGCTACAACGAGACGTTCTCTGGTTAGCATAAAGTGCAACCTGGAGAGACTGCAGCCCAGACGCCATTCATGACTGAGCGTGAAATGATCAATAATTATCGCATTTAATTAAGATTGCGGCTGAGGGGTTACTACGAGAAATACAGAGATATGCAAGTGGTAATACTGGTTAATCCATTTTACTACATGACCATTACAAAGAATATGTAATCATTTTAACCAAATGTAACCATCATAATTTAATAAAGCATTAGGATGTAGAAATATATACATTTTAAATATACTCCTGATCACCAAAAAAGAGCTTGACATGATATTTTTATTGATGTTTGATGATTGAAATACAGTTATAGGAATCACATTCCATTGGTCAAAACATTCTCTTAAGTCAAACAGGGTTCACAGAAACAATTTTTCAAAGGATCATGAGTATTTTCTCAATGAGAAGTTAAATATCTAGACAAAGTTCACGTGAACCTTCTGCCCCTCATGACTTAGTAATAATACTTTAAGAAGGCTTTCAAAAAGAACAATTTTCAACATTCCTTTTTTAAAAACTAGGATGATTTATTTGGCATCAGGTTACATTTCTCATTGTGTTACCTTTATTTCACTCCACTGGTTTCAGAAGGAATGTAAACAAAAGAGTTGACGTCCAAAGACTATATCGGACTGTTTGACCTCGCAGGAATATTGCTGATGACATTTATTATTATCTTCCTGTTGTCTCTGGGATGTACTCTACTATATCCATAATGTTGAAACACAGCAAACAACCCAGAACTCATTGTAGTATGTCCCAGCATACACAGTTGGCCAACGACAATGGAGGCTGAAGAATCCTAATTTATTCCTTTAGTAGCTTAGCATTCTTTTATTTTCTGGGAACTGTCCTGCTATCTCAACTTAATGTGCCACAGTAACAGTTCAACTATGTGCTTTAGCCACATACTGTGTTACCAATTGAGTAATACCACTACTTTACTATCGATCAATGAGTTGCACAACACTGACTTAAACTGCATTGATGAGAATCAACATGTCAATCAATGCAATAAAAAAAAAAAAAGCTTACAAAAACTTTACCGATAGAATCCCGCCCTCTACTCTAAAATACACTAACAACTTAATGTCATTAGAGGCAGAGCTCGGCAGATACGCAGTGAAAATTAATGTTTAAAAGAGAGCACTAAGATATTTCAGTCACCTTAAACCCGGCTTCACGGATACGCTCTGCTGAAAATCCTTCCATCCCAACATCCAAGCTCCTTCTATCAGTTTCTGCAGAGAGTAACTGCCCCGCCTCAGCAACAGTCTGACCAATTTAACAGCAATACTGAACACTGCCTTCCAACTACAGGTCAGAGTAAACCAAATCACAACACTAGACTTAAGGAAGTCTAGTCGGAGTCCAGTAAAGAAGAATCCTAACCCCAAAATATCTCTTGACTGAGATGCAATTCAGAGATCCTAACCAGGTGAAAGCGAGAATAAACTAATAAAGAAGAATCAATGAGGGGTTTGTCTTGCAGTAGGTAAGGTACAAAATCATTACTTTAGGTAGATACACTCAACTGTAATTTGAGGTTTCAAAGGACAACATCTAACACGTATGACCTTGAAGCTACACAGATGTTGGGAATGTACAGTTCTGCAAACCATAAAGTTAAGCCTCAGCTTCCTACAGCCGTAAATAAAAAGGATAGAAGTCATGGGCGATTGGGTGGGGATGTTCACTGTATATTTGGTTAACGATGCAAATTGCTGCAGTTCGGGTCCTGACAATGAGGATGGTCTTTGCCAAGTTTGCATGTTCTTCTTGTGTGGATGCAGGTTTTTGCCTCAGGTTGCCTCTCACAGTCCAAAAACATGCATCTGGATTATTCTTGACGTATGAATGTGAGTTTGTGTGTCGTTGTTTGTCCCGTAATGGAGTGGCGACCTGTACAGGCTGGACCCTGTCTCCACCCATAGTCTGTTGGAATCATCTCAACCCTGAGTCTGCAACCACGAGTTGCATAAATCGGTATGAAAAATGAATTTACTGCCCTGCACTCTCAAAATATCGGTCTGAACTTTCCTTTGATGACTGTGGAGCGATGTTCTTTGTTACGCATATTTTAATCTTTTCATGAGATGCGTACGAATTCTTACAGGATTATCATTATGCCTCTGAGTAGCATGGCTGATGTCGGCACAATGACAATAAAGGTCTTATTATCTTGATTTCTGCCTAAGCTGTAGCTGGAGTCTCCACCAATTACAGAAAACCCTAAAAGAGAAAACAGACATATCAAAATGTTCTCTTAAGTATTTTCACTACATGAAAGCAAGCCATATAAAAGCAGTTATTTACATGTTCAATACCTTAGTAGGTAAAGATCACAAAGCTATTCATATCCGAGCTTGGAACTTCAAATGACACAATATATTGCTTGGCAGCCATTAGCAATGACCTTTCCTTCCATGCAGCCTTTTATGATTGCCATTATTGAGATGTGCCATGATCATTGCTTTTATAGCTGCATTTTGCTTCAAGTTATTTGAAGACACCGACCACTAATCACCGTGCAAATACTTATGTTTGCCCTTGTGAAAGCACGAGGCAGTAAATCTCAGGTATAATGGGTATTATTGCAGCAAGTGTGCAATTAGTGACTTGCATGTCCATTGCTGTGACCCCCATTTACTCAATACTACATTTACTACATTTGATATTTTACCACCGTTGTTTGGGATGGAAAATATTTCACACAACAAAAGTGTTAAAATCTTAAATATGAGTGAAAGGGAAGAAAAAAGCAGCCCCTTTAGGCCTCATAAAAAGCTACATTGAGCATCTGTAATTAAACTGAACTCGCCCTCTGAAGTGTGAGAGAACCTGATGGAGCCCCTTCAGGTCTTCTCTCAGGCTCATACTGGCCTCCTGCATCAGCTGCTCTTGTTGGAACAACTGTAAGTTGCAACAGTCAATAAGCAGCAACGTCATACCCTAGAAATAACTCCTTTGTAAAAGCACTTACTATTGAAACACGGAAATGCTTGATTTATATGCATTAAATACTGAACGGCTGCACAGGTATTGTTGTAATCCTCGTTAATGGTCTCGGCAGACTGACTGAGTCACACCAATTATCTGATAAATCACACACACACACACACACACACACACACACACACACACACACACACACACACACACACACACACACACACACACACACACACACACACACACACACACACACACACAACATGATGGACAGGCTGGACTGCAGACAGAGGAAACTGTGTGCATGACAAACACCCTTCCCTTTTATCTCAGTCTTCATTAAACCCAAGAAATTGAGAAAAGAGCAAATTAGGATCACAGTAAATAGCGTCGACATTTCCGAGCTATTTGTTTTTGTTATTTTTTTGGGGCCAATGACATTTAGCGGCAGTCAGCCATTTAGCTTTTTTTTGGAGGGTGGGGGTGGGGGGGGGGGGGGGGGGGGGGGTGGATAACGCCCCCAGAAATCTCACAGATTTGACAAGATGAAACTAGTTCTGCACAGCATTTTCATCTCAGATACAGATAAAAGGAACGTTTTTTTAATCTCAATGATTAAAATTCAAACTATAATCCTATTTATTCTAAGCAAACCTCTTCACGGTGAATGTATAGTATAGTATGGTATAGTATAGTATAGTATAGTATAGTATAGTATTGTAGTTTAAATTGTAACTTATTGATTGTTTCACAGTAGCATGTTATATACAAAATGTTACTTCCCAGCATTTTTTTTTTTATCCACAAGCCACTCTACATATTCTCAGAAAAACATTACAGTGAAGCACAAACACCAGTGGGTGATCTCACACGCACACTAATTTAAACCTCCTCAGAACATACAAAGCCACAAGCGCTCTTTGATGCCCCTTGAAGAGGGTCCCAGACCCCCCCCCCCCCCCCCCCCCACAGACACACACACACACACACACACACACACACACAGAATATGCAAACTCCACGGAGAAAGGCAACAGCCAGTATTTGAACACGTGACCTGAAGAGAAAGCACTTAATCACTGTACCACTGTGAAACAGTTACAATATTCATAAAACAATCAGTGTAACGTAAATGTAGTCTAGTGTTTGTCAGTCTCACAGCAAGTTGTAATCCCTTTGCATGAATTTCTGTGGCTACTGTAGTTTTCTTCAACAGTCTAGAAACACATGTGGTGGGCTCATGATTGGCAAGTTAGAAATTGTAGATGGGAGTAAAAGTGAGCGACTGTCTGTCTGTTGCCCTCTGATGGACTGGTGACCTTTCCAAGTTGGATCCGGTCTTTCAGCCGGGACAGACTCCAGTCCCGAGGGATCAAACAAAGTACAACTGGAATTATGTCAAATATTATTTTTTGTTCACGTTTTGGAGAATGGATTGAGTCACTCCTTCAAAAATAAATAGGAAATAAACATGGTTTTTTTTAAACTAAATTTCTTTGACCTTTATGTTTCAACTACAGCACTCATTCAGAGGTTTTAGGCTCTAGTAGTATAAAAAAAATATTTACCTGAGGATAACTCAGAACTGCCTGCAATATTGCACAAATACTGAATTTGTCACACTTTGTCACATTAAGGTGAAAAGATGTTATTGTCAATTCAAAAAAGGCAACAACCAATCGAGTTGGAATATCCAGTAGTCAAGCCAATAAAGCACAGTTTATACACTGCAACACTGGTGATAAGAAACAAGAAAGAAAAGTAACTAACAAACCGAATTAAAGCCAGAAAAGAAACAGGGAAACACGAGCTGGCTCTGGACAAGTGGGAGCCCTGGGCAAAATCATCTTTGAGTGCCTCTCTCTTGAGGCTCTCCTGGAGCCAAGTAATATGAAAACAACCCACATACAAGATCCATCTGTTTATTCCACACAATGAACAAAGACAAAATCCCTATTAACCCAGATGCTCCGCTATATACAGAGAGGGTTTACAATAAAGACTGATAAATCACAGCTTTCTGCTTTAGTGCTATAATCACATTTTCACAGAGGACCGTTGTTGAGATTTCACAGTACATTTACAGCGACGACTAAAAGAGTGGGTGACAGACAATGGTGAAAAATACCCAGATTCAAAGATTCATGAGCATCATCTGCACTGAAGTCTGCTGTTGTGTGCATCTGTGGCGCCGTGACCTTCAGGAGACGATGAAAGACAACAGGCTAGGAAGTGTTTTGACTTTCAGTTCTAAGCAGTGTGACGCTGTGACGCTATTTGGATAATGAACAGTCCTAATAATGTGGGTCAAAACACAGGCACTCTAAAAATCACTTGGCAATCAATTCAAATGCCAGCAATTGGTCCCGGGCACGGGAAGAGAAGACATGCAGATACTCGGAGTCGAAAGTGAGCAAAAGTGAAGGTGAAAAGGTCATCACCACACTAAGTGTTAGAATAATAATGCTGTCAATGTTTGTGGAAGTAAATTGTGAGCCGGAGGGCGAGGGGCTGATTAGAAACCCGCACATTCACACAAGGCTCAAGAATTCAGTGAGCAGTATTGATCAGTAACCTTATTAACTCCTTTTCCAGTTGCATTAATCTGGATATCTGTGCCTTTAATGACTATTATGGCTTCGGTGGAGGGGAATATGTGTCACACACCGCTGAGACCTGCACAGTGAAGTGTGTGGTGTGATTTGGCCTATTCCTAGAGACTCAAGTTTTTTTCTTTTTTTTTTTTTCTTCTTAATCTCCCACCACACTCATGACTCCATCTCTGCTGCTATCAGTTAATGAAGCCCGGTCTGGAGCACAGAGCTGCACTAAACCAATCTGCAGGACTCACACGGAGAGCAGAGGGGGATTTGTGGACAGCGAGACACTCACAGGCAGTTAGCTCGGGGGCACCAAGCTCCAGTTTACAATCTGATGTAGTCGATGTTTGACTCCACATACCAAGCGAGAAAAACCTAAATATGCTAATAGATTTATAAAGCCCAGAGATCCAGCAGATGTCAGAGGCAACGTGGGCACCGGGGAGGCATGCTGCTGGGGTGTAAAAGCCATCTGAAATTGAGTTGGCAGCGGGACCTCGGAACGAAACAAGTGAAAAATCTTGAAGATGGCTGGGGGAGAGTATTCCCCTGAGGTGGCTGGATTGCACCAAGAAGGAAGGAGCTTGAGCCCTGTGGGTGGAAGGTGCAGTCAGGTTCACTGCCTTCCACACAAGCCTATCAGTCTGAGTCTGGCTTCTCCAGAGGGAGTGGATCCCCCACGCTCAGCTGTCTGCGCTGAGCTGTTTTTCTCTCCGGGGGTAATTTGTGGCGCTGCGTGGTGAGACATCAATTCTTTCTGACGTGCAGAGAAAATAGGAACATTTAAAGGCCTTTATTTGTCATCGTTTTTCCTCGGACAAATTTATTACCATGGAGGTCGCTGGCCTTGAGGCACCCTCGCTCAGGGCTATTGTATATCTTTTTCATGCTCATGTGAGTGGCTCTTTGGATTGGTAAATACAGATGTATTTGGGGTCTCTCAGCTGGAAAAAGAAAACAACCAAAGAAACCAGCAAGCTCAGGCAAGCTTCCCCACACCCTGCCTGTTGAATTAGTTGATATTCTGTTGCACTTTCACTTTTGCAATTTCATGATTACAGATTTAATTGCAGCTCTCGTTTTCTGACGCTCACGGAGAAGTGCTCAAGAGCAACGAACAACACGGTGCATGGCATTCTGGACAAACTGCTAATATGCCAAGTTGGCTGCACGACGAACTCAGAACTGTGAATATCACCGGTTCAAATTAGCAACACAGCGGAATACATTAAACACAATGCCTGATTTATTCATATCTTGGATTTGATCGCAGTTCCGGCTCACAGCAGCTTCTTAACAGTTGGCAGCAAAGTTATGAGCGAACACACGTTGCAGCCGGATTCCTTGTCAATTTGACTTGGTTTCCCAGACTTCTCGCTTGAATAAATACTCCATCTGCCTGCGCTGATCTCATCACCAACATTGCATCTAATCCTCCTCCTCAGACAGATCAGACCATATTCGCTGATGATTCCTCTCCAAATCAGATGACATTCCGGATCTCACAGGGAGCATCAGACTTCACGAGTTCTTAAAGCTTCCAAGGTGACATTTTCATTGAAGCCCTCCCCTCATAACGGACCTTCCCCTCCCCTGCCCATCAGGAAAAGTCGGCGCGGTCACTTGCAGTGGTGCTCAAATTCAGCTGCTCACGAGGTCATCTGTCTCGTTCTGACATATGCACATACGTATTTATGTACAGACACGTACACAAAGCTGTGTACATATGCGCCCGCTTGACGCGAAACACAACAGACTTAATGCCATCGCACACAGTCGCATATGGACGGGGGAAAATAGATACAGACAGACACACACACACACACACACACAAAATAACACACATTTCTCACACTCTCCAATAACTAAAGAGGAGGGAGGAATCTCACAAAGGGAGTAATCCAGCACCAGGGAAAATGCCAAGTGTCTTATTAGTGGTTTAGTTGAGATGGCTGGGAATCGATGAGCGACCCGACTGGTCACACGGCACAGCACTCCCAAAGACACACACATCATGGCACTCAGACTGCACTATCCATCATAACAACACAACAACAACAAAAGAAAACTTCTCCACAGCTAAAGACTTTCTCGCTCTTATCCCCCTTCTGTTCTGTGCTTTGGGAGAGACGTGAGAGTGCTGCCAAGCAAAGGCACGAGCAACATAAGGAGTCCCTTATTTTCTTCTTCGGTCCTTGGAGATGACTCTTCTATTCCACCTCCATACTGCTGACAACTTCTTCTTTCAGGTTGTTTTTTTTTTTTCAATGTTGTTCCAGAAACACTTTTGCTCAACCAAAACTTATTTCTGATGTTTTGGTTTTTTTTTTTTTAATAAAATAAGAAGCGGTTGATCAAGGAAAGCTTGTAATTTTTTTTAACCCTGCTGATGCACACACATACATCAGAGCAGCCGTCTGGTGGAAGGACCCCAGTGGATACACTGGCAGCGAAAAGCAAAGCCGACTGTGCTTCCCTGGAAGAAACAGTGGTTGCTCATAAGTGCCTCAGTGGTGTTTACAGTCAGGTACCGAAAACAAATTCATCCTTCTTCTGTATCCGATTTATCTAAGGAAGGATCCCGGGGGGCAGGAACCAATGGCAGCTTGTATCAGGAAAAGTGTAGTGTAAACCATGAGCAGGTCGCCAGTCTACACGTGCACGGGCACATGTTTTTACCATGGAAGTATCCGATGAAAACCCACAAAGACCCCTGGAAAACATGCAAACAGAGAAAAACCCTGAACCCCGGAGCAACCGAGGACATTGGGTGACGAGATCGCTGATGCTCCATCAAATGTATCTATCAATAAATTTGAAAATGACAAAAATGACAAATTGGCGTGTTTATTTTCATCATTCTTGATCAATGTTGGTGAAAAAAATACTGTCATAAATAAACAGTACTGTAGTCGCACACAAAAATGCTAATAAAAGGAATACCTACCAGATGTTACACGTGACAAGTAGAGAGTGACAGGTGGAAGTATTATTCAAACCTTTGACATGTAAAATCTGTATTGACATTCTCTAAGGCATTGGGATGAGCTGTGTGTGCGTTTGAATTTGGCGTGCGGCTTAAAAAGTTCCTCAGACAATTTCAAATGAATTGAAGTAATGTGAGAAAAAGTTAAATGCAAGTTGTGTGGATTCGAAACAATCATCTATTTGTACAAAACCGACCGCCTCTGTGGATTCAACCGCGAAGCAGAGTGTTTTTAGTAGCAAAAGGTGAGTGCAAGACTCCCAACAACGCTATCACAGGATGTGCAGGCGGCTGCTGTGGCTGTCAAAGTGTCAAAGTGTATCGGTCCATAATCAGGAACAGGTTGCACACATTTGACCGGATTTGGAGCAGCAAATGGAGAAAAAAAACCCCAAAACAAACAGAAAATGCTTTTGGTGTGCAGAGAGAGCGAACCGAAACTTTGCCAGTGAACAAGGTGAATTCATTGCGCCACCGTTTTATTGACACCGTTTCAGAGAATGTTGAAATTTGACAAATGTGTCAAAATAGCTCAACTATTTCCCTGTTTCCACGGGTACAGCAAACGAGCAAAAGTTTATGTCGTCATGAGTTGTGTTGGAAGGTGTTATAGAGAAACACCGTTTAAGTAACTGGTCAGATAACTTTTTTTTTTTTTAATAAGTAACTAGAAACCTTATTCAATTACTGTTTAGCTCAGCAAAGATAACTGGAAGTTACAACCTGGAAACGATCATAAAAGTTCATATTGTGATGTAACCTTCACTCAATTGTACTTGCTCCCAAAGAACTCGTGAAAGTTTGTCCTTTGCCCATCAAAAGCTGCGTTTAATTCCTCTAATCATGCAAGCAGTTTCTCTCCAGCTTGAACTGACTCGGTTTTAAGGCTTGTGCTCCCCACAGCCACACTAAAAGTGACAACCTGTGTGATTAATGAAAGATTTAAGTGGAGATTTGGTACGAAGCAGTCAAGATGACACATTTCAGTGTTTTTCCTCGGCCTCTTTCCCATCATTAAGCAGGCTGCCATAAAAGTTGCAGAAAGAGCCGGGACAAACAAGGTTATTCCACGTGAAAGGTGTGCAGATTGTAAGACATAGAGGGAAACAGCTGGTGGGTAATGGCTGCTTCTGGAACAGGGCCGCTGCAACGCTGACCGTCTTTCACTCCGCTCTCCGTTCTCATCAAGTACAATGTTGACTGCGCTGCTCGTCTGGACTTCCTGATTTACCTTTTGGTACATACCTGCGCTCAGCTAGAAAATGAGCTTGAAAACATTGAGGTGGCCCAGGGGACCGATTGTAGCCCAGTCCCTAAAAGAGCTATTTGGTCACTGGTTTTTCTAAAGTTCCGCTCAGCTGATTTACAGTTGTTTGGAAGTTGTAAGTGATTTATGTTCAATATGTGGTCACTTATTTGACTTGTACTAATGTGCCCCTAAGTTTGTGAATTAAATCGCGTGGCATGCATCTCACTTGATATATTTGCTGGTCAGAAGTAACAAAAGATATTTCAATCTTAGACAGAAACAAAAAAAAAAAAAACCCACAAAGAAATTCAACATGTTAATGGTACCATATCAATCCCACTTTAAATGAATCAATAAATACAATTACCACATATAAAAGAAGGGCATTTAATTCAGGTGGGAACAAGACATTGTTAGAAAATCAAACATTGGATCTCTATCCATACTACTATTTTCTTACTTGCTTAGTTTGAAATAAAGGGGATACAAGGAAGCCTATGGGCATTTCTGTCCCCTGCAACATCCTCCAGCTAACCCAAGGGGACCCAGAGCAATTCCCAGGTCAAGTGAGAGATATAATCTCTCCAGTGGTTCCTTTGCTGCCCTGAGGGTTTGTCCCAGTTGGCTCACCCCAGTACAGACAGTCCCAATAGAAGATGACTGGGGGGTGCGGGGGGACCTTCTGAGGTGCCTGAGTCTCATGGACAGTCTCCTGTCGGAGTGGAAGAAGAGCAGCTCTCCACTGAGTGTCCCCTGAATGGCCGAAGCCCTCACCTTGTTACAAGGACTGCAGACCACTACTCTGTGACCGCCTCCATATCCAATCTTATTCTTTAGGTCATGACTCAAAGTCCATGACCACAGGTAAGTGTTTTTTCTTCTGGATTATCTCACTCTGGTACAGTAACCATTCTCATCTCAACTGGAGCTGATTCCTCGATCCCTCTTGATAAGTATCCTCGTAGACTGCGTTTCCCATTTCTTCATGAAGGCACTGTGTCATAAAGAGCCATGCACTCACATGTGGAGGTGTTGCATACCAACCACTTCACACTCAAGGCTTGAGAAACTCTTGTGATGGAGCCACAGAGACATTATCACTCCTCACAAAGCTCAAACCCTCCACCCAGCAGATACAAACGAGTGAATACACAGACTTTCCCCCTCTTTGGCTGCCATCAGAGCTGAGTCGATGTGAATAAACGCAATTGATAATCGTTCATCCGGACAGTAAAATCCATTTTACTCATATTTGCAACATGAACAATCAATTCCATGTTAGTTTGAGGTCTGAATTAAAGAATTAATTCTCATCTTTCAGCCATGTGCTCCATGTTATTTTGATGCTGCAAGAGCAATTGTTCTTCAAAGTCATAATTGTTAATCTGCTGGCCTGTGGTAACGGTATTGTCCACCGCAACCTTTTGTTAATTGGAAAAGTTTTAACAGACAATTGTCAATCAGTTGTTCTGAATTTTTGGAATCATTGATTTGTTCTCCCATTTCAAAAATAATCACATCATACCCTGTTTTCTTCTTTAATGTATAATTATATAGGTTAGTTTTATATCAGTTCTTACATCTGTTTACCTACCTATTACCTTGCTTCTTGTTCAGTTGTCCGAGTTTCATCGGGCAAAAGTGCAGCAAAACATCAGAGTTCAGCTTTTAGCTCCGACAGGAAGTGAAAGGAAGCCATGACAGGAAAGGAGGAAGTGTTTTTTTTTTTAAAGAAAGAAAATCTGCGGCTAACCATCAACAAATCATTTTTGTGTGCTTAGATTACTTTAATAAGTTCTTTTTGTTTTCAGATTTAAAGAATGTGTTGATGTTTGTACTGAGTTTTAGATTTTTTTAGTGCTTGCTGACATTTTCTTCGATCTATTTTTGTGTTTCATTAGTTATATTAATTTGTTTACGTTTTTATGTGACTAAAATCAGAGTAATTATGTCAGTTTTGACTTTTAAACCGTAAATAAGATATGCGTTCAAGCCTTTGTTTGACCCTTGATCTTTACAAACTTTCCACTGTGGCTTGAAAATTGGCCTATCTGTCAGCCCAACACTCACATTCTGATTTACTTGTTAAATTACACAAAGTCATGCATTACCACTCAACAATGGCACTAAATGTAATCAATGCATCATAGAACAAAGAAAAATGTAGAACAAAACAAAAAAACACAATAAAATACTGCACATTACATGAATTCTGTCAATCCAGAGAAAACAAAGAGTAAGTCAGGTCCCACAGCATACCAATCTGACTGTTCTGGGTTTAGTTTTTTTTAAATAGTGTAGAAATTGTAAACAGTACTTTGAAACACAAACAGACACACAAACAAAAAATGATAGAAAGGCTTTTCTGCTTCATGTGTCTATTTCTACACTTCAAATTGGCATCTTTGTCATTCTGTCTTTCTCTAGATCTGAACCATTCTTGTTTTTTTTTTTGTTTGTTTTTCACCATCCAAAAAATATCAATAGAAGAGGACTGTGTGGCCCTGCTTCTATTGTTTCTTTTGCATCTGGTAATGATTCTGGCTAAAGAAGCACCCAACCATCAGTTCTTCCTTTATTTTCAGTGATGAGAATATTTTCTCACGTCTCTCACCCCGCCTTAAGGTGACAGCAGGCCTCTTTGTCATGCTTTCCTTCAGAAATCCATCTGTCACAGTTATTAGATCGGCAGGCAGAATAAACAGAGGAGTCAACAGAATGCAGCTTTTCTTCTTTTGTTTGTTTGGCAATGTGTTTTCATTGAAATTCTTTCCTGGGTTCCCTTTACTGTCTCTGTTAGGAGCAAAAACCTATTATTGTTTAGACATTCATCAGGGGTTCAATTTATGTCCTGTCTTTCATGTAAAATATCTAAAGGGTGCACACACTGGGTTTTTAGTCTGGCTCGGAGTGCCAGATGAAAGGTTCAAGCTTGGGTGAGCTTGAATATCTATGAACTATGAATGACAATCCCAGCGTTACTTTCATTTCTGGGCTAAATATCGTACTCATAGACCAGCAGTCAAAAGGCCTGCCGGACATTAATATCCCTCACAAAGTATTGCCTCCAGCGCGGCTACAAGAGAAAAACCCTGCCTACAAAGGCTTTCAGTGACAAAGACAAAGCCTTACATCGAGCAGGATGGAGGAAGTACAAGGGATAAATGAAGAGCTCATCCCCACCATAAATCCAACTTAATTCCACTGTCTAATCAGTATTCTGTTAAGGCACCTCTGTCGCACATATTTTCATCTGTTATAGTAACCTTCCACTGTGTGAGAGAACACCTAAAGTGGGAATATCTTTCTTTTGTAGCCACAGAGAAATACGGAGAATTTAAAAGTAGTCAAAGTACACGGACTAGATTTTATAAGGATACAAATGAGCCAAAGGAGGGACATTTTCAACACGAGTGTTGTATGGGGTGGAATTTCTCCATTTATAATTTGGAAGATAATTGGTGATGGTCCATGTGTCCATGTGACTATCTGTCTCTCCCGGAAAGACAACGAAGTCGACAATTCAGATGTCCAATTAGATTCATTTTCTATGATCAGAAAACATTATCTGAATCCTCAGTCATAACAACACAATGGAGCAATAAAGACTGACGTAAGCGGCTTACAGTGTACAAAACAGAATAATATAACGACAAGAATAGCAAAATCCTTCATTACAACTGATTCTATTATTACATTTTCGGTTTTGCATTGTAATGCAAAACGTTGTAACTCATTCCAACAAAAACGACAAATTCCATTTATTGAAGGACCCCGGCGTTTGAAGCGACGCCCGCGTCTTTGTGGACAAAGTTGAAAACACTTGTTTGTCTTCCATCCACAGTGAGCACGCACTCATATCTGAGAGATCTTCGCCAGGGAAGTGTGGAATAGTTTTGCGTTGTTGAAAGACAAAGACGGGAAAGAATTAAATCATTTTCATCAGCCTCTGATCAGCCGCCCTTCGGTTTGCTTTTTATTCTGCTCCGTTTTGCGCCTCTAAGACGGGTGAACCTAAACCTACGATAAGGAAACGGCTTGAGAGGAATGTGTGAAGCTTCACCAGGAGGCTTGTTAACCGTGTTCAGTCGCATCATTTTGACTTCTGAGTGGGGAAACAAAAATATGAACGTTATCAAACTGGGAATTTCCACTGGCCAATTGGGAGCCGTATAAGAAACAAATCTGACAATCACACAGCAGTCGTCTACGTGAGACCTATCATTCCGTAATAAAACAACCGTATCACTGTTTCATTAAAAAAACTAACTTGGTGACATATAGTTGAAATGATTCAGTGTTATTATAACATTAGGAGATATTTCATTGATTTGATTAAACAAAAAAATGCACATTTGAAACGGTATATTTCGAATCAGCACTAAAGAAATGTTCTAACTATTCTGATAATTTTGTTTTTTCAAAGGTTATTACAGCCTCAATCTGGGTTTAACTGGCAGTGACCATGTCACGGGTATCCCTCAGTGAGCAGCATCTTTTGTTCTAATCTGCATCCTTGAAAGTTACAGTACATACACCCCAGTACTGTGCACGTTACAGAAAAAACAGATAAATCATTTCACATATTTCTATATAAACTGGAGCAGAAGGTTTCCTATTCTTTGATCCGAATCCCGTGAGACCTGGTTGGACAGCACCTTACCTTACTCACAAGTACAACGTCTTTTCTGAACAGCCATGTGAAATCTTAGTTATACCTGGCCCTTTGTCATATATTTGCCACTTAATTTTCTAACCTCAGTGCACACACTATGTAAATGTTATGCTTCCTTGGGTCCAGCCCAATACCTGAGGGAGATTGCTGCGGAGGTGTACAAAAGGCCATCCAGCAGCAAAGTAATTGGGGAAATGGAAAGCCTGCTGATTAGCATGGAGATCAAAAGTGTTGTCGCGGAGCCAGACTTCAGCTAATCCCACAGCGGCTGGTTGGGTCAGCACCTTCCAAACAAACCTAACCAATGGACACACAGCATGAGCCACAGCAGTATTAGTTCACACTTTTCCAGAGGCTCATACAAATGGATGAAGTGATGAACATGCTTTCACACCGACAGACAAAACTGCTTCATACCACCCACATGCGGCTAGTTGGACTAATGTACGATCTAATCTAGAGTCTCTCAGGTGAGGCATCGCAGGTTGTTATTCTTGGGGTCATAATCTGTCATTTTATTTCGCTCCTGTGAGCCTTTTGATGAAATAATAGCTGGAGCCAATCTTAGCTGACAATGGGTGGAATCCAGGGTACACTCAGTCCATCACAGGCATCTATTACACACAGGTGGACACACACACACGCACACGCACACGCACGCACACACACACACACACACACACACACACACACACACACACACACACACACACACACACACACACACACACACACACACACACACACACCCACACACCCACACACAAAGCAATTCAATGAATTATCATTTATTTCCAGTCTCATTTTTCTTACATTTTTCCTCAGTAGGTGTCAGTTCAAGCATTGTCCCACCCACATAGGGCGATTCTGAAACAACAGTTCCATTAGTGTTGTGATCAGTGGTGATTGTAAAAGCCACGCACGCAGAGGAACCATGTGCGATTTCCACACAGACATTTAAAATGTCCCATGACTACAATGAATAAACGTGAAGCCAATAAATGTCCGACGGATGCTCAGGTGTGTGTGTAGCAGTGCAGTTGAAAACAGTTAGTATTTTCCAACTCCAAATATGTTTTCAAACTCTCCATGAGACTAAACGCCCATACTTAGCCGTGCGCTGGTCTCATCTGTTTGTTTATCTGGATCAGGACCAGGATTAGTGGTGCGCATCCATCAAAACTGGCATTAGGAAGAACAAACTGGTGACAAGATGTTCGTGGCTGTGCCGGATAAAGCGTGAGCCACAGTGGTTCCACCTCTCAGTTCGCAGGAGTTAAAAGATTTGTCGCGAACATCTTGGTGCCGAATGACAAAAGGGTATTTTCCAGAGTCGAGTAGATATTCAGTGGGTCGGCACACAGACCAGCAACACAGTAGGAAAAGGGTGGTCATTATGATTTGTTCCAGGATGGACTGATGTCAAATGGAAGGATCTCACCTACAAGTGAAATTTCAGAAAAACTGAGGTCGTGCAAAAGGTTCTATAATTGTTCATCATACCTCTCAACTTACTTCTCCAATAATTGCAGAGGATTCTGTGCCTCGTCTGCTGTACAATAATGTGCAGGTCTGATTGTACCTGTCAGCCTTATGCAACAGCGTTATGCCCACAGCTCCAGAAGGCCTGCTGCGTTAAAGGGTTCCTACCAATACACCCTCACGGCCACGTGTCTGGACTGAATTCATTTCTCTTTCATGACGCTCACACACACACACACACGTACGGTGCCTGATGCAATTATTGCCCGTACACCTCATGCAGATAAATGTGAACCGAACTGTAGCACCCTGCTGTTCTCTATTATGAATCGCCTCAAATGGGTTGTTACTTTCAGGCTTTCCGAACCCGCCTTTGACGTGAGTTATGGGATATTGTGGTGGTGAGCGCACGCTGCCAGGAGCCATCAGATGAGCTAATTATTGCTTCTTTCACTTTAATCTGCCTGGGGTTTATAAGTTGGACTATATTTCTTTTCTCTTTCTTTGTGGGCTTCTCAATCGACCGTGGAGACACTTGGGTTTACCACAGATTTCCTCTTCATTTTCAGCAGCGACCCTGGTAACACATACTGTGCTTTATTATTTTCTTTTTTGAAAATGTGTGATTTATTGATTTCAATTACTAATTTGAGTTGTTTGGGTTTTGTTTTTTTTAAATTAGGGATAATTCAAAGTACCACACCTTTTATATCAGCCTGATAAACTGCCATATTTCCATTTTCATTATTACTTCCTGCGATGATCTTGTGTGGAATAAGCTTTTCTTTTCTTTTTTCTCACATGAGCACCTCTCCTTGTGAATTAAATGAATGAAATTCCTAAGCTGTTCTCATCATAACAACATAACATTACCTTGGTTACACATACAGGAAAAAGGACGGCGCTGGCAATCCCTTCCCATCTGACATTTTGGATTTCAGTTGCATTAAAGTATACGTCGCATCTTGCTTCTCGACGACTGAGGTGCAACAGAACAGCTTTAATCTTCATGGACAAGGTGGCAAAGGAAGCTCGTATGAACGTTCGTCTGTATGGGGAGAAATCAGACCTTCGTGGACCAGACATCTTCATTATGAAGCCATGCCGTTGCAATGGGTGCAGTATGTGTTATAGCATTGTGCTGTTGAAAAAAAATGTTGTTTGGGTAGAATAATATATAGTTGGGAAACCTCAGGGATGTGATCTTTACACTGGCATTGTCACAGCAAGTAGGGAGGTTGGAGAGTCACTGCTTCTATTCCGGATTGGATTGTGAAGGAACTGTGTGTCATCTCAGGAGGACGATAAGTAAAACTGTTTGTTAAATACTACCATCGTCTCTCAATAAAGGGAAAACTATGGCGGTCCAAGATTGGCCTCAGATCATTCCGATGTTTGCTTTGTTTCTTCTGAACTGAAGTCTTCTGAACTCTCTTTATGCCACAATGGTCTCATTTCAGGAAAGCGTCATTTGCAGAGATATCGGTCACCCAGTATTTAGGTCAAACGCAAATTTGAATTCAAAAAAAAAAATTTTGGAAGTTCTAGTATTTTTTTTGACAAAGTATTAAAAAAAAACTAAAAAACACACTGATCATACAGTAAGTTAGATATTCTAATTATGAGCAACATAAAACAAATCTCAGTGAAACAATCAGTTAACTGTGCTGCCTGTTTGAAGCTGCGTGCTGCAGACGGTGGATAAAAAACACTCTTGGTATAAGCAGGGGTTTTATGGTTGGTTTAAAACAAAGTACTCTCAAGGTTTTTCTGGTTTCAAGATTGTAAGAAGGCAAAGCTATCTCTCAGCAGTATGGCACTTTTCGATTATCATCATTTTTGTTTGTAATCAGATCGACTTGTCAGGTATGAATTTAATGATTTTCATTTTTTTTACCCGATATGAAATGGGCTGAATTCACTCTGCAGATATTTCAACGACGGTGTGAAAGGAAATGTAAACCTTCCCATGAATTTCACGCAGTAAAGCGATAAATATATTAAAAGGAAACTCCAAAAATGCTTGCTTCCCGAGTGAAATTATTGAGATTTATCCTTTATATGACGTCCACTGAGATACCACTGATAGTGTTATCTAAGATATTTTAATACTTTGTCACGTCAATTACACACATTAAAATATGTTAAAAAGCATTACACTGAATAATTCACAATGTCTAACTTTGAAAGGCTCTAAAAAGGATGTTTTCTATCAAAGATTTGTTCCACCCGATTGACTACAAAGATGCTGAGTATTGTTTTCCCCCCAAAAATGTACACTAAATATGAGATTACCAAAGCAAGGAGATATGCATGTTTAAAAGCAGTTTGGAGTTTAAAGATGTTGACCAATTGGAAGGAAAAGATGTCGCTGGAGAAAGGGGGGACAGAATATACAAGAAGCTGCAGCACCTATCTCGATGTTCGGTGAAACGTTTTGACCATTTTATTTCATCAATGCAGAAGTAAGAGACTATGACATCGGGTTAGTATTACTCTGTAGTGTGCGGTCGTCTGCCACTGCAATGAGGCTACATCAAGCTGGAGAAGCTTAAGAATATGTTTTGTTTTTTTCAGATTTTTTAAGTAGGTAATTACAAGCTACCTCCTGCACACACTGTAATGTAACCTGAACAATTTAGTGTTTCCTCAGCTGTGCATTTTGTCAGGAGGTGTCCGCAGCAGTCTACTTCCAATTGTACTGTAGATTTCGTCCGTTTTTCACATCAGGTGAGCCCCGACATGAGGGACACGGACCCGGGGATAGGAACTATTGCCTTAAATCCCATTGGCGGTTTATAGATGAAAACAGAGCTGCCTTGTGTTGTTTCTTCTCTCCTCCCCATTGATTTAAGCCACAATGAAAAGTTGCACCACAGTCTGCTAATGAGTTTGCATCTCTCTCGTTAGTAATTATGGAAGGACAGTGCTAATTTGTGTAAAGTGCCAGTCTCCGTCTCTACTGTGATTTGGAAACAAGGTCTGCGTGCCCATAAAAATAAATGAAAATTAAAAAAAATTATAGACTAGATACATAAAATCACGGTTTAACGACTGCCCCTGCACAGCTTTGTGTTGTGTCTGTGCCTTTTTATAATTCGCAAAAGTGAATCAAGCATCATTCAACTACAAGCACATAAGCTTTTATTATTCCTTCTAATTATGAACCATGAAAGGAAATTTGATTGGGGCCACTCTTGGTGATTAGCATCTTCATCACTATCTTCATCGGGAAAAGGCCTGTAGGACTTTATGATACAACATCTTCTTCATCAATTATCCAATACAGATTTTATGGAATTTATTTAACTCGTGCAGGATTGGTTCATCATCTTCAGATCCTACCAAACATGAGGCTGCATGATGGTGTAGTAGTTAGGACTCCTGGGATCTTGTGGCTGTTCTCTCCCTCTGCATGGATAAGGGTACTCCAAATTTCCTCCCACTGTCGAAAAAACATGCATTTGCAAATAATTGGTGAGCCTAAAATTCCCTGTAAGTGTAGAATATGAATAACTGTCACTCACTCTTTGATTGTCCTGTGATGGACTGGTGTAATGTTAGTCACATTAGAATATAGAGTAATAGTAATAAATTAGATTTGGACATAATATTTGATTTGAACAAACATTATATATATACCCTCAGTGCAAACGCACTATGTATATATAATGCGTTACTATAGTTTTATCCTCTACATATTTATTTCTACCCCTGACATCTTCTCACATATGAAAACATAAAAATCAGGCTTGAATAAAGGCGTCTAATGACCCCTCCCTTATAGGGACACCAACAATGCTCTCATAACCACGGCTCTGAATGAACCGAATGAAAAAGCAGTTAATACTATATTTTTAATAATCATCATGGATCTGTATCTGGTGCTCATATATATTGCAGAGAAGATGTGAAGACATTGCAGATGCTTCGCCGTTCGATATCAGGTGTGGCCTGGGATATAACACAGATTCTTCGGGCATCGTCTGTGCTGCAGCGTCGGCCACTTGATAGTTTTGCCGTTACGGCAGCACATCGTAGGCTGAAGTAGTCCTGGCTATTTGTGACAGGCCAGATAAGTTCGCCTTCTCCTTTTTGACAGCGATAACGCCAACAATATTCCGCTGAAGTGACCGACATGGCTCCATTTTATTCGGATGTGATACGGCGTGACAGTTCACCGTTGAATGTTTTTGAGCCGCAGCTTTTAACACCGAGCGTTTATCTGTGTTCCTCATATCAGTAACTAAACGTGGATTAGTGAAGACTCTTTCTGCGGGGTGTGAAGAGAATCCAGCACAGTGTTGGGCATGTGCATCATTAAACTGATGTCTTACGATCCCTACTGAATCTACTGAACCATCGTTAATAATGTCGTCCCAGATTAGAACTAACACAATTACTGTGCCCTTCAGCGCAGAGGCAACAGTCCTACAATCCCAACGAATTCACCAGAGCCACCGAAAAAAAAAAAAAGCAACCAAAGCAATATAATAAAATCTACAAAGCGTGTCTTTCTAACATCTTCTTCATGATAACTGATGAAACAATTAAAGGTTTTAAGATAACCTATGGTTTTGTATTTCTGTTTAGCTTTTTAATTATCATCACTGTGATTTCCGTATTTTTGAAATAACTCCGTTTGACACCGTCCAGCATAAACCAGCCAAGCGTTTTTTTAACAGCCTGATGCACGCATGCAATCACAGCAGTATGTTTTTCGATCAATAAAAAAAAAAAAAACACAATGCAGAGCAGTACTCAGAGTAAGTCTGACACATGGTCAGAAGTCTCGTTTTTTTCTTTTTTTGTTGTTATGCGAAAGGTACACTCAGCTTAAGGTTACGTGTGTGTAGACCAAAACAACTATTGCCTTGACTTCACATCAGTTTATAAAATAAAAGGTTTTTCTGTTTTATCCAGTTACAAAAAGGCTGTGTTTGTGTGCATGTACAGATTAATTTGGGCATTAGATTAAGTGCTTTCAGTGATATAAAACCAAAGTTTATTCATCTTTGAAGGAAATGATTTCCATGAATTGAACTCAATTAAACTTTGCGGATGTTTTATTAGTTCTTTACTTAAGGGACTACTTTGAGTTTTGGTATTACAATTTCGGTTTGTTTCAAATACTCCCTTTAAATTCATTAAATTTCATATAGAAACAAAACTGTTGCAATAGACTTATATAAATAAACCGATTTAATCAGAATTCACATCCAATGAATCCAATTGAGTTTCAATTCTGCAGATGTAAGTAATATATACTGTAGCTATAATTAGAATATATTATAAGTAATCTTTATTAACCAGTATAATGAGAGGCAAATATTACCTTTAGCTTACTGGCTTTAGTCAAACTCACAAAGCAGCAAGTGAAGAGGAATTGGTAGTTTTCATTTCATTTAATCCAGAAGTCCAGTGAACAAGTGAGAAAACAGGCAGCTGGTTCCGTCGGCCTGCGGTTTGTGCCTGGACACGTGCAGACTGTGCCAGGCAGCGCAGTGACGGGACTGAGTCAGACACACTCGATGTTCAACCAACTTCAAGGTTAACAGATGGCATGGTCCATTAATGGTGTCTGAAATTCTATTACCAAATTCCTCCGGGCATGAACACGGGAAATATATTGTATCATTCAAAGTACAGGTAAGAAAGATTTATCAAACGGTTTGATGTCGACCCCGGCTCATAATTTCAAAGTCTGGATACTTTATTCTGAGGAAGGCTGCTTTCCATTCATGAAACACCTGTATTTCCCAAAGCTTTAAGGATAATTATTACGTTTTGATAATAAACAGGATATTAAAAAAAAACACAAACATACTTCTAAACTAATTCCCATTCCTACATTAACTACTATGGATTGAAGAGCATTGATTCATTCAGTCAAACAGCAGCCAGCACTGAGTCAAATGCAAAAGCATAGAGGGAACAAAGCGGCCGCCAGCCGAGCGGCGCTACGGAAACGCAAGACTGCCATCCTTTGGTGAAACGCTGAACGGGGCTTCTCCTCCCCGAGACGCAGCAGGCAGACAGCAGGATGTGGCACAGTCGCTAAAATAGGAGTTATTCTCTCTCCATTGCATTTATCTTGCGGGTCGAGCACAATTCCACCGAGTCTGTTTCTCTTTCTGTATAATGAAGGACTGTGATGGTGCTTTATCACTTGAACATCTTCATCCCCAACATTAGCTCAGATATAATGAGGGTTACTCAGAGGACGGGGGCCTTCTCTGCAGAATGATAAAAGACCCGAGAGTGCGCCGGTGACACTGCATCGGTCATTAGCCCGGCTCACTTTGCCCTTTCATGTATTTCTAAATAAGTGCCTTCCTGTGGGTTTAACGGACCACCTAATCTGCCTACTTAGAGGTGCAGGCAGAGGAGTGGGGATCCAGAAAGGTGAGTGTCAGGCAGGTAAATGTGCTTATCACAGCTGTGACGTGTTCCGCTCCTCTGGTGGAAATGCTGCCACAGGCTTTCAAAACCTGGGAGGTTTCAGTGGTGATATATAAATTACAGAGGATTAGTGTGTTTGCGTTGAGCTATGCAGGAAATGTGGAACAGTGGTGCGCATTAACGTGAAACCAGTGTTTCCTCTGCGCACAAGCTCTTTCAAGCAAAAAGGCCCAGATTTTTGAGGATTCACCAGGCGTCAGGGCCGTCTGATCAATACTTGTAAATATACCATTCCCTCTAAAAGACCAGACCGTTAAGTCTTATCTCTGATGCTGTAAAGATGTACAGCCCAGAGCTGCAGCGTTGCACACAAACAGCCAATTGATTTGAGGACGAGAGGGATATTTGAGTGTTGACACCAAAAGGTGACTTGATGCTAAAATTGTACCGGAAGAGATGAACTCTACATTCCCAGAGCATTAAAGAAATACCACAGGAAATCAGAAATCCCTGCAGGAATACTCCGGCAGATTGTAAAATAAAGCAGAATAAGGTCACTATAAACTCACTTCTGAGCCCGAGAGACAAATCACCCCTCCAGGAAAACTGCAGGAAATTTTGACCCTCTTTCTTTTTCTGAATATTGAAGGAGGTATTAGTGTGAAAAACAGGGTGTATTTATTTTAGTTTTTTTTAATACTACAGAGGACATGAAGTCTTACTGCAAGTCTGCAGTACTGAGGGAGGCGTTCCCTCCCTTGTATCCTTCACATGAGAACTATTTTCAAAGTGATATATGGTCAGTCTGCCCGGTGATGTAGTCAACCCTGTTTTCACACTGTGAAATGAGTTTCACTGACCTGGCCAACCCCGGGGGGTGCGGGCGACAAGAGCCCACGACCGGTTTATCTGGAGGATGGTGTTACACAATCCCCGCCATGTAAGATAAGGCTGTAAGGTTAATATAAATGGTGGTAGTACATCACTGTCAAATTCAAGAAAAACAGGCCCTTGGCACTCTTCTGGATGGCAGAGGAACAATCAATAAGTGAGCAACTGCTGGGTTATTTGACTAAACTGGGGCACAAAATGCCCCAAAGGAACCCGCGAGATGACAAGCGTAACATTTTACTCCAGTGGTTAATGCCAATGTGACTGTCGTCTCTGTACAGCAGGTGGGGAGCGCAGTTCTACCATCTGCCAGCAGAGGGCAGTGAGAAGCATTAAGCCACTTGATGGAATCCCACACAAAAACAATTGTTGCTGCTTAATTATAAACAAATGTAAACAATATCCATGTTTGTTTGAGGCTTGAAGAGACGAGTTCCACTCTTTATAAATGAAAAAAGCATTTATTCGTCTGCACTCTTGTTGCAGAGGGATGTAAGCATACCCACAGTTGTAGACAGTATTAAAAGAAATATGGGGGTTATCACACAGATTGATTAGGCAGTGGTAGGGTTTTTTCTCTGTTTAGTGTAATCACTTGAAAAACAAACTATCAAGACACTCTATTCAAAGTTTTATTAAAAGCAGTGGTTCCTAACCACGATTTTCTTGACGCCAACATAGAAGAACATTAGCTTTCCAACTAAAGCAGTAGGTAAGATTCCAGATAGTGCTTCCTTGACGAATCTAATTTTGCCTCACAGCAGCAAAAGCTTTCCACCCCCCCCGCCCCTCCCCAAGAGTATCCCAGACCCCAGGCTGGGAACCACTGATTTGAAGGACACCGGAAGGTAGTCGAGTTCTCTGATAAATGTACAGAAACTATTCATTTGCGTACATACCAAACATTTATTTTTTTTTTTTATGTGATTTTGTTGGCACAGACTTCTCCAGCATGACTCCAGCCCAGTGTGAAACCCTGCTTCTTAGGTATTGGCGACGTGCTGCAGGTTACTCCAAAGACCCGAGGAACGAGGAGAACATCAAAGTGAGAAGTGGTGGGGCTGCTGATTACAATGCAGACGTGGCGTGGCCTCGCGGATTGTCAACACCTGTCTCACGGCACAGGGCCAAACTTCAAAGAGTCGTGTGCGGCGGGCGTGACTCTGCACAGTGAGAGGGATGGAAAAAGGGCCCGCTGACGCAAACATGGCAGAGCGCAGTCAAGAACAACAGGTCGTCTCTCTGCCCTCGGTTATTTTCCCGACGACAAAACACGAGCAAACACGGTAAACTTTGTGATTCTTCTTTTTCTTTTCTTTTTCAACAGCCTCACGCAAAAATATCTACAGGAAGCTCTGTGAGCTTACAGTAAATAAAACATGGACAGAGTGAGGCTTCATTTTGAAGCTCCCCCTCCTGCAAGACTGCAAAGCATTTTAGCATTGATTTGTGGTAATCGCGTCAGGGCTGCTAAATCTGACAATCGCTTTCAAACACCCCTGTTTGGCAGCGGATGTATGGATTTGATGTGGCGAGAGGATCTGAAGTCCTTGGATAAACTGAAAGAGGAAAAACAATAAAAGCTGCCTCGCGGGAGTTTAAAAATGACATTTTATACATCCACTCAGAACACACACTTGCAGCAGCAGATACACAAGTTCGGACAGATCGATGCAGGAGGCCGACAAGCTCATTGGACAAAGAAGGTAAGAGTCTTATTAATGTTTAGAAAAAGGACAGACAGCAGCATTTAGAGTTCCTTGTAAATTGATGGATAGAGACTTAAAAAAATGTCTATTTTCCGACATGAAACGCAGGTTAAGATTTCAAGAAGTTAAAGAAATTTAAGGGCACTGTTTATGTCACTCCACCAAAGTCGAAGGCAGTATGATCGCTGAGTTTAAACAGTGGAAAATGTCAGGAGCAGCAGAGTTAGTGTCAGTGGCAGTTTGGTCATTGGCCGACTGTGAGCCTTCGAGCACTGCAGTCCGCGTCACAGTCAGGACAGTGGTCATCTTCCAATACAACAGAAAGTCACATTTCATTCAACAAAAACTTTTTTAAAAAAAATGGCACAGATGGGCCGAGATTGTTCTAGACCCTAACCCATAACAAGAGAATAAAACAAACAAAAACAAAAACAAAAACTTATGATGTTCATTTAAATGACAATGGCAAAGACCTTTTCCTTTGTTCTCCAGCGTTACGGTTGGATTGTGGCTTGTTTGGGTCCGTGAGTTCAAAGTAAACAGCATCTCTCTTTGAAACTCTTCTTGTTCTTCTTGTTCTTCCCTTTCCCGTTTTTGTCTTTATTTTCAGACATTTTCTTGCCTCGTACTTCACGCATAAGGTCAAAGAATACCTGGGAAGAGATCAAGTGATCACTTTTACTTATATTTTACAGCATACAGATTGTGTGCAGTAGCAATAAACTACAAAAAAATTCCCTCTTTCATGTACCAGTGTATTGTAGTTATGAGGCTTTTTGTTTCCTGTTTTCATCATCAGATGTACTTAACTGAACATTTCTACAACGAGCAACATCTATCACTTGCCCGTCATCCTTCCTGTATTTAACGGTCACAGTTTGATGCTTTTGGTCGACACTATGTGACTGGCTGGTTCATACAGCATCTCATGTTCCAACTTTCACTTTCTCTTCACACACCAAGTTCTCCAAGAAGACTGTTCTGTAGGTCAACTTGGTTTTAATAATCAGAAGTTATTTTCTTGGAAATATCTTTTTATATTTTGACCTGGAACAGAATTTCCTTCAGGGTGGATCCTAAAGTTTACAGTAAGAGTCAGAGTGGTGTCATTAGTCAAAAGCTTCCTGTACGCAGATCTCATCACCTCACTGTGGAGTTCTAAAATGAGAAAGAAGCCAACTTCGACGGCTTAAATCTAGAGAGGAACTGTGGCAAATTCACAAAGCTGCTCGGGGCCACGCCAACCTGCCAAGCGCCTTTAAAAGCTGTGCGCACGAGTGTAACTAGGAGAACTGGTGCTTCAAGGCGCTGGATGGTCACGGTACGATATTAACAGAAGGTTCATGTTACCTTTAGAGCCTCAAACTTGTACAAGAGTTAAAGTTAAAAGTGTGCGGGTGGTCCCACCTTGTCTACGTTGGCCCTGGTTTTGGCCGACGTCTCCACGTACTGGACGCCCCACTCCTCGGACTTCCCGCGGGCCTCGTCCACAGACACCTGCCGGCGCTCCTCCAGGTCCGACTTGTTCCCGACTACAAGGAGGGGGATTTTGTCCTCTTCTGCCTTCACCCGCAAAATCTGCTCCCTGGGAGGGCAACACAAGTCGCGGATGCATTAGCCATTCCAGGACTGGAACGAGTAAAGGCTCTTTGTAACCTCGTTTTAGTCACTGTTTTCTGATCATTTTGCCTGAAATACACAATTATTTTCATTTGAAATACTTTAAGAATTTCCTGCAGTGAATTTGCGACAGGATGAGAAGGTGAGAGGGGAAGCTGGAAATGATTCTTCAGCTGTGTGAACTACAATTACTCAGTTTGCCTCATGTTTGGGGGGTTTGAAGGCTATTCAAGCTTTTTCTGATCTACAGAATTTTCTTCAAACTTTCTTATTGTGAACAGCAGCGTCCAGCTCCTGCTGAATCTCCTCCTCTCCTGTTACTGAGAGGAGTGTCTGCACCTCCTCAAAAGACCGAAATGTTGTGTTGCGTGCCGACATTTCAATAAACCCAGTTAACAAAACAACCAATGAGCGCAAAGTGGCTTATATAAACAACAACAAGAGGGTTTGAGGCCGATGAAATATTAAAATTTCACAGGCAATATTGTGGGCAAGTCGAGAGTGATGATCATCACTACCAATCAGCAGACGACTGTGTCGTCGCTCCTTCTCACAGACCCGTTCCTCGGTGCTAGGTACCTCAACGAAGGGGTGGCGGAAAATCTTAGCCGGTGGTCACGATTTCTTTCCATACAATCCACAACTTTTTAAGTCGGACCACGCGAAAACGCGTCCCGCCCCGCGACGTCCCGGCACAGAAAGTGCGGTAGGACTGCGGCATACTTGTCAACTTTGTAGTGAAGAGGCTGGAAAAGATTCTTATTCTTGATGTGTCAGTTTATCCGTAGGCTGCTCAAACGACTTGACAGCCGGAGAAATGTTAGTGGAGACTTTTAATATTTGATGTCACTGAACACACTCTAAGCTTTACTCGCTGTGTTGTTAACAGATTTTTCGGCTTGTTTTTTTTTCTTCTTTTTTTTTTTCTTTTTGTTCCACCACATAAGTTCTTTAACAAACACACTGTGCTGATATGTCCACAAAATGTGTGTTTATGCTGGAGTACCTGAACTCTGCTGTGGCAGTGAAAGATTCATGCTCCGTGATGGAGAAGACCAGCAAGAAGCCCTCCCCGCTGCGAAAATAGTTGTCCCTGATGGCAGCGTAGTCCTCCTGGCCGGCCGTGTCCAGGATGTCAATCTGCACCTCCTCCCCGTCCAGAACCACCTTCTTCCTGTAGCTATCTGCTTTGGTGGGCTCGTAGTCTTCCACAAACTGATCGTGAAAATACGAAACAAATTGAAGAAAAGAAGTTATGCAGAGACTGTAAATAAAAAAAACAGTCAAAATCAAACACATGACTAAAATAAACTGCTTGGGACCCGAGCCAAAAATAAACATCATCCATGACAAAGAAAGTAACACTGGAATTTTTCTAAATCAATGAAAAATCCCATTATTGCCATTTGAGTTGCTTTATAGCACTTCTGTGGCATCTGAGCCACTTTTGTAACTTTTGCACTGAAGTTTTAACGACTTAAAGATTCTTGAAAATGACTGGATGCTGGTTGAAATCACTGCTTTCCTATCTGTGGGGGTCATTCCAAGCAAACAGGAACTTTCAGGTCCTTTTAAAAGGAGTGTGTCGACTCACCTCATCGTACATGAACTGCAGAGTGAGAGCCGACTTGCCCACGCCGCCACTTCCCACCATGATCACCTTGTGCAGGGCCAGAGAGCTCTGGTTTTTACTTTTACTGGCAGCCATCGCTGGATATTCCTTCACGCCTCTCTCTCACACACGCACACAGGTGTGCCCGCACACACCGACACAACCTGTGAATGACAAGAGTGCAGGAGAGTTAGTGCCCGCAATAAATACCTTCTTTACGTGGCAAACGCAAGCGCGTGAGTGTGTGTGAGTGTGTGGCCAAGTGCACAGACAGATGGCAGTTGTTACTTAACAGCTTTCGATGTGACAGTAACTCGACGAGCCAAGGCTCTAGGCTTTGCTCCAGCAAATCCTCAATCTTAACCCTCACCATTTCCATTAAAGTGCCAAATTGCCTACTCATGAATCCTAGAACTTTATAAAGTTCGCCATCAAAAGGTCATTGCGACTGATCAGAAGTAATGAAGCCATCATTCTCCGGCACAGGACGGCATTTACAAATGCAGTAAAATTGGGTATCATGTGCTCAACTCGTTAAAAAGAAAGGAGACGTGACTGGCCATCTATCTGCTCCGTAATGGCCCTGCCCTCGCGATTTGAAGGCTCTAAGTCAATTGCTTTTGCCTGACTTCAGTGTCTGTCAGATCCAACTTCGAACAGAGAGCAAACTGACTTGACTGTAAATGCCGGTCAGCCCATGTCTCACCTTGAATTTAATTTAAACTGGCATGAATTTGGGCAAGGTTTTGGACTTGGAGTCAAACAAATGTGCATGTTCAGTTCAATGCACATCATTATTCAGAGCTTATTGCACCAAATAAACTGAAAGACTAATCCGTTTACATCCCTGATGATGGAAGGCAACTCCTCTATTTGATTAGGTGGAATTATACAGGAAATATCTGTCATCAACCGAACAGCAGGAAAATATCTGCTTACAAAGGAAACAGAAAGTCCTAATTCAATTTAGAAACTGTATTGTTATCAAGGGCAGCACAATAAATCTGAACAACTCCGAGCTCACCATGTTTGTATAGCAGTATTATCCCCTGAAGTAAAAACTTCAAGGAATATAATGAAAGTGTTCACGGGTAGGTTTGCTGATGATATTACTGTCACAATAACTGGGGCGAATGTAGTGTCAATGTTACCTTGAGCTTTCGCTGTCAAAATCTAACCAATTCATCTCCAAGTGAACATTTTCTATACATAATCTAAGGTGTTTCCCACAAAGAATCACTGGGATACTGTGTTAATGAGGATGGGATAGCCAGACGAGTGGACCACGCCAAAGGTCCACAGCTTAAAGCTATAAAAACGGTTCCAGTGATTCACAATGATTTCTTCAATTAGGCAGTAAAAGTAGAGTCAGAGATCCTTTACGCTGCACTGGTGCCAGGTACTTTCCCAGTCATCTTTTGACTTTCAGGTGTTATCTATTACTGTGTATATCCAAGCTCCACCTTCAGCAAATATGCCTTCCATACTACTACCATCTTTATACACTCACAGTTACGCCAATTGATAGTTAATATCAGACAAGTGAGACTTGTAACTTAGTAAAGTGAAGAGCGCTCTATCAAATTAATAAGTGCAGTTTAAACATCATTGAATCCGACCTCTTCTTTCCCTTCTCTGTATCACCTCAACTCTCTGTACAGATAAAGATTCCTCTTCCCTCTTGGGATGCGACAGTAATGGGAGCACAGAGTTGATTCATGGCATTATTCATGATCTGCTCCTCCCCAACAGTAAACATTTGATTTCATCTTGTGCATTGCTACAAGCGAGCAGTGAGAGTTCAAGAGACAAGGCGGAGGAGGATAAAACACACCAATGGCTTTTAAAAAAAATGCACTGGTGTGAAAATGAAAAGGAAACTTTTCCAACATTTGATGGTACACAAGATGCCTTACTGCTACATTTCTTTGCCATGTTCAAAAGCAGAAAACATGATCTGCCACACAGTACAGGTTATTTCACTGTTGGCAATAAGAATGACAGCTGACACTGATGATAGTATTTGGTCTGATACTGTGCTTGTGTACGTGAGCTTGTAAAAGTGGTTTGATACAACCACACCAGATGCCACTTTACAGCAGCTTGACATCAACTTCTCAGGAGAGAAGGTAACAAAGTGAAGGAGCAACAATGTGAGATATTTTCAAATAGATCACAGTGACAACAGCAGAGCTCTAGGCCATTGCAAGTCCTATTTGATATGTTTGAAAGCTTCAAAAATTCTATTAACATGTGCCATGATGGAAGCTGGACTCCGGAGCCCGATGTGTGTTGCTCACACCTTCAGCTTGCCGCTAATGAGGGCCTTTTGGCTCCGAGCGTGGCCAATACAGTGGCGGTCAGACGGAAAATAGTGGGAAAGCCAATAAAGAGACTCTAAACAGGATGTACTGACCCACTGAAATAACACTTACTACGTGCTCCAGTTTCTCGCACAGCAATCCAACTGCACACTGACAGACCCTTTGGAATCAGACCCCGTCTGTTCCAGCTCCACCTGAAGAACTGACTAAGGAATCAAACCAACGTAGACCACCTTAGCTGCAGCCGTCAGGAAACGGTTCAACGTGCAGTTGCATTCTATCCAAAGTTAAGTGTCTGCCTAACAATGATGTGACGCTCAAGAGCACGTGCCATTTTCTGATTATGTGAAGCAACAAAAACATAAATAATTTACTATAATTTATATCAAAGTAGCAAACTGACATCGACTGTGATAGTTCCGAGCCAATGTCTCTGGCAAAAGCTTTTTCCCCCATCTCTTCTTCAGATATGAGGTTTTTTTTGTTTTTCACAGGCACAGAGGCCAATGAGATAGTAATCCTGGAGCCGTATACAGAAGAGAGGCAAACAAACAGAACGATCTGGTGAAAGAACTTGCCAGACCAAACCTTTCCCAGGCCAACAGCAGACTGTTTGACGGGCTCGCCTATGAGCAAGAATCACCATCTCTGAGGAGTGCACTAGTGGATGCTTTACATTCAGCTTGAAACCAACCTGGGAGAGAACTGCTCCATGTGGCAACCTGTTGCAATACTGTGGCACAAAATGTCTGGTTCCCCACCTCTCAGCACCCTGCAGTATTGTGGACAGTGAAAAGCTGTTTAAGTCAGTGTCACTCACTGTAGATTGTAGAAAACGGGAACATGCTCACAGCTGATGAGGCAAAAAAACTTTCCATCAAAAATAACCTGCCCCCATCTTTCCAGAGCAGACTAAAGGCCCAAATATGTTTTTTTGGGAATGTATATTAACCAGTCTTTCATACGTTGTCATGCACCCCTTACTTTGACGTGGTTGTTCAGTAATGCATCCAGCAGCAGGAAACCATGCGATCCAGATGCTCCCTTCTGGGGTTACCAATACAGATCATGTGATCCTCATGTTTCATTTGTCACAAATTTGATCCTGGATACCTTTTCTGATGCAACCGGAGCAGTTTGGGTCGAGGACGTTGCTCTGGGAGCCACAGTGGATTCCTGTCAGCAGTCGAGTTCCACAGTTCTGTGTTTATACTGAAATGTTTGATGTCACATATGACAAACATTTGAAATGTATATCTCAACACTGTTAAGAAAAGCAAGCAGTGATGCCAAGTAAATGGGATTACAGTCCAGCTCTTCGTTAAATCCAAAATAATGAGAACCTGTGCCATTAAAACAGGTTAAAGAAATGTAAGGCAAAGGTCTATTATGAAAAATGTGGTTTAAAATACAAGGTATTTGTTGCTATGCTTCACAATGAGGTTGTATTTCACTGTAGAGTGACAATACTATGTTGGAAACAAACACAGTCAATGTTTCGGCACTAAAAAGTACTTGTGTCAGTGCCTGGTATTGGCAGATACATGAAGTACCCATAGCTTGTCTATTAAAGAGTGGTTGGTGAGTCCATACAGCTGTTAAAACCGAGGATATGGCATCATGGTTCCACTCTCTCTTACCAGGAAGTAAAGCCTGACCTGTGCTCTTCCTGCCTTTGTTGTCACCCAGCCAGTGAAAGGGCTCATAGAAAGGATACACACACACACACATTATAACACACAGTTTATAACTTAACCTATGTGACACTCAGCATTTGTGCACTGGTGTCCCTGTATGAATTATTCATTTGTAACCTACAACCTTCAAGAGCACACAACATGAACTAAGTACAGGGGTGCTAAAACTGAAGACACCCTTTTAAAATGATTTCCTACATGGGCAAACTTTTTCAAGTTCACATAATCAGGGAGGGAGCCACCAGCTGCACTACAGCCCAAGTTGCATGCTGGGTAAAATAAAGGGCACTGGCAAACTGAAGTCAGATTAATATTTAGGTCTGACCCAGATATCGACCTGGAAGTCTGGATCTTTTTAGGGGATGTGGGGTTATGGAGAAGGTGGGGGGTTTACAGACTGACACTCTGGTTGCTCGGCTACTGAAATATAGATGACACAAGTGCAGCGTGGGCTTCAGGAATTCATTAAGATTCCCTTTGGAGTTTGGCCCAGTGTTCAGTCTTTGCTCATCTTACCACTTTGGCAGTGATGCACGGTGATTCACAGAGACGCACAAATATCTAAAAACACTGAGAGTTTACTGGGTTCTGTAGGGTGGCGGCATTTTTGGTTTTGAAGGTGTCGAGGGAAAGTAGATTGAAGATGATGAGCAGTTTAAAGAAAACTGCTAACAAATGAGCAACACTTAAATGCTGAGTAGTCAACGTTATTTCTATGTCACAACATTACTGTGACACGTTTGTGTGTGTGAGAAACACGGTATAGTAAATTATGTTGACGGTATTGTTGAATTCCAATGCACAATCTGGTGACTGATTCCAGTGTGTACATTAGAGCTCAACCGATATGGATGGATGGGCCGATGCCTATTCCAGTATTAGGGAATAAAATATTCTGATAACTGATAACATCGGCCAATTGCATTTTTCAATGCTAGGGTGACGCATCAACATAATTGATTATGTAAATCCGTTGAATAGTCATAGCGTGGGTCGATGTGTCGCATCAAAGACGGCGACGTCCAGTCAATGTGGCAGCAGCGATAAAAGCATGGACGGAGTTTAAAAAAAAAATACAAAATTTTAAAAAAGAAGCTCCCCCATGCATCTGTAAACATTTCCAGTTATTTTCCTTGCCAGTGAAGGTTTTAAGCCTCTAAGTGCCAAAGTCACAATATTGGGATATGGTACTTTACTTTATAAAACTGTCCCAAACTAAGAACCAGATCTGTTCACTACTTTCTGCTGTTAGATGGAAAACATACTGGATTTCAATCTAGCAACGCTTATAGGTGTGCTTATTTAAGCTTGGTTATCCAAACTTTATCCCGCTAACATATCAGGCAACTGTGAATGACACAACGAGGCACATCATGGGAAATAGGAAACTTACTGAGTTGTTGTTTATTTCACTAACTCGTTAACTTATCATTGAAGTAAACCACTTGGTTTAGTAAATGCGTCGTCTGCTTTTCACTTCACTCTGCTGCAAGGTGCCTGTGGAACACGACATGAAAGGAGACGGAGCGTCCTCCATTGGATACGTAGCACATCGATCTGATTTGAAAAAAATGAGTGTGAACATCGGCGTCAATCAGCCAACATTTGGCTGATTACTGATTATAGTCTAATGGCTGTTATCGACCGATTAATCGATCAGGCCCACATGCACATTCATTCGTAGCCAACTTTAATAACATTGAAATGCTAGCAACTCCAATAAAATTCCGACTTTATAAGTACTTAAAGCTATTTATTTGTATTCTATTTATTTATTTCATTCAAAAGTAACAATTAAAAAACACTACCCACACAAAACTTCCAATCCGACACAGTCTGAATGAAAAGGAGCAGAAGAGAAGATCAGTCTTATGATTTCTGCCCTTTTGTTACCTTACAATCACTTTACATCAGTCTATTATTTTTGTTAATGTGGACTCTTGGTGGGTAGAGAAGTGAAGCTCTCCTTTTATTTGCAGAAGTTGAATGGAACTGATAAAGCAGAATGACGTGCATTCCTTTGTATGTAAATTCAAGAAATTTGAGCTTTGCAGAGTGCCCGAGGATGTTCCCCTCTCTCTTTCATCATTCCTGAAATCCAAGGGGTGAAGGGCTTTCCTCTCCTCATCTGATGAGAAAAGCAGGGGGGTTTCTGGCATGCCAACAACCCGCGAAATTCCAAGACTCTGGGAAGGTGATTAGCTACTTCTCCCATCGTCATCATCCTCATCGGTCAAATGAGTCCATCAACATATCGTGAGATGGTATGTTTGAGCAAAAATACTCTATATGGACTTGTGGTATTTTGGGACGAAAAAAATAGGTTGAATATTTCCCACAACCACTATTATTTTTACTCTGCCGTCAATCTTGCTACATCTAATAAACACATCCTCCCTTCTGCTTGAAGTAATGCCAAACTCTAACTTATGGAACAATGGTAAATCAAAACACTTGGCAAAGTCTATTCAATTTCTATCATTCCCACATTTAAACTATTCTCCAAGCTCAAAAAAACAAGACGGGGAACACTGCCCTCGGATTGTGGACGGCTAACTATTTAACTCACCGTAATTACTGCTGACTGTGGCCAAAACAATGCAACCAAGGTGAGTCACTTCTGTCATGAGGGAGAGTTAGCCAAGATCTCCTGAGACACACAATGACTGTGATTGAAATGCTAAGGTTTGTTTTTTATCACAGGGCAACCATCAATATGTAACTTAATAGGAAACTGCTGCAGGGGAATTGTAAAAATGTGCTTACTTGCTTAGACACAGCAGGTGGAGATTAAGGAAATGATCCAGCCAACTTTAAAAGACAGCAAACAGCAGAGACGAAGATATTTTCAAATAAGCACCCCACAACGCATACAAATGATCCGCGGGGCAAGAGGAGTGTACAGAGGAGCCTTTGACCAAACTGGGCAGCAGAGACCTAAATCCTCCCGGTGTTCTAATGCCTCCTACTTCAACAACTCTAAGTGGGCTGGCGTTTTCTCACATACATGTTTTAAACCATCTTTGTGGAAATTACCCACAAGGTGAAAAGTTGAAAAACAACCCCAGGCATGACATGGTTTCATCCTGAAACACACAGCAGACCCTTCCCAGCCTCCCCGCATCTGATCCTGATCATCTTATCTAAACATGTGTCCCCTCCATCACCCAGGAATTCCTCCACGTTGATTCAGGGTGGAAAGAAATGAGTTCACATCTCAGCATTAAATTTACTCCCACAGATCTATTTACTCCTGCTGAGTAACTCCCAGCTGCCCACTACTTATCACCAACCTCGGATGTATTTTTTATTTTTTTTCCATTAGCCTGACGAGAAACAACAGGCTCAGTCGCAGACCACCTACATCATGGCAGCGGCCGGTGTGCCATCATGGTTTAACATTAGAGGAATTGGAGACATTGACAAAACCACATCTAGATGTGTAAATTTCACAGCTTTTGGAGCTTTTTCAAAAGACTAAATGTCAGCCCCCGTTTCTCATGCTGTAATTGAACAAGCCTATCGCTTGAATACATGCAACAGTGAGCCGTGACTGTTCTTTTTCCAAAGCAATATATTTAAATTTGACACAACCCTCTCGCTGTATGTTGGTGAATTGATGGCCTTGTCTGGAGGAGAAGAGGGAGCATTCACTGTGCAGGTGTGTGAAGACGTGTGGGTCAGGGGAGAAACGAAGTAGCTGGGGGAAGGAGTGCGAGACAAAAGATCTCTCCCAGTCTGCACTCTACCTACAAAAACCGTATGCATCTTCTGCCTAATTAATACAAACTCACATGAATACTGTCAACACAAAATCAAAAGGTGACATTTTTATATTTTCAATAGAGTAACAGCTAATAGTAAAGTACATAGCATATTATACTTCCACATTATATAATATTGCGTTAATAATCATTACTTTACTTCGTATAGCTTGTGCTACAGCAAAACCGTGTGTGAATTCTCTGTAAAAGCAATGTCACAATAACACAGTTGAGTTTGATTCTGATATCAGTTAATAGAGGTAATCAATACAGGAGTTAGTTTATATAGTAGAAAATGTTTGCTCCATTTTGACCTAAAAAACTATGACTAAAACACAATTCCATGTCTGACTCCTTTGTCCATTACGTTGAAGCTGAAGAGACTTTCAAACCCCCAAGAAATGTTTGTAGTGATTCTCATTGATTTAGAAAGATCATTCTTTGACCTCAATTGCTGCCGACATTAGCTCCACTCAAATAGCACCAAATTACTTTTAGTGATAATGACTTTAGTCCTCAAAACACTATCGGGATTTTCGCTTGGTATTTGAGAAAGTACTATTCAAAGTGTCCTTAAAAAAGGGTCAATCAACACATTGTTCTGCAAATACATATTTGCATAAGTTGTTCCTCTTCTTTATAAGGGGTATACCATGCTTATAACTGGCCACACTAGTCACATTATTTGTGGGCCAATATGTCAACTTCCCTCAGCACTGCTCACGTCACAGGTGAATGTTTTTGTGACTTGTGGTATCAATGAAATCCAGGTCCGTCTGGGAAATCGTTAGAAAATGTGAAAGCTCCAGGATCCCTGTGACAACTGGTTACCCGAACTGCTGCTTTACATTCGACTCATTGAAGTGGATGATTCAGTATTTTGACACAGAACAAAAACGTAGCACTTCTTCCTTTTGTCTGCCAAAGGTGCATCAGAAATCATTTAAATGTAATGTCAGTTCAGTTTGAGCCACAATCCATTCCCCCACCTCTAAACTAAACAGAGCAGCGTTTCTCTGACTAACTAATCACATCCCGGTCTCAAACCTTTCCTTTAAGTAAAAACCATCACTCAGCATTTTTTGAATTAGGTAGTTGCATCACAACGCCAGACAGCGTAGTTGGTAAAAACACATCAGCCAATCAAAGACCCAAAACAAACAGCTTTGGAAAATAACCCAGGGGCCTTGCTGTAGTCCTATGAGGCAGCCCAAAAAATCCCTGATTCAGTTTCCCCTATTTGTTGCCCTCGTGCTGAGATCAGCACAATCCCAGGCTGAGAAATGCCATTTCAGGAGGGGTCATACAACAAATAATACACATTTAATAAGTTCAACCTAAGCCTGTCATCTTATAGACACATGAATCTGGATGAGTGTATATACTTGCCATGTTCCTAGATCGAAAAATAATGTTGATGTCATAACTGAGATGGATCAAGTGTGTGTTGGTTTGCCCAAACTATCCACCACCCCCTCAAATACAAAGAACATCAACACTCGTGTGAACAAACAGCAACTGCCTCCAACAACAAAACCTGAAACAAAAACAAAGACAGGTCGACTTTGTCTTGGATGAAATAGTCACAGAGAAAACAATAGTGTCAGGATGCCACACAGAAACAGCTCAAACAGATTGATCTTTATTACACTGACAAATTTAGGTTTTTGCTGACTTTAGCTGAAGGAAACATGAGCTGGCTTGGGTGTGCCACCCCCCTGAGAGGAGAAACTTTCTGGTACTCGCACTAAAGAGGATTTAAACCCCGCTTCGGCAGGTTTAAAACATGATAGACAAAATCGCTGGTGTTGTACGAGTGGAGCCTGTGAGGTGACTGAACTCTGTTCACACACACCACCACAACAGTTCATAGACATGGACTTTGGTTATTATTACCGCAACGTGACAACACAACCGTTATTACAGAGATAAAACGCGAATATTGGCTCAGAATATTGAATAATAGAGAGGGAAATAAATAACGGGAGGACGCCGAGTTGCCGCTAATGTCCACATGAGTCAGGCTAACCGTCACTCGGAGGGTCGCCTCCTCCATGTTTCCCGACCCGGACTGAAAACTCTCTAAACCCTCGACAGGAAAGTTGTGAAGGCTTACCAAAGCAGGATTTCGTCTTTCTGCCCTTGGTTGATGCTATCTCGCAGCCTGCATGAACAGTGCGGACAGAGGCATTGGCTCTCCAAATACAACCCGCTCCTGCAACAAAAGCCCCACCTTCAGGATGTCCGCGTGACACGTGACAGGAAGTGACGCATGCGTCATTCTCTCCACGCACCAGGTTTTTTCTTTAGTTTTTTTGTTTTGTTTTAATTAACACAATCGCTTAGCAAACATTATGGAACACAATCTTCACAAAGGCGTTTTGTTAATAAACAGGTGCTTGCAATGAAGTGAAGTGCAGTGGCTCAAAATGTGTATACAGCTATTAGAAAAGGTAGTTATTGAACAATTATATGGAACACACCAGGTTTTTATTAATTCAATTCAATCCAATTCATCTTTATTTGTATAGCACCAAATATAGCACAAACATTTCTTGGTTCTTTTTACAGAGAGGAACCCAACAGATTATTATAACAGATATTTGATATTTTATTACAATCTATTAATCATTAAACACACACACACACACACACATTATAATAATAATAGTCTATCCAAATAGCATGACTAAATTCACTATCAAAAAATAGATGCTCAGTTGTTTTAATGACTTTGTCACAAAAAACAACTGTAGTATTCAAAAATAAAACCTTCAGCTAAAATATTCAGTGGAAAGATATATCATTATGTGTTTTGTAGTGAATTTCCTTTGCATTTGCGGCCACAGGAAACTTGAAAAATTTGGATCTTACTGACAAATGACTTGCAAAATATGTTTATGTTTATGTTTATGTTTAAAATATACCACCATTTGGTATATTTTAAACTATTCCATCCACACTGGACATTACCTGGATTCTCTCTGTTCCAGGCTGGAGAGAGCTAAAAGACACCCATACAATACAAAAAAGCCAAGAAGCTTAAATTATATTGATATTTCCAAAACATCACAGAATTGTCTGCATAAGAGTTGTAATATCTATCCTCAAAATACAAAATCGCCAACATGTATCATGTTCATAAAACTTAATGACCTGGTACAGAACTTTGATCTTTGGGTAAACATTAACATGAGCAAAGCCAGACTTTCTTTGGTTTAATTTTACAGGGATTAGTTTTTTCTTTTTACTTACAAAAGCTTTCAAATGATGACTAAGAATAACGTTGTTGATTTTCAGATGTACAAATATTGCATCATGTCGTAGTCCTCGATAATTACAATAATTATTCTTAAAGATATAATAACTGCCTGACACACAGAGGGATTTCATTGAAACAGCACCTTTCGCACTGCGTATACTGAGGATTACTTTCATGGCTGCAAAGATGAGTTCAGCAACAAGAGGAAAGGCTGAGTTTTAAGTTACAGAAAGACCCTATTAATGAATGACGATGAAACAAAGTTGTATTTTTGTTTTTCTGTTTTCATATTAACAAAACTAAAATGTATGGAAATATGAAATATAGCTTGCATAATATACAATTCAGAATGACTCCTTTAAAAATGATACTGCACTTGGCTTGAGTAAAACTTATTTAGTCTACTGTGTGTAACAGCGCACGTAGTTGGTAATAGTGAAGTAATAGTGCTCTATGGCTCTGAGTAGGACGACAGGAAGTAAACGGCTGGATGAAAACAATCCAAGTGGGGCTTTTGTTGGTCATATTTATGGAGTTGAGTAACAGCGTGCCACTTTGCTCTCTCAGCAGATTTTATCACAGGTACATACACCATTAGCAGTAAATATGAAAAACAATATAAAGGCCTGCTGCACTCCCGCTGTATTCTTGATTCACTTTATTTTCTCTCCAGCTGGAGAATCACACGCTTACCCTCAGCATGTTTTGAGTCTCAGCAGCACTATCGCATATGACCTTTTTATGACCTGCTTTTATTGTTGTGCTCTCCTTTAAACATTCACAGACACAAAAATATAGTAGAATCTTGATTTAACGCACAGTCTAATGAGTTACACCTCCTCCCTGTATAAATACAAAATCAGCGACTTACTTCTCCATACATACACAGCCTATGGTAGCGTCCATGCTGTTTGCCTTGCTGGTTTTCTCTGCCTGTTGTTCTTTCCTCTCGGGAATGTGCAACATTATTTACTGTGAGATCCACACATTTTTATCCTAGTGGTCAGATGACACAGAAGCTCTACAAGTAGGATATTAAAAAAAAAAAAAAATTGTAGAATAGGCATGCATATGGTGTCTTTTATCTTAAAATGCTTTTAGTAAGTTCTTTTACAGAGTAAATGCACTTGGTATTTATTTCTATCATTAAGATGGTGGTCTTCTCCGATCACTTGTCATGCTAATATTTTATATGGACAAATTTTTTCAGATTGCCCCACAGGCTGCAAAGAATGGGTGCAGGGACCCATGTGGCCAGGTTGATCATCTTCTTATTTTTTTAATGTTATATTCATTTATATAAAACATTACAAACAAATAAAGGAAAAGCACAAGTGTGAAGTTTCAGGCAGATCGCAGCGTGTAGAGCAGAGTTACACATCACTTCCGGTTTCTTGGCGAACCATCAGATATTCACTGGAGCGCCATGGCCACGCCCTTTGAGATTATAGGTACATTTTGATATGTTTTCATTAAGAAGAACTGTTGTATATGCTGGCCAGATTTCAGGCCTCTAGGACTTACACCCTAGGAGGATTGTGCTTCACGCTTTTCATCATAACTTGAAATGGCGGACTTCCTGTTGGATTTAGAGTATTGGTGTCTGTGACATTTTTGTGCGACTTGGCATGCTGCATATGTCTACCAAATTTCTTGGACATAGGTGAAACGTGTTAAACGTGTTGCTCGCAGTAGATGTTCCAAATATGAAAACAATGTAAGAGGCGCTATGGTGCCATTTTGCCACACACTTGCGAAAAAAAACATAAAAAATATAAAAGTCTTATGTTAGAAAACTAAATAGATGAGGTCATAAGTAAATGCAATGCAATAGTTAAAGTTGTGTTAGTTATAAAATGAATACTTGCTTGAGTGTAAGGCGACAGCAAACTGCCATAAATGCTTAAAGTCTCTTCATAAGGTTCAGAGAACAGAAATCAGACCGTTTAAGAGGTTTATAACACAACATGTGTTACGTTTCCATGAGTGCATATGAAAAATATTCCTTTTGAGGTTTCATAACTGATTAAAATGGTTACGATCAACAAGATGCAAGACAACACAATAAAAAAGTGCTGTTACAGTCATAAAGTCATGGCTTCACTCATGCGCTTCCTTCCTTGTTGACAAGGTGCAGTTCACCGTGTCAAACACGGGGCAGATCCACTTGTTGCTGAACTGTTTGTATCCCTCAGCGTCAATCAGTTTACTGCCTAAACAGAAACAGACTAACAACACCAGCCTGAATCAATTAAATATGAGCATCTCCACTGTAACATACTGCGTGTGACACACAGCACTCTGTCTGATATTGTCTGACCATCAGGTTCTGCAGGCTGCAGGAGTTTGTGCTGTTACCTGCTGGATCCTTGGAGAACTCAGACGCTGCTTCCCCCTGTAGAGCACATGACACACAGAGAGGTAAAACACTCAATCCAGAAATACATGTTACTTGAGGTTTTCTTTTCTTTTTTTTTTTCGCATAATCCATTCATATTTGTGTGCAGATGGTTCTCCTACCTGAAAACTATCACTGCAATCCCTCAGTGGTCATTCGACTAAGCCTCCAAATGGCAGGATGCTTTATTTACTATCCAGTGCAATGGCCGCAGAGATTCAGGGTGTTTGAAGAAACATTGAGCTTCTGAAGAGACTGACTATTGCACTGCGGGAAAATTGCTACCCGCTCAGAATACAGCGACTGTGTGCTGGTGTGTGCACACAGAGAAGACATTGTTAGGCCAGCACAAATCAGTTTTCCTGATGTCGAGAGAGTCTTGGAAATTGGAGTCTCGACTGAGGATGGGTCAGGGCTCCCACCACAGTGTGTTATTGAAGGCTTCCACTTACCTCTAATAATACCACAATCCTATCACACTATTTCAAGCTGAATGGCCGGCACTCCATAATTCTTCAAGGTGTTGTTGATGGAAAGGGGAGCAGGTGGTTTGAATGTGTTTGCTGGACTGCCGTGGAGTTTGCATAATGCTAGTGTTATGAGACTTGTCATCACCTGGGAGTTCGCCAGCAGGGGATTGACGGCTATTATGTCCTTGAAAAGTCTGCCTGAGGACTGGCTCCTAAAACCATTAAAAGACACAGGACGGCTGACGGCAGACCTCTATGTTCAGCCAGAATTCAGTCAAGCACAAAAATGCTTTGGCCAGAGGGAAGTTATGGTGAAAAAAAAAAGACTGACTGCTCGCTGTGCTCTGTATAATTCGTTTAAAGTCTGTGCAGCGAGGGTTTGTGAGAGATGCTGTGATACAGTAGAGAATGGTTAAAAAAAATCCGAATTGTCTTCCTGTTTGTGTTACTTGATATTTACTTCTGTTTTAGCTCACTATTTATATATTCTTTCAAAAGCATTGTCCATTTGCTTATGTGTGTCTTGTTTATAAGTGACATTTTGTGAAGCTCACTGAGATTTGGTGATAAATAAATGCTAAAAGTTTGGAGAAAAAAACTTTGATTCAGTCAACAACACCATAAATCATGGTTTATATTAAAACGTGGTAAATCCTATTAAAATCTAATCCACAAAAAAGATGTCAGTATGCAACAGTTGGTACAATGCACAGTGGGTTCTGCTCTGGCACATTTGAGAATAGGTGATATACTGAAACATTGAGCAGTTGGACATGTGCATTCAAAGGTCACTTAAGGTCATTTGGGGTCACTGCCGCATTGACCGCCTGACCACGGGCCTCCACCATCTTCAGCCTGATTTGATTCCTTCTTCTTTTGTGTGTAAAAAAAAAAGTATTTTATTTTATTCACTTGTATTCTGTTTCTCTTGCTGACACGTACCTGTGCCTGTTGGTCTGTGCGTCCCATCGGGTATCTGGGCACTGATATCGTGTGGCACAGTGTCTGCATCTATGTACTTGTAGTCCTTCTGCTCCTTTTCTTCACTACAGGGGTGTAACAAATCAAAAGTTGACCTTGACTGACACCCAGAACGCACAAGAATTTGCAGACTGGTACACACACAAGTTCATCTAGCAGGCTGTTCCATGACTATAAGTCAACGCAGCCAGGTTCTGCAGAGGGTAAGGAAATCTTTATTGTTTGTGCAGACGGAAAGGCCATGTCTTTTTGGCCGTGGATTACAAAACAGTGAGTCTCACAAATGCAAAGAACAAAACTAACCCTTCGGCTACTAATTTAGCGTGATCTCCTAAACAGTCATGGTTGCAATACGCTGCAGAACTCAAGGCTTAGAGAACACCAGAGTCACATTTGCTGTTCATTAGTGCAGCTGCCAGTGGCAATGCAATTACTACGGATTAGGGATTCAATTCATCTTTCCAGGACCATCCATTCGTCTTAATACCTAGAAACTAATCACGAGGAGCAATCGTGATTAACACCAGCAGGTGGAGCCAAAGAAACAACCATGAATAATGCTCAGGAGACATATTTGTGCTCACAGATGGAAGATAGCAAACTCCATCCAGCATCTCCACTAATTGAATTTCATCTTTGAAATACTTCATTTCACTGAATTTGTGCCCATATGGATGAAAAAATATCATGCATTTGTATTTTGTCCCATCAAAATGCACAATTAATTGATTTATTTTACACTGCAAACAGTATATTGACAAACTGTTCTACTGGCTGTGTTGTGTGTGGCCTCATAAGCTTAAGATCAAACGCCCTAAATGGGGAAAAGGTGGATTTCATGTTCAATATCATAAAAATGTTGCAGTGGTGTGCAAGTTTAAAGCAATAGAACCTTTATTACAGGCCAAACTTCAGTGTTTTCCACAGTGCCTGTAGCTGTGAGTGTATAGGCGTGAGCGACTGTTTTCCCCGTCTTGAATGTACCCCATCTAAAGTCAGCTTGGATAGTAATAAACCCACCGACCCCCAACATTAGTAAAACTGGAACAGAAGTTTAAAGAATGACTGAAATTCTTCAATTCAGGAACAGATCATTTTATTCAAAAGTGTCAGGCACTTGTCAATTATGCACTAGTGAATCATACCATGTCCCCTAGATGGAGCCCAGCAGCTGTACTGGAATGGGAGTTAATTAATGGACAAGGCCAGCAACAAAAATGTACTTTTGCCAGTGGAGCAACAACCCGAACAACACCAGAACTTTCTTATAGGGAAGTGAGATATTTTGATTGTTCTCTTCTCCACAGGCAAAAAAGAATTACCTGCTAACATATAGGACATGTTGAACAGAAGCAATAATGCAATACCTGCCAATGAAGTAGTAATTTTGGCCAATAATGGATCTACTTGCCAATAGTGTTACTAATAGTTGAGCCAATAATTTCAGTTATTCAATTAGCATTAAAAATACATACAATTTTCTATGAAATTCTTTTTTGCAGTTTGCTTATCAAAACAGACCTAATGGATGGCATAGTCCTATTCATTGGGAATACAAACTGTGTAGAGCACGGTCAATAATTAATGTATTTTTTAAAACTATTTTACTTTATTATCGGAAATCATTAATGGCCACATAGTTCACTGTTGCCTTAACAGCTTGTTTTGTCTGTCATTTTGTAACACGACACCAGAAAAATGCAAGGCACATCTATTACAATAAATGACTTTTTTGCTTTTCTTCTGTGAATTGTTGATTTCATTATATTTACATTTAAAGTTGAGGTGACGGGCTCCAGTTTTGTATGACATTGACGGTCACCAGAGTGAACTGTATATAACTTTCTATGGATGCAGGATAGAGACATGCTTTCACATGCACGATGACTGATGCAACCTTTACACGGGTCGCCTCTTCTGCGTTCAGATCTACATATATTTTGTAACGTCAAAGGTGCTACAATCCCAGTCTTTAAACATTTACATTGGGATCCTCATAAATTCACTGAGCTTCTCATGGAGCCATGTGCCAATTTACTGAGTTCATCTCCACTCAGTGCTTTGCGTCTCCAGTTCAACTCGAAGGTTTCACAAACCTATGGAGGAAAATATATCATCTATGTCATCAGTGCGGCAAGAGTCAAGGAGCGGCTGCGTCGTCGCATTTGTAGTCCTGCTTTGCCTTTTGTCTTCGGACAGTGGAGATACTGCCAAGTCCGTCCCATTCCGCTGTGTCCTTGGTTGTTTCTTTTTCGTAACAGTTCTGACGGCAGAAGATCTAAATCGACTTCTGAGAGACCGAAACAGAGTTTTCTGGTAAGTCCATCTTCTCATCAAAGCAAAGGAACACAGGGTCTTTGGCGGTGGCCCTCGAGGAGACGAAGCCCAGAGAGTGTCCCTCCTGAAGGTCCTCAGCTTCTTCTGGACACTGTGGATGGAGACAGACAACCATGATTTACTGCTGCAACGATATCGCCACACCAGGCTTAAGCAAAAAGGTTCTGCTTGAAGACCTATATATTCAGTGGTGTTGCTCTTACTTGTATCCTGCTGCCTCCAGACGCTCCATCTTTTGACACTTTAAATGCATGAATGATAAGAGGCGTTTCTCCTTCTCCATCCTCTGCGATCTGCACCACTCAATCATTTCTTCAATGTGGCTTGCGATGAGAGTGAATGTAGCAGCTTTTCTCACTTGTGTTTTAAATCCTAGTTTCCTTTCATCCTTGCGGGTTTTTTCTTGAAGCGTGTTCCCCTAGAGTGCCGGAACACTGCTCTTATTAGCACTCGGCAAGCAAACAGATTAAATAAGAAAATATTTAATGAATTAGTGTAGTTTGCTCACATACCTCTTTAAAATTCCTTAAAATCCTAAAAAATGGTTTCATGTCGGTGTCATTCACAAGATCTGGGGAAAAAAGCAAACAATAGTCATGGCACCAGAGGCATCATGCTGCATCAGGAAGCAGACGAGTGAAAAGCAAATAAATTGTGTGTGTGGGGGGGGGTGCATCAGAAAATCTACCTCGTTCAATAGCAACACCAAAGTCTTCAATCTTCTCCACTTTGACCTCCACTGATGATTTCTTCATTCTGATCTGTTTGGCACCAGGGTGTCGGCTCAGTAAAAAAGCACATGAGGGACCCAGGAAGTGAGCCATGTCAGCTGGGAGGGAGTACTCCGTGAGGAATGGCATAGGCTGAGCCTGAGCCACGTCTCTAAGGAGGACGAGGAGCGTCTCGTAGAGAGAAGACAGGCTGACCAGCACACCTCGGAAAATCACCCTGACGAAACACAAAACAGGGACGTTAAGACTTTGGCGATTAAATGCAAAAACAAATCGTTTTCTGTGTATGTTTCCATCATTATCTAAATTGCGGTTGAAAGAAGGAGAGAGAAAGCCAGGCCAGAGGCCCATCACAGAGATACGTGCACACCTTGCTCAGAGTACATTCCACTTCTGCAACAATAAGAGAAAAGACTCACCAGAGCCGACTGAGCATGCTGGTTATCACCACATTCAGGATTACAAACTCCTCCCATTTCATCTGCCGCTTTGAGAGTCTGGAACAAATATCAGTTAAGGGGGAAATCACAAGCAGACATCTGTGGAATAAAACTGTTACAAATGCAAGAAGTAGGAGGACTAATGTGTAGAAGTTTCACCTTTTAATTTAAAAAAAAAAAAAAAAAAGGATACACAAAAGCCATACTGCAGCGACGCAACGTGCAGCTCATCAGCTGGCCGGCTCCCAGCACTTTGAGACAGGTCCACTCCAGCATGGGCTGACTGGGAACATCACACTCACCACACTTGAGGGCCACTTTTCTAAAAAATAAATAAATAAATACATTTATGCCTATCATCACAATTTGCAATACTGTTGATGGGATGATGGATGTTACATGGAGCCAAAAGTGGAAATCTTTGGGATTCCAATACATCAGTGTGTTATAGGTTACTAAATGAATCCCATAAATTAAAAGTACGGCTTACATACTGTCAAACATGTACAGCTTCGAACCCAAAGTATCAGGTTGTATGTATTTCTAAAGCACAAACGCTCACATTTGGCAAGTTTTAAGGTGTTTTGTGTGCACTTTTGCTAAAAACTATCTTATTTCATTTGAGATCGGAGAATTGTTTTTTTTCCAGCTGCATGATGTCCAAGTAATCAACGATTTTGCTCTACAAAGTGCCTACATTGTCATAGTGGCTCCTGTAAATAATGTTCCACATCCAGGACAGTGATATCGACAACATACCTGGGATGTGAGAAAATGTCAGCAAAAAAATAAATCTACACCACTGGCATAAAAAGACACGATCTGATCTCAGGAAATATACAAAGGATTTGACATTTGGTTATACAACTTAAAAGCAAAATATATAGTTGTCCAACATAGTTTCACTGTGTGAAATCTATGGGTCCACATTGTCTTCCAAAAGTTGTGCAGAAGCAACATGAGCCCTACCTTTCAATCTGACTGGGGCAAACCTCTGCCAGCTCCTGTAGGGCAACATCCAGCTTCATGGTCTTCAAGCGGTTTATACATTGTTCGACCTGCAGTAGAGGAGATAGAGACGTGTCGTCAGGTCATCTTTTCTCCACTAGTCGACAATGTTGGGAGGGGTGGGGGTAGGGGGTCCTGACCTGCTTCAACCCCTTGAATGTCTTGTTGCCTCTGAGGCTGTTGTTGAGGTTGTACAGCAGCTCGTACAAAACTCGGATCTCCGTTTGAAGACTCTCACACCGGATCAGCCTCAGGACCTTCTCGCTTTGCTCCAGCAACGCCTGAACGTTTGGATCTGAGGGCAGAGGCATGGCTTCACACGTGGGTTTACACGCGAGGCGCTCCTGCGCGCTATTTCTCGAGCCGATTTTAAACCACGTGAGGGATTTATTCGCACTCGGACACGGGGACGTACCTGTGGATGGTGTTGCAGGTATCCGCACGGTAGAAACGGCGCTGGGAAACGGGACGTGTACCCGGTTCCACAGCTCTGCCGCCATGCTTCCACACGCAAAGGAAAATATACACCCGGAAGTGTAACAGCCAATGATATTCCAGTATAAATACATGCTCTTGTCGTGTTCAGCACACGTCATGAGCTTGTTAAAGGTGCAGCGGCCACACGTTCTTCATTCATTCATATATTTGATTCAGTCAGGGATTACAAATACTCACATTGCTGTCACACACAAGTGTTTTGATCTACTTGTAATTTAGGAGTGTTTTTTCCCCCAAAATATGTAATTGTATTTAGATATACATTTTTCATCATTTAATCTGCTTTTTAAACTGTACAATGTAATTAACATCTCGCTGTTTGATCTGCATTGTTGTTGCCAATAAATATTGGAATTTAAAGAATTTTCCCATGGTGATTAATAACGTATTTTATTATTCTATATGATTTTGTTTTTAGTTTTCCTCCAGCGACTTATCACACAGCTCCTTTCTTTAACAGTAATTGACTTGTGTCATGTAATATAATGATAGACCTTTAGAATGATAATGAATGTAAGTTAATGCAGTGTCCTGTTAAGGTCTGAATATCTTCTCTCAGTTTCTGGATGCCAGATGTTTCCATGATGTGGTCCTTCCTCGTCACAGTCTTTCTTTTGAATCTGGAACGCCTTTCTGTCATCAATCAAGTTGTTATATTCATAATCAGAATATCTTATGTGATGTTCAGCGACTTCCTTGATATATTTTCTTTTCAGCTGAAAATTTTAGAGTCAGTGTTTACATCATAAAATAACAAAAGTAAACTTCAGCTTAAGTTACTTTGAGGAAGATGGTTCATCATGTGTTGCTATAGTGCATGCATAGAAATCAATGAATGAACTACTTATAATAGGAAGCAGATGAAAAATCTAAAATAAACTGCCCCCAAACAAAGGCAAGTTAATACAAGTTATTAAATAAGCTAAGGAATAAAACAACAGCTGACAAACAAGAATAGTTTTTTTCAGTTTATTATAAAGATTCAGTCAACAGTAGTTCAGGTTCTGGCACCAACAATATTAAAAAAAATAAAAAACTAAATAAAATAAAATAAAATAAAGTGTACACCCGAAAATAGCATTGAACAAAATGCCTACATAAAAAAGGGGATAAATAAAATAAAAAATGGATCTAAAAAAATACAAAATATAGGGAATTGTTGACTTTCTTTTCTTGGAAATAATGGTTATTTTTCCAATTCTCTTAGGTAACAGCTTAAACTTTGGGCCAGCGAGTTTTGGTGGAATAGCTTTGTATTTTACAGGTAAGTTTTTAAAAAAAATTGTGTCATTTCATTAAAGTTGACATTTTTCATAGGAAGATTTTCATGCCAGTAAAACACACAGTGAATGATCAATGGTAGCTACGGTCGTCATTGGGGAACCTGATCAATTAAAATCTGTTACATTTAAAGCTTTTCAGTGATTTAATGTGTTCAGAAAAGGAGAAATGTGATGGAATGTTCGGCAATTAAAAAACAAAACAAAAAAAACCCCAAAGAAAGGATGGAAATACATAAAACGACTGCAGTTTGTGTGTGTTTGCAGACTGTATGCTGGGTGAAGGTGAGAAAGCAGCAGGAGTTGTGCTCTGTGAGAAACGCGTATTCTTCTCTTTTTCTCCGTAGTCAGGCACGAACAGCTGGACAGATGTTTGGAGCAGAAGAGTCTTTTTTTTTCTTTTTTTTAAAAGGCACTACACATTGATGTGGTGAAACCCTTTAAGGCACAAATCTGATGAAAATGTTTTTTGGTTTTTTTTGGTGGCAGTGGGAGGAGCCGTCCTTCATGAAGTGGTGCCGATGCAGTGAAGGGGCCTCATTTCTTTTTCCTCCTTCACTCTTTGCTCTACTCTGAGGGGCTGAGTGCGTCTGCAAGCAGCTCGGGCCTCAAACATTCAATCGGACACTGGATGTTCTGCAGAAACAGAAAAGAAAAAGTGAGACGTTTTGGCTTTTCCAACAGAGCAAAGGTCACAAAGTAATCAGCTCGATGATAAGGACATTTCCTCCATATGAACTCAGGATTTAATTCAACCAAGTTTAGACTTTTAGATAAACAACAAACCGTCATTATAATGGCAGGTTCATGTAAATGCCAAAGTCCCCCTGTCGAGAATGTAAACTCTTTGGAGTTTTTTATTTTAAATATTTTTTATACAATTCACATGAGTCAAAGGCCTTTGCTACTCATTACTGACTACGTCCATAATTGAAAATGTTATATTCCAAAGTATTTCCCTGCTTGTCTTACCCAATCAGCTTATTTTATCAAGACAATTGTTGTTTCACTTCTTCTACTACCATTTTACTTTTTTATGTACTTTGCGCTATAGGAGGAATGTGCCTGTTAGAATATAAGAAGTTACAGCTGTGAAATGCCTATTACAGTTTTTAAATGTACTTTTGATTTTCATTAGATTACTTTCAACTATGATACTTGAAAAATTCTTGTTAAAATTAAAAATACTTTTCAGATTTTAATAAGAATTTTTCAAGTGTCGTGATAAAATTTCATGATGAAGTGAAACAGCCGATGCGACCTGTCATGATGAATGCCGACAGTTTAACACAGCACGCGCGTCGACAGGTTGAATTTCGTAACTCGTCAAATGACGCGCAGCGGAAATGACGACACTGACCATTTTGCGTAGAGCATTCTCTCTGTAGCGGTCGAAAACATCCAAGTGGACGGGCTGCAGGAGGTCAGCATCCACATCAGTCTGTGCGCCGGGTCGTCTGCAGTTCTCACATCGCCAGCCCTTCATACAGAGGGGAGAACACTTTTTAATACAAAACACACAGCAAACGGCTATGAGAATACACCTTGAGATTCAGATTCTTTTAAAATCAGCAGAGCTCAGAGCAGAGGATATAAGTGTGATTTTTATTTTTTAAAGGATGATCAAACCAACTTTAGAAATTAAAAATTTAGTTTTATATAAACAAAAATAAGAGCGATCTGAAATGATAAATGGATATTACCCATATGATGCATTTAACTGCTTGAGTGATTTCAACGCACTTTACATGGTACGTCGGCGACAACGGAGGAACTCGGCATCACTGAGAGCAATTTGGGTTTCAAACCTCTGGCTCAAGAGCACTTCCAGATAGAAGTTATCAAAAGACTGCCGCTTCTGTGGCTGCACACTCTCCAGCCACCATCCTGCATCTTTGGTCTTCATAGTGTAGTTTTCTTATACGGTCATGTGAAAACTTTAGGACACCCCATTAAATGTTCAGTTCTTTATCAATAAATATTCCCACACTGATGTCTGATCTTGCTTTTTGTCATCTCTGGAGAAGAATGTGATTTAATTGCAGGTAAACAATAAAAAAATAACCTTGTTTTACTCAAACAAACAAAAATGTGGATTCTAACTGAGGAAAAAGTTAGGACACCCGACCCACCAATAGCAAGTGTTGCCCCTTGTGGCTGAAATAACTAAGTCCCTTGATGTCATGGACACCTGATGTGATCCAACTGTGTCTGATTTTAGCCATTTTAGGAGGGAATAAATGCGGGGGTGTCCTAATTAAGTCCTCACTAGATATTGCCTTTTTTATTATTTACATTTTTGAAGGGTGTCCTAATCTTGTCACATGACTGTAAAGGTAGCCTCAGTTAGGAAGTTATTGTTTTGTAATGTCATCCTACCGCAGATTGAACCTTCTGGTGGCCAGTTTAGGCCCGCGGCCCCCCCCTTGTTTGACCTCCCTGGCATATACCCGAGCGTTATCTCACCTGTTGTCCTCCGTAGCAGGTACAGGTGCAGATGGCTCCCATGTATTCCTTCTGCCACTGGTTTCCAACCTGATACATCTTCCCATCGTCATAACATGTCGACTCATCTGGAGAAACGATATTAAAATCACGAAACTTCACTTGTGAAGGAAAAAATATCCAAACATGCATATATGAAAGATTGCCCTTTTCAATCCATGATGGTTTTTGTTTTTGTCGGTCATCGTTAGTTACATCTGAAATTTAAAAATGTGTTTTTTCTGAATGTTTGTCTGCACTTACGTGGTTCACATTTAAACTCTCCCTTGCCGTTGCCCAGACAGGTGCAGCTCATCATGTGACCGTTCTCAGCATGGCGGTCCCACTTCTCTCCAATACGATAGTTATTGCCGTTGTCATGGCACCACTCTGTTGGCGGCAGGAGGAGCACACAGAAGCACAAGATACAGGAGGAAGGAAATGATGCACAGAAATATGCATGAAATAAGAGAGAATTTAGAAGAGGTGGAAGAAAAACCAGATGTGCAGGTTGAAACAGACATGGAAAGGAGAGGATTTCATCAGAATGTGTAAAATAATGAAAAAAATATTTTAAAAAGTGGCCTGTGGAGAAGGTTTCACATAATCACGTGTTGTTTTTTGTGCAACTCAGCATCTATAACATCTGTATTTCAATCACAGTCGCGTTCACACACTTATTAATGTTCCCTGTAAACTGCACTGCATATCGTCCCCCATGATAAACACACAGACCAGACAAAGGACACATGGACTAATGAGCTCAGTTTTTGGTATCGTCATATTAGCTTTGAGTGATTTTGAGCAATACAAAAAACTGAGACTGAGGTTAAGCTCTTATTGTGAAGTCCTCACATTCTAGAGATGAAGCGGAAAGATCAGCATGGACAGACTTTAGGTAAACTCATACAGAGAACAAATAATAGTATTTAAGATCAATTTAACAAGAAGATTGTAAGAGGATGTCCATAAAATTACTAACAATGACATAATTAGAGCACAAACATAAGCACTTATTTAAAATTTATTGCTAAAACTGCCCATGCTGACATTCTTTCACTGCTTGGTTCTGCACATAAAATCTGCCCTGCATGATTCTATGGCTCATGAACTGTAGCTCAGGAATTTATAACATGTCTAATATAATCAATCAAACGAACAAATTTTTTTTTTATAAATTCCTCCACATTAGATCACATAGAATTACAACATATTTAATTCCATGGTGCGTTGCAGGGTGTTTGTGAAGCATGAAGTGATGGGGGTTAATAAGCCACTCACTGGATGAATCACACCTAAAGTGACCGCTGCCGAGCCCCAGGCAGTGGCACCACAGCTTGAAGCCCGTCTCAGACATGCGCTCCCACTCCGAGCCCACCTCGTGGTACGTCTGCGTGAACGTATCGAAGCACACGTCTCGGTTGGTGGTAACGGGGACGTCACCTGGGACTGGGGTGCAGAAAGGACACGGATTAAAAACACAAGTGTCTATGTGTGTCCCTCTGCTCCCCATTCAGGAGAATTAAAAAAAAACAAAAATAAACCCTCAGTTGTCATCATATTATATTTTTTCATGTGTGTTTTTAATCACACTCTTCAAATATTTTGGAATTCGACATGAACTGAAAGTAAAACGACAGAGCTGCAGTACCGGCGTTGCCAACAGTTACGACTTCCTCCAGAACCTTCTCCTTGGCCCCGCCCCTCATGGCCTCCACCACAACATTATAAGACGCCCCGGATGTCAGTCCAATCAGCGTGGCGCTGTTGGAGGTGCCCGGAAGACGCATCTGCATATTGAAAAAGAAAAAAAATTAATAAATAAAATAAAGTCAGCAGAAATTCTTCTTAAGCCGTTTTTTAAGGTTTGTGTTAATGTGAATACCTGGAAGCCCCCTTCCTCCAGCTGTGTGATGGGATTACAAGACACCTCGTACTCTGATGTGAGGGGGATGGGTTGCCAGGAGATGGTGGTGACCGTCTGAGCTTCTTGGGGAAACTCCGTTTCATTGTCGGGGAAACCGAATGCAAGTCCCGGCAGAGGGCCGTCGCTCACCTGATGGATGAGATGCAATAAAGTGGTGTTTGAAATTTAAGGAAATAATTACAAGCCTGCCACAGCTTGGAGTTCAATCCATCTTGTGTGTTACTGTAAAAATCCTGATGACAGGATGTAGACCTGCTTTCTAGCACAGTTGTCTGCAACCTTCCCCAATAAAGGGGCTGTTTTTAAATCTCTTTACACCAAATAAAAACCTTTTGGAGCCACAAAAAAAAAAAAAAAAAAAATTCAATAATAAAAGATCACAGCGTATGAATTTTTTTTAATGTAGTTTTGCTAAATGTACATTCATGACTGCAATTGATTCAGTTAGTTTGGTTGTTTAGCCAATCTTTCTTTTCGAACACTTTTTTTCAATTTTATTTAAAGCAATTTTAGCATTTTGTAGCGTTTATAAAAACACACAAAAATTGCGAGGATCATTAATACACCTCACAGTAATCTTTTATTCCAACTAAGTATTTTAAGTCTACAACAAAGAACCCAAGTCTTACCCACCTTGACCAAAGGGACTCGGTTTCCATCTGGGCCGGCTGCAGGAATGTAAACCAGGGGTTCCCTGAGGGTGGGTCTCTGGCCTTCTTTGGGGCCACTAAAGGGCCCGTGAAGTCCGTTGTTGGGTCCCAGGCTCTGATACTCTGTGTAAATGTGCTGACCCTGCTGGCCTGGTTGGCTCTGGCCTCCGGTACCAGCCAGGTGGACAGTATTCGTGTCAAAACTGGACAAGACAACAAGTTGAAGGATGAGAAAAAGAGACGCACGTGTCATGTATTATGGACAATACAGACAAAACTGCTCCTTAAGTTTAACAAGCCACAGACAAAAAGAAGTGATGTGTAGTAAATACATTTTCATGCATTCTAATAATTTTAGTCTGATTATGGAGACGATTACATCTTGTCATTGAAGGACTCGGGAACATCCAGGATGTCAGTGGTGGGTCGATGAGGAACAGGAAGCTGAGGCAGCTCTGGGACCAGCAGCTGAGGATCTGTCGCCGGTTCTGATTGAACGAGAGACAAACAGATGTTGTTATTCAGCATTAAGACCAGTAAAGACTTTTTAGATGACTAATCCTCCTTTATAAACACCGGACAACCCACTGGTCTGTCTGTTTCTAATGGAAACAAAGAGGAAAAGTATTTTTCTATTTGTAATGGACTGTTTTTTGGAGAAAAAATAAAGAGTCAACTTGGAGACAAAAAAAAGCCACTAATTAAAAATAAGTCGTGATTGCTTGGAAACAGGCCGTGTTAACTGAGGTTTTTAATCAGAGAAAGTTATAACTAGAATGTAGTTGGTTGTATAGTTCTTAAAAGAGCCTCATTAAAAGGTTGTAATTTAGACATTTTGCTCTAAATCAGTTCCAAAATTAATATTTTGGTGTAGAAGTTTCCCTGCCGTCCATTATTGGAACCGACTCAAATTGTCAAATGTAGTTTCCTCCGTATAGGAGAATACACGCAAGCATTTCATTTACATCAGAAACTTTATATGGGTTAACTGCATTCTGATCACTGTACAAGAGAAAACCAGGAGAGGGCAGCACAGCATAGCTATTGTCATGTAATGCAGCCATTGTTGGTGCTTAAAAAAATCATGGCCTCTCTTCAAGTAACCCACATATGGCTTCAACAAATTACTGTGAATATTGTGCAAATTGTCGGCACAACTTCTTAAAGTGGATCATAAAAACTCGAGTTGTTCACATGATCATTGATTTGTTTATTGGTTCACTAACAAAGTAATATGTAACTAGTGCGAGGCAAAAAGGTGATTTTTTGTTGTTACAAGAAAAAGTTGTATAACATTCAATTTCTACAAGAATGCATTTCAGAAAAATGGAGAAGAGTCCCGTCAAGTCGCCTTGTGAAATAATCCCATTCACGACTTACGTGTTCTGGCTTTTCCCACCAGAGGTGTGCTTCTCAAAGAGTTCTGTAGTGCTACGATCTTAATGACGTACTCAGTTCCTGGTTTCAGACCTGCAATCAAAAATGACACAGAGGAGTATAAATCCTAAATAAATTCTTCAACTTGTGCCGTAACTTTTTTTGACGCATACTGCAAATCTCAGACACACTCACCGTTTATATTGGCGTAGGACTGGCCTGCGTGGGGTCTTGGGATCAATTCCCGGGGCAAACCCCCAGCTTCTTCAAAGGTGACGTAATAACCAGTGACCCGTGGACTGCGGGACAGCTCCCACATGAATGAAATGCTGGTAGGATTCAGGGAGGTGAAGCGAATGTTGGTGGGAGGGATGACCAGTGGCTGGGCTAGAAGAGACACGCGCATTAAAAAAAGAAAAAAAACTTAATGCATGCTTATCTTGAGAATCATTGTCATCATTGTAGTCCTCTCTAGGACTAAAAAGCCTAAAGTAATTCTACTCCAAGCACAGACTAAATCAATGGTTTAACTTTTTACAATATAAGGATGCCACGACACAAGTACGTACTGCATGGTGCTGTGAAGGCTCAGTAATGTGTCCCTTGTTGTTTCAAAGAGAGAGGTCATGTTCAGTTTCCATGTGTATTGGTTACCTGTGGTGGCAGTGAGTGTGAGCGGCACACTGCGTCCATTGTCTTTCAGTGTATAGATGTTGATTTTATAATTGGTTCCTGGCTCCAAACCTGAAGAATAGATGCACATTAGTTAGAGAGAGAGTTTGCAACTTTTTTTTTTTTTGCTGAACGTTATTTTTGTATATTTGAATTGTAATAGTTCTGTACCCGTAATAGTGTATGAACGCGAGTCAGAACCGATGGTCTTCTGAATGGGGATGAAGCCTGAAGAAGAGGAGGTGGGCGTGGCTTCGACCAGGAACCCAGAGATGGTGTCCGTCTTGGACCTCCAGGTCAGGGAGATCGAGGAATCGTTGACGTCTGCGATGCGGACGCGACGAGGCGGGCTGATATCTACAGGTTGATTAGTAACAAAAATAACTTGTAATATTCACTCGTATCTAGAGAATAACACTATTCATGATGCTACCAGAGTTTTTGGACTTACTCTCCAGGGTGGTGACCTCTCCTTTAACTGGCCTGCTGGTCAGAGAGTTCTTCAGGGCGTAAACATGGACTTCATAGGAAGTTGCAATCTAATTGAGGGGGAAAATTAAAGTTAGCCATACAAATGAAATAAAACGGCTGCAGCTGCAATCCTAACTCTTTGTGCATGCTTGTGCTTATGTATCCACAGGCACAATCCTGTCCTTGTCTCACATTTTGCTCCTTGGCATTAGAGAGCGCAGATGTCCACACCAGTCACGGCGTGTTTGTTAGTGCACAAAGAGTTTTCAGTGACCTCAAGCTGTTCCAGTTCACACTCACCATGAGTCCTGAGATGTGTGCCTGAGTGGCGTCCGGGGCCAGGTTGATCTCTTTGGTCGGCCCGCTCTTGTTCTTGGGGTTCACCACCACACGGTAGCCTGTGAGGCCTGGCAGGGCATTAAGCTGGTTTCCCTGGCCCGGCACAGCCCAGCGCATGGTGAAAGAAGTAGGCCCGACCTGGGAGAACTGGAGGTTTGAAGGAGGAGAGATCGCTGGATGGAGGGAAAGAAAAAAAAAACATATATAGATACGTTTCTCTCACAATGAAGAATGAATAAACCGAACCGTCTTTGTAAAAGGAGCAAAACTCTTGTATTGTGAGTGACTTTTCACATTTGAGAGACTAAAAACTTAAAATATACAGAATGAAAATCTGATATTAAATTCCTTCCTGACCTGTAGCTTGTGTCCCAACCAGTGGCGTACTGGATGTGCCGTCATGCAAGGCGATGACCTTCACGGTGTACTCGGTGCCGGGCTGGAGACCGTAGATGACGGTAGACTCGGCGTCTGACCGGGGAGCAGGGCGCAGCTCTCTCTCACCCTCCTCTGAACTTGAATAAAGCACCCGGTAGGAGGTAACAATTCCCTCGGGACTGTCCCACGTGATCCTCAGAGAGGTGGAGTCGATATCTGAGAAGGTCAGGTCCTTGGGACGGTCAACATCTAAAAAGATAAGAGAAAAATAAGGTAATAGTGCTGACAATGCAGTACAGTGTCAAGAAATTGGACTACATTTTCCAAATAAATACTCACTTGTTACAGCATTCGCCACCAACGGGGTGCTTTCTCCATCTTGTCCAAGAGCAAACACACTCAGAGTGTATTCAGCAGTTGGCATCAGTCCTGAGAAAGTGAATTCTGTTTGGTCTGGGGGAAAAGAAGTAATGTTAAAAGCCATTTGGATTATAAAAAAAATAAAAATAAAAATACAACCACAAAAAAATAACAGTGTGAAGTGAACGTTATACCTGGAGCCACCACCTCAGTGAAAGATGACCCCTGTCCATTTTTGGGGACCCCAGTCACCCTGTATCCCATGATGGGGCCCTGGGCCGGACTCCACCTCACCGTGACACTGTTGTCGTTCACATCAGTCACTTCCATTTCAGAAGGAGAGTCGACGCCTGGGAGGGACGAGAAGCCGTGAATGGAAACTCGATGTCAAGGAGTGATCACAAACGATGTGCTTGTGCATGTGTGTACCTGTTTTGTGTGTGACATAAATGGGGATGCTGGAAGCGGGGCTGTCTCCTCTGCCGGTCACGGCATAGACCGTGACGGTATAGTCGGTACCAGGCTTCAAGTTCTTGATTGTGGCTGTGGACTGAGAGCCGGGCACTGTGAACTCCTTGACATTACTGCGACCACCTGGATGAAGAGAGGGAATGTGGAAAAATAAATAAATAAGTCAAGTCTTCCTTTTTCTGAATGCGAACATTACACAAAGAATAAGCATCGCAAGATAGGTTCATGGATCACGATAAATGAAATATTTTCAAGGGGCAAAAACAGCAACAACTAAATAACAACTGAAGTTGAAAAATACAAATAGAAAAGGCCAATGACTGCAAGAATAAAACACTTTTTTGTTAGTTTTACATTCTAGACAGAGAAAAGCAACCTAAATGTCTTAAGTAGATGGCAGTGGACACATAATATAAGAAAAGACATCACATAAACTATTCTTTAAGGTTTTTTTGGGGTTATGCCTATAATCTTGCGGCAGACTTTGAATCCTAAAATTAACCACATGGGATTGGCAAAGTTGTTTCTTTCGCACGAGCAGATAAAGATGAACCGAGGAGGAAAGGATTAAATCGATTGAATCTTCAGCTTACCAGACTCTCCATGAGTGATCCTGTAGTAACGGACAGTGACTGGAGGGGCAGTCCAACGAACGGTGATGGTCGTAGGGGAAGAGTCCAGCACTTCCAGTTCAGTAGGAGCATCGGAGACTGAAGAGAGAAGCGAATCAAACCCATCGACATCGAGGTTAGCAGCAACTTGGCGAGTAAAAAGAGAGACTCAAGAGTTAAGTCCAGTATTCCTACTTGTTTTCTGTTTCCCACTGAGCGGCAGGCTCTCCTGGGTGCCGCTTACGGCGAAGATGTTGACCATGTACTCAGTGTCGGGGGTGAGGCCTGTCAGGGTGAAATGGTTTCTGGAGGGGGGCAGCCGCTCGTCCTTGGACCTGCCGCCGCTGACCATCTGGTAACGGATACGATAGCCGCTGATTTTGCTCTGTGGCGCGAGCCAGTGGATGGTGAAGGAGTTGGTGAAGATCTCGGAGAAACGGAGGCCGACCGGCGAATCCAGAGCTGCGAGAGGGATCAAGGGACGGATTGACGAGAGTTAGGGAAAAAAATAAAGAAAAATACAATGAGTGTACATTCAGGATCCATGTGCCTGATGCTAAAACTGTTATTTGAAAAATCACCTGTTTTCTTGGTGCCAACAACAGGGGAGCTTTCCCTCTGCTCATAAACGCACACCACACTCACCAGATACTCGGTGTTCGGGAGCAAATCTGTGGGCAGCCAAAACAACATCGACATAAACCGATATTCACATGTGATTGGAGGTTTCTGTGCAATATTTGTTGTTCCTGCGACATACTCTTCAGCACCACAGTGTTATCGCTGCCTCCCACACTGGTTTCTGTGATGTCATCTTCATCATCGATGGGGTGATATCTAAACGATACAAACGTCCACCAGAATGAGTTTTCTGAACGTAGTGCCAGTTCAAGATAAACAATCCAATCATATCTGTTTGCATACCTAATAAAGAAGTTGTCAATGTCTGCAGCATTTGGCACGCGGGGAGCGATCCAGGTGACCTCTATGGTATCGGGACCAACTTCTCCGAAGTCCAGATGAGTGGGCGCTGGCACGGCTGTTGGAAAAAGAGAGCAGCCCGATTCAGGATGAACGTCAGGTTAGAGTTTAAAGATGTGTTACTGCTCGTAAAAGGGCGTCGAGGGGATTGTAAATGTGCTATGAAATAGTGAGGAGTAAAGACAAAGCAGAGACGACAGATGAAAGGAAATGAATGAGGCAACTTATCTTCCAAAACACAAAAGTCAGTGTTTTATGTGTGCACATGTGTGTCAGTGTAGATTTACATGTGAAGTTTTACAGCATCTTAAAAGTGAGAGAGCACGCGCCAGTTTGCAGTCGGGGGGGGGCAAAATGAGCCTCAGTATGATAAACCTGCTCAACTAAAACCAGATGTTGCACGCGTACACAGAGGATTGTTAAACTGACAACACAGCATGTAAAGCACATTACAACAACAACTTGAAAAGGTTTTTGTTGGGAGGGCTGCACCACACGGCTAATAAGAACCTTATTACCACACACTGTCTTTTACAAGTCCATCATATGCAAAACTTTTTCATTTTTATCTATTTCGTGATCTAAACCCTTCCAAGGAGAAAAGGATGCAATGGAAGTTCGGTCTTACAGGTCTGCTGGGTGAGCATGGTGGGCTCGCTCTCGCCATTTTCGCTCACGGTGATCACGCTGATGTCGTAGTCGATGCCAGGCTCCAGGCCATAGACGGTATAGTGACCGGTCGTCGCCTGGACCATGTCCTCGAAGATGGGTACGCTCTCGCCGGCCGCAACCACCGTGATCCGGTAGCCCGTGATGGTGGTGGTGTTGAGCGGTGACCAGCGGAGACTGATGGTGGTGTCACTCACATCCTCGAAGTTGAGGTCGGTTAGCTTTGGCACCTCTGGGCGGGTGGGAAATCGATTTTGGAGGAGGGGGGGATGGGGAGGGAGGAGAACACAAGAAGAAAACAAACAAAGGCAGGAGAAAAGCAGAATGTGTGAAGCATTAGTAAGCGGAGTAACTAATGATATACTTCCAGCAGGGTGACACACAAATCACATCGGTGGAAGAACGCCTTCTAGATTTACATCTGGTGAGGTTATTTAATGAAGCATCTCCATTTAATATACACACAGATGAAACGGCATTAATGTGGTACATTAGTCCCTTTTGCATTAGCAGCTCAGACCATGTTAGCATATTGTTAGATTAACGCAGCTGCCATGGATTCACTCTTGAAAGCTGCAAATAAGATTTCAACATCATAGTACTTGATAGTGTGTTCCAGCTCAGAATTTGGGATTCTGTATTGTTTTGGGGGTAATAACAATTAAATAAAAATTTTTAGAATGCCATCCTTGAGTGCACAAAACTTTCCCAGATAGTTTTCAACAAGTCTACATGCAGTGTGACAGTGTTTCAATCTGGACATAAAACTCTGCCTATAGATATGAAGTTACAATATCAATGTGAATAGAATACTTTGCTTTCATTTACTTATACATAAGAACAACTACGAGTTCTTATTTTTCTTTATTCATATTCTTATTTACGCTTTCTGAGTGGAACGCATTATTTGTTGTGTCGTCTCCATCAATGACGGCATGCCATTTTCTGCACACACAAAAAATATCCCGAATAAAAGGATTATGAATTTTTTTTTATCAGGGAGGTGGCACAGATCTAAAATAAATAAATAAATGAATAAATTACCATCCCCAGCACTCTCCAGAACCTCCCTACACTCACCTGGTGTGATGGTGGTTGACACAGGAACGCTCTCCACATCATCCTTCACAGTAAAAACACTGACGTTGTACTCCACCCCTGGACTGAGGTTGTCCAGGGTGCAGGAGTTCTCTCCCGCCTCCACAAACTCCTCAAAGCTGTTTCCTTGCTGCCCTTTTGTGGGAGTGGAGGTCACTTTGTAGCCAGTGATGTCTTCAAGAGGAAAGGAGAAGGTTTAGAAGGGAGGAATCTGGTTGTTAGTCAACGTGTTTCTCGTTTACCTGGTGTACTCCCTCCGTTCCAGTGGATGATGAGCTCACCAGTGTTCGGGTTGGATTCCAGGTTGAGATCAGTGGGAGGAGATAAAGCTGGAGAGAAGAACAGAGTTCAGTAAAGAAAGTAAAGACTTGGTTTACTGCAGAAGTGTCCAAACCGCAGCTTCAGGGACAAACTGTGTTCAATTGCCCACCATTTTACACTTTTTATTTATGATACGAGTATTTTTATATTATATGTACTATTGTCTTTTTCGCAGTATTTTTATTATGCACAAGGGGGCAGCACCTGTAATTCTATTATATGACACATATAATGACAAATGAAGCTATATAATGGGCAACCAGGTAATCATTTGCCATTTTCAAATGTAATAAATCCAACAACATAAAAACTGGATGATATCGCATTAAAACATTTGACAAACTTGCATATAATTCCAAAAATCATTACATCATTGAAAGAGAATTAGAAATAATGTGAAAATGTTATAATCCTCTTAAAGCTTTTTTTTTTGCAGTTTTATAATCAAAAACAGATATAGTGGATGAGAGTTATATTCACTGAGGATACACTATGCAACACAGTCTCTCAGTTATGGATTTACTTTATTTGCTTAATATATTAGCAAGTTATTACATTATTGGCTTTATCACGTTTCTACTGGCCAAAGAGATTACGTTGTTGGCAGGAGCTACTACATTATTGTTCCACTGTTAATTTATTATTGGCACTCAGCAAAGTATATATATATATATATATATATATATTTTTTTTTTTTTTTTTGTATGGGGATTTCAGTGAAAACAGTTTGGATGCTAGACCCTGGGTTTACACTATACTCACGTGTCACAACATGGCGAGTGATTGCAGTTCCTTGCTCATATCCATTCACAACTGGCTGGACACTGTAAGTATACTCCACTCCTGGAGTGAGGCCAGAAACGTAAATGCTTCCTGAGTCAGAGGTCACGTCTCTTGGGGCCTCCCCACCCTGACTGGGCCGTACTGTCAACTGGAAAATGGATGAGCACAGAGTCGGAAAGATGAAGGAGAGGGAGAGATAGATCATGGATACAGGAGGTAAAGGTCAGAGGTCGCCGTTTTCCCAAGGAGATGTAAGCCTTCAGCGGAGTCTCATCTCTGGTGTGAGATATTCGAGCCAATTAGATTTATCTCTGAGGTCAGAAGCCCCCATGTTTGCTGACACTCAATGAGGTCAACAGCACACCAAGAATAGCTCGGGTTACCTTGTACCCAATGTGAGGAACTGGAGTCCAGGAGATGATAATGGAGGTATCAGTCACATCAGTGTTGAAAGTAGGAGCGTTTCCCATTGCAGGGCCTAGAAAGACGCAGAGTAAAGGGTTCTAGTCATTACAAAGACCAATGATAAGTGTCTGGAGGCTGATCAGCAGTTTGTTGGCCAGCACTCTAGCCATGTGGTGAAAATAGGTCTAGAGTTTGCATGTCCTCCCTGTGGGTGCAAACGTTTCCCATGGATACTTTAGTTTCCTCCGACAGCTGAAAGACTGCATGAGGTGAATTATTGTCTCTTAATCATAAATAATTAATGATGACTGGGTGTACCCTGCCCTCTTCCTATTGTAAACTGGCCCTGGTCATGAGATGGACAACATGGTATAGAACAGGAGCCTGCAACCTTCATGACCACAAGAGCTGTTTTTGTCACTTTTCACCAAATCAAATGTAAGTGGAGTAGCAAAACACGTTTACCTTTAAAATTAGGCTAACATGACTTAAGTTTCATGTATAGTTTGAATATACATACACAAAATTTGCAGCTTCAATTACAATTTAGGATGGGAAACATTTCATTACATTTTCAGCTGATTTTAGCAGTTTCACCCTTCGGTTTTTAAGACTATTTTGACATTTGAGCCTTATAACTATTTTGGGTTAAGCTTTTTTTTTTTTTTTAATGAAGGGCTAAAGAGCCACATGTTGCTCCCGAGCCGCAGGCTGCAGACCCCCGCTATAGAAAATGGATGTGCAGTCTGCAGTAAAAAATTTACAATATAACAGAAGGTTGGAAAATAACTTAAATGAAGGAATAATCTCAACTGCAACATTCAAGCACTCAGACCAGCAGTTTCCGATGTTTGTTCTGAGGTTGTCAAAAGTAAATGCTTATGCGAGAGATACTCACCAGTAGTAAAGACAGCAGTCTCCCCCTCACTCAGTGTGTTGTCTTGCTCTGCGTGCAGAGTGGCAGTGTACTCAGTCTCAGGCTTCAGGTTGAGGAGGGTGTACTGGGAAAGGTGGGCGAGCAGGCGCTGCTGCTGCTTGGTGTTAGAGCCCTCCACAGTGAGGAAGAGGCGGTAGCCGGTGACTTTAGCACGGGGCGCATACCACAGAATCACTGCACTGTCGTCAGTGATGTTGGAAAAGTGGATATCGGTGGGGGCGTCTGGCTCTGAAAAGGGACATAAACAAACACTGTTGGATACAGGTACATTTTCAAGCATGCGTTGTTGAACATCACTTCCCGGACATCACCAACACATACTTGTAGTTTGCTCCCCAACAAGCGGCAGGCTCTCCTCTCCGTTATGAATGGTGTAGACGTTGAAGCGGTACAGTGTGCCGGGCTGCAGGTGCGTCACTTCAATGTAGGAGTTTTGGCTGACGGGCAGCGTCATCTCTCTCTGTGGAGAACCCGACTCGTCCACAGGGACCACTGTGACCCGGTAACCAGAGACGGAACCGGTCGGGCCGGTCCAGGTCAGAACTATCTTTTTGTCAGACACTTCAAAGAACTGCAGGTCGGTGGGAGAAGCTATTTCATCTGTGGAAAAGAACAAAATGAATCAACATTGTTAGATTACTAAATTTTAGCGTCGTCTAACAAGTCATGACACTTTTGTGTTTATCGAAATCGAAGCTAAGCAAGTGTAAAGCAACTGATGCGTGTCTAAACACAGCGCCCTGTTCTGTCTGGGTGTGCGTGAAAATACAATTGCAAACTCAGCAGATAAGATTGACTTTTCTTTGCCTTAGGGCAACATTCATCTCACTACAATTATTTCCATTGTGAGCAACACGTCTGGGTAAATAGCTGGAATATCACTTGTGAACTTGCTTCAGTGAATGCACGGAAAACCAAAAGAGGGGAAAACCCATAATTCATGATTTAAACCCCCAATAAAGTGCAGGTGAAGCCAATACGTTAACAGAAGACACAAAACAAACAGAGTTTAAATATCCCCCAGCATCTGAACGCTTCACACTTCAACATCAAACTGCATTCCTCGTAAAGATGATATTGTTCATCAACAAATGATGATATATGGACATATGCCTCATGGATCAAAGTTTTATCTTGCATGACTATAAAAATAACGAGTCATTCTCATGAGTCACTTGGCGCAGGTCATCAAAGCGCACGCTGCTTTATATGGAAACACAACATGCTTATAGGGGCATGACCGCTTTAAGGCAATTGCTATGTAGAAAGTGCCAAATGGTGACAGTGCCTCACATTATGGACAGAGTGGTTGACACAACACACCAAAAATGTCTTAAAAGAGTACACAGCTGTAAATAAGAGCAAGGGAGAGAGAAAGAGAGAGGGCTCTGGCTTGTGAAGGAGATGGAATTAAAGAAAAGAATGAAAAAGGAAGGTCAAATTAATTCACAGGAGATAGAGCTGCACTGGCTCATCTTTAGTCATTCCGACCGCTGCAAACCAGAGTTCAGTACAAGGTTTAACTGAATTAAGCAATTGTTTGATTCAGGAATCTCATGATGCTTTTTTTTTTTTTCCAACTGAGCTTAAAAAGTACAATAATTGACATAACAGGACTTCTCATCACATGCTGATTTGTTTGCCAGATATAAACCAAACACAAGCTTTCTGTTCAGGAGACCAATTCTTAAACTAATTTTATACCTTCAGAAAGCTTGTTTATTTACCGTTGCAAAGGGTGCCACATTTGTTAGGAACATGTATACAACTTTTCTTAACGTATCGTAGTGAGGGGAGTGAAGGAGGGAACAGGCTGACTGTTAATTACAGAGCCAACAGAGAACATGTCGACTACATCCATGAAAAATGTATCACACATCCTCTGCCAGTATGGACTTTTCTTGAGTAACACTTATCACAAAATCTACCAAAAAAAGAAAATATATATATTTCTTAAGTTTAACAATGGCTGATTTGCCGTAGCGTACTTGTGCCACAGCAGAGCATAGTCTGGCACGCAGTGGTGACGGGAATTCTCAACTAGGTCATGCATCTTCAGTCCATCACACAAACTGTACAAACACACTTTTCCTACATCTGCAACTGGCTAAAACAGCATGCTCAACCTGGCACGCAAACGCTTTACCAAACTGCAGCCAAGCAGAAGAAGAGCCCAACAGCTGTGCACTCCATGACTTCACTTTCCATTGGAAAACTCTTAATACCTCCATGAAAATCACAAAATTTTTACATTTGCATGAAAACCAACGGCTTTGGTAGGTGTGGGGATGAGAGGTCAATTTAAAATCGGCAATATGGACAATATCGCTCAGGTGCACAATTTTTGCAGGTATGCAGTTGATTTCTGCCGTTTTGACATAAATGATTTTAAAAGTAAGCAAGTACAAGGCAAACTACCGACTTTTTACATCGACCCATCCAGCTGGCTCAAACTTTCTGCCAGAGCGTCGGCCCCGTACCTGGCAGCGGATCTCCAGAGGTGTTGACCTGAACGAAGATGGGCTCACTCTCCAGACTGTCCTCCACAGCGTAGATACTGATGTTGTACATCTTCCCAGGTAGAAGGTCACTCAGTGTCACCGACGTGGCGGTATCGGGAAGATTCAGCTCGGTGCTCTCGCCTTCCACTGACGGCGTGTAGACGACCCGATAGCCTGCGCGGAGGATACAGAATGCATAGCTCTGTATGACGACTTCAGAAAAAGGTTCAAAACATCAAGACAATGCTTAAATAATGTGATTAGAACTTACCAGTGATAGGAGCTAGTGGTTTATCCCAGGTAATTACAATGGAAGTGTCGCCAACATCCTCCACTTCATGCTCCTTGGGTGCATCAGGTGCTATTGGAATATAGGAGGTGTGAATATGACCCAAAAAAATAATAAAAAATTCTTTATGCCTCTATTTCTATGTAAGCAATATATTTTTAATTGGTTATCTACAAATATAAGCACACGTTTCTTTACTAGCAGGACTGTTTATGCCTCGTTAATATGTAATACACACTCGGACATTCAGTGAGGAAGCACAGAGAGACAAGTGGAAGACAGACAAGCAAGAAAGACACAATGAAAGACAAAAGCAGAGAGACAGAGAGAAGACTGAAAGAGAGAGAGACATCAGTGGAGATGAAAGTGAAGAGAGAGAGGAATATAAAGACAAAGAAAAAGAGAGAGACAGTCAAATGTGGTGGGAGTGTCAAAAAACCCAGGAAAAGTAACAGAGGCACAGACAAAAAAAAAAAAAAGAAAAAGCTCACCGGTTGTTTGTGAAGTTGTAAGAATGAGGTTGTCTTCTCCGCTATCCGTCACCTCATACACATTAACAGTGTATTTCCTTCCCGGCAGAAGCTCATTAATGTTGACTGAGGTAGATGAGCGAGGCAGGTCTGATCGGAGAGAATCACTCGGTCAACGATTTTCAGACCAACGTAAAGGGGCAGTGGAGGTTGCATCATTTTGAATTCAGTGTGGGTCTGCACTTACCCAGCACAACAGGCTGTCCAGTGCTCTGGCCCTGCTCAGTGAGCTCGTACTCCACCCTGAAACCAGACACTGTGTCGGAGGCAGAGACCCAAGAGACGACGAAGCTGCTGGAGGTGATCTCAGTCACCGACTCCGAGGTGTCGATCATAGGCGGAGGCAGGGTGGTCTCACCTTGGGTTGTCGCCACTACGGGAGAAACAGAAGGACAAGTTTGGAAAAATGCAAGGGTAGACTGCTTGTAATATTAGGACCAGAAGCCGTGGCCAGGACACACTGGAAAAATGGCTTTAAATCTCTGTGAGGACAGGCTTGTTAAATAAAGATTTATGGAACTAAAATAGAGAAAAATACAGATTCGATTTTAAGACCCAGACCCTGGTCTTCAGGATTCTTTTTCTATATTTTACAGCACGAGTTCAGCTGAATACTCGACAGTAGGCGTGAAACATAAAAGTAGTAATAAACTGGACAAGCCAAAGCCAGATCCAACAACTTACATGATCCGTAATTGGTGGTAAAGTCAAAGCGGGTGACCTCTCTGCGTCCAAGCCTCAGAACGCTGATCAGCTGACCCTCGTAGGTGATGCCCGGCTTCAGACTGGAAATGGTGTAGGAGTTGAGATGGCCAGGGATCACCACCTCCCTCCATGGGTTGGATGTGTGTTTCTGGAAAACGGTGACGAGCATTGAAATCAAACAAACGAATGTAAAAACAATCCGAGTAAGACTATCTCAAGCACCCAGACATCCACATTGGAGCATTGTCTCCTTGTCTGAAGTCTTTCTGATCGGCGTGTTTGAGAAGCTTCCACACGTCATTATACTCCATACATTTGAAAGAGGTCGTGATTCGCTGTCAGCTCGACATTTATAAAACTCACCACTTTCCATTTCAGGATGTACTGGGTGATATGGGCAGACGGAGGGGCGTTCCACTGAATAGGGTGGGAGTTGGGTTGGTTTCCTGATTCTGTTATGATCACCTGGACAGGACGGTGTCCGCCTGCAAGAGAAACACAGAGAATTACACAAAAGAAATCAGACCTGCTTCATCCCACTCATGTGATTTAGTAGGAATCAAGATTCATTATCAACACCCTTTACTTCCTGCAAATTGTACATTTCATAATCACAATCCCACAAATGACGGAGAACACACAGCTTCGCATAACCCGAGTGCTACGGAGTGTGCGGCAGTATTTTCCAGAGCAGGACACAGAACAGAGGGGAAAATCAACAGCTCCGTGTGAGATTCCAGCTCCCATGTCAACTGCTGAAGAGCGGGAAGAGTTTTACTCTACTTTCTCCACTCCGAAGCTTTTCTTTTATCACACGTCATAGTCTCCCTCTTCCCTTGAAATCACAGACACAGTGCTAATATAGTAAACCAACCAAGCAAACGGGGAAATGTAGAAAGCTTTTAAACCTCACTATTTTCTCTGACAAAATTTCTCTATGAAATTTACAATGTACAGTCACGTAACAATCAATATTATGCAATTATACAGTTCACATTTTTTATTCTTATGATTACTGCAATAAAATAGTGTTTTTCAATTAAAAATGCAACATAATTCCTGTTATGTCACCTTTAAAGTATGTAAAAACATGTGCAAGTAAGCAGGAGTCACTTTATTCCTTTTTAGGGCATGTTTCTGTCAGTAGCACTTACCCAATCACTGACAGAGTGACTTGCATTGTGTTTATAACTTATAATCAGGTAAGAAGTGATGCTGTTTCACCCCCAAATTTTTTTTATGTCATATTGCAATAATGTTTTTGAATTAATTAATTAACTTTTTAGATTATAGAGCTCAAAGTGCAGAGAGGTGGTATGATATAATGTGAGGATATATAATATGGCCAATCCAGAAGTACAGAGGAAATGTGGTCCCCCGAAATTATCACCACAGGAAAGATACGAAGCTTTACCCGTTTTTTGAAAAACAAATCTACATCAAAAAAAAACTGTCCAATGCTTTATTCTAAAGGCTCCTTGGTGAGAGTGGGTGTCACTTCCACTGTAATGTTTATCAGATGTCAGAGAGGGGGGTCCACATTTATTTATTTATTTTTATAAAAAGGAAACGGGATGGTAACCACTGATTTAACGCCACCTCTGCACGTGTGGTGCCACAACAGTCTAGACAAACAGAGAACACAAAAGAGTGATTTTTCCCTTCAATTTCACTTCATAAGTTATATTGATTCCTGTTGTATGCGGCCAAACAACATTTAACAGCTGCCCCATCCTATTAGTGCATGTCTGTTTGCAAACCAACTTAAAAAAAACAAACAGTGTGGTTATAAGTTGTGTTGGTCATTACTCTGAGCTGCTACTTTATGTAACTCAGTTAATAGTGTGCTGTCAATCTAAAGTGTACTGATTTCCAAAACTTGCCCAGAGCTTAGCAAGTCAGTATGACACCGAAGAGGGTCAATGCCATAAGCCGGAGCTCAAAAGTTGTCAGATCTGGAAGTTTTTAAAGTAAAAGAAGGCTATCAAGTCATCTTTAATGTAAACAGAAGTCATGTGGCAAGCAGGCTCCTGACATGAGCTGTGCTGATAGAAACTAGTAGCTTTTGTAAAGAATTGAGGTTTCCTAACCACTTTTCCAAATAGCAGACCTGTAATCAAAGTTTCTGAGCAAGTGGCTCGGTTAACCAGACGTTGCTTGCAGATACACAAAACCTCAAAAACAATCTGGGACCAATTACTGCGTATTACAGACCCACAGGCCACTGGAGAGGCGAAGGGTTGTGTAGAATCAGATGTGGGAGGTGCATGAAAACGGATGCACACTCGCAGTGGATTCCTGCACATGCACACACTTTTGTGTAGTGTATAAGCACACACACGTTACACTGAACACACAAGACATAACAGCCATTCATTCTGGATGCACAGAAATGCACTGATAAGGACCACAGTAAAGGGAGGCAATGCTGGGAGTCTCCGCAACAATAAGAATTGCCCCGAAAGATTAAATTGCACTTCAGTCAAGTAGAGATAAACGTAGACGCCAGATGCATCTTTTTTAAGATCTTATCAAGCCATGTGCTAAATCTGAGACTTGTGAAAACCTTCACAAAAACCCTTTACACGGGGGTTTTCCATTTTTACCTTTTATGGTGCTCGACACAGAAAAGCCAACCGAGTTCAAGTCTGGATCTGGCTCTTGCTGCCCTTAAATCTTCACTTGCAGTATTTTGCATGCCCAGGCGCACACACAAGGAGCAAGTTCACAGCTGGTTGCCATTATGGCCACTTACGGCAGAATAGTGCCCTACATTTTGTGTATCCCGTCAACCTGCCTCACATAACAAACAAGAAGCACGTCTAAATGGGTTGGCCACAACAACACCTGACAAACCCGAAGCAGTCTGTATCTTCAGAGCTTCACGTAGAACTGGAAATGCTTTTATTTTCCACAATGCCAAGTTCAGAGACCCAAGAGCAAATCACATGCGAGCATTATGAAGATGTGGGGGAATTAGAAGGCAACAGGAACAACAATACAAGATGGGAATTTGTTTACGGGGATCCAGGGATACTGACACAACCCAACAAAAGACACTGAGTGCAACTAGGGAAACTGGAGTTTGCAACTAAACTGGGATGCATGCTGTCTAAATCCAACAAAAAAAAAAAAAAAGGTGCTGCATAATAAAGCAAAACTGAGAAAGACTTCAAGTCAAGTGAAGCAACCCAACTAATTCATTAGTAAGATGACCATATTTTGATTTCCATCAATGATGAAACTTGGCCCGGGCTTGAAATATGTGAAATTATAGCACACAAAACATAGAACCCTACCATTCTATGCAACATAACAGTCATTAAAAATACATGCTTAAAAGTCTCTTGAAAAACAATGAAAATCAAAAAAATAAATAAAATAAAATAAAATCTTTCACGACCAAGATAGGACTTGAAAAGACCAGGTTATAATATGTTGAATAAATACAAGCAAGCATGTACAAAGAAATGATTAAAGCCGTCTAGAAAAGCCAACAAGCCAAGTCATTAAGAATCCAGTAACTTAACCGTTAAATCAATTCCTCTTAAGTATTTCATCTAAAAATCGATGTGAACTACCTTCTATTAAAACCCTCTGTACGGTAGCTTTGTCGGTACAGAGCTTTCAGCGTGTGTCGGTGTTTTATGCTCATGCACACTCGTGCAGGCTGCCGTCGAGTACAGCTGTGGCAACAACACAGGGGATGTGCCACATGCTGGCAGGAACAAAGGCTCAAAGTGGGGGGTGTACTTGTAAAAGAGGAAATCACACCCCCTCTCCCAACACTGTCTGTTTCACATCAAAGTCAAGGGCCTCATTTTCAAGGTGACTTAAGCAAACACTTTCCCATTGCAGGAGCACAATTTGTTAAGTCCACAATGTAGCGAGGGATGACGCAAACGGTATGTTAGTGGTAAATCAAATATGTTTGTTTTTTTATTGCAAAGCTGCTTGTTATAAAAGGTTTGAACTTACCAGGGTAAGACTGCTGAGGCTCACAGCTGAGCTCTCCCACACCATTGCCATAGCAATAACACTTGTACATGATCCCATGGATGACTTTATCCCAAGACTCCCCAATCTGATAGAAAGCTCTGGTCTCTGGCTCCTGGCACTGATCTGAGGTCACACAAAAAGGAATAATTCAACAAGAGAAGCATTATGATTGGTCTAGAGGGGCTTGGTGCAGAACTGCTTTTGCTTAAAGAGTCTTTGGTTGCAACACAACAATGATGGCAACAAAAAACACAAAAACACACTGAATTACAAGATATTTGTTTTAAACAACCAATGTAGAGTTTTAAGAGCCAAACAGATGTAAACAAAAGTGTTTGGTTTAGATTTGGACTTAGTGCAAACTTATAATGCATCTCATTTGTTATTGTGTTCATTATTCTGAAACATGACTTTCTTTTTTAAAGTTGTTTGAAATTCCTAAATTAACATGACATCACTTTCTCAGAAAAGATGAGTCGCAGTGTTAGTCACTCAACCAGACCAATGCTTCTGGTGAAGCGGTTTATGTGCATGTCTCTTATTGGACAGTTCTTTCATAAGAACAGTCCATTTTCACATGAAGAGGCAACACAGTGGCAGAACAGAGCTTTGAAATGGTTGGAAACTTCTATGTTCCATCACTGCCCTTAGCCATCTTCCTTTTATCGACAATAATCTTCCATAAAAGTATCCCAAGTTTACCCTCAGGTCTTTTTCTGCTCCATCCCTATGAAAACATCTCAAATCTCTGAGGCTACTAGAAAGAAGCATTGCATTTCCTATGTGTATGATGTCACACTGCTCTCGTAAATGGATGAATGGAGGCCGCCATATTGTTTTGTCACAATTTCAGACACAGTTGGAAAGCTGAAATAAAGTCTGCACCCACCGATGGCGTCACACTTCCAGCGGCCGCGCCCCTGTCCGAAGCAGGTGCAGTTCATCGTGTATCCCTCGTCGTGTTGTTTGGTGAAGGTCTGGTTAACCTCGTAGGTCAGGCCGTCCACGCTACACTGGTCTGAAACAAACGCAGATGCAGGTCAGGCCACAAGCAGTGCAGGTGTGCCGGATTACTTCTGACCTTTTAGTATGAGAGTCATTATATCCCACATGACCTTTCACCCCTTTACGCAGGGAACTCTAATTTAGGTCCAACTATTACAAAGCACACACACACACACACAAACACACACCTTTAAGCTGGGAGTATGCAACACAGCTCCATTCTCCTCTTCCGTTGCCAACGCAGGTACACCTCATCATGTGACCCAAGACGTCATGTCGTTTGTCCCACTGGTCGCCAACGCGGTACATCACCATCTCACTAGTTGTGCACACTTCTTCATGGGCTGCAGTGCAAAATATCAGAAGAGCACTTTCTTTTACATCACGACCCCCGATGATGAGAGCTGCTATGGAGTTAATCTCCACACTGTCTCTTGTATTTACAAGCCAAAGTATCTAAAAATGAGGCATGCTTTCAAACACAAAGGTATAATATAGATTTTCTTGTTAACACAAGCGGCATCAAGATTATAGCATTCACACGCTAATGGACAGATCTCTGTTGCAGATCACTGGTTCAACACAAAGCTGCACAGGATATAACCCTCCCAGAACACCTGCGTCCATCGGAAAGGAAATCTGATTAAAAGTTTGAAACAGCTGTCTTTCCTTGTTGTGTCTATGGATGACTGTGTGGGTCCACCGTATGTTAGCAGCCGATTAAAAGAACAAGGAGATTTCTTTTTAACAGAGATAAAAGTGGTTGCGACAAGTACGAACCTGCTTTTAGGCTCGAGTGTGTGAGTGTGGCTGAGAGTGGTGGAACAGCTTTAATTCCGTCTCGGCTTTAACCTCTTGTGTGGTTTGTGATGTACGACAGTGCAAGGCAAAAAGGTCTTTTTGTTGCTTAAAAACAGATCAGTCGGTTTCAGGAAAATATAAGAAAGTTTGGATTTCTTTCAGTTTTCATTGAGCTATTTAGAGGTTATAAAGAGTGGAGTTCCTCAAGGTAGCCATCTTGGACCACTGTGGTATCTTTTTCCATACACTATTGACTTCTTGTGCTCAAGTCAAAGTCCAAAAAGCAAATTGAAAATGTACATGCACAGTTGATATTCACTTTAGTCAATGAGAAGAAAATGATGCACGAGAGGTTTGCCGTCTTTTATAAGCCAGAAACAAACTGCTCCAGACCACTGGATACGAACGGTTATTTGCTGGTTTGGCGACTGCAGTTAAGATTATGTAGCTGGACCAGTAACACAGGGGCTGAGAATGGAGTGCACTGTCATGTACCTTGGTGGTGGTTTCATAGAGTAATTTAGTCTAAATTAGAGATTTGAAAAAAAATCACAGTGATGGCTGATCGGTACCTTGTAATCTCAATGACTTTGTAAATAGCCTTTTAATTCCAATGTTACTATATAAAGTGCAGGCCACCAATGCAGATTTAGCTGTGATGTAAAAGTTTTTTGATCAATACGTTTTTGCAAATGAAAAATTCATCCAAGCCATACAGGTAAAACGGACAAATGGAAAGTTCATTTTTCAAATAATTCAGTTCAAACCGGTGATTGTGAAATCATACATCTTAGATCCACATAAACGGCACATGTTTCTGGTCTAAAATACTTTCTCGGTTCCCGATGCGTGTGTTTCTTTAGCCATTTGAATAAAGCCTTGTTTCTTCATACAGTTTGGCTTGTGTTTAGTTGTCTTGACCAGAGGGGAATCAGCTGCTGCGCACAATTTAACATTCATCTTTTTCTCCAGAAACAAGAGGTCTCACCAGAACGGCTTTTTAAACGGCTCAGGAGGAAAAGCCAACAGTCTGACTCTGACTGCATTTGGCCTGAAGTCAACGTTGTTTTGAGAATCTCTCTGCATTTGGCTTTTTAAAAGGCAATCAGGGCTCATTTCGGGGTGGCTGGCTTCATGACTTGGAAAGAGGCCATTTAAAATGTTATTGCCTGGTACAGCCGTGGAAGCTTAAACAATTCCCTCCGTCCATAACAGATTTATCCCCAAGTAAGGGCTGGACTTGTCATAATACAGGAAATTAACCAAATGATACCGTTTAACTTAGAGAATGGAATTTTTGCCAACAGCAAACTTTTAGGTTCAATTGCAATTAATGATAATTGGGTAAATGATACAATTTGCATAATGGAGGTGAATCCTGGAGGTGGGCTCACAGCTGGACAACGTTTCCCCACCATCCCACAGGCACATGGCAGACAGCAAAGCAGCCTATTAAACATCCTTTGAAGAAGATTGCCACAGGTGGAGGAGACAGGAGATCCTCCAGACCAGTTTCAAAATCCCCAGTGACATCTCAACAGCCTGATTTGTTTTGACAATCCCCGTGAGGTCATTAATGTCCATTTAAAAAGGACCCCCTGCTTCTCTAACTGCTGGTCTTTGTTTACCAAAGACAAACTGTGATCACAAAGGTTGAGGTGTTCAAATACTGTTTTGTTTTTTTTAAATCGAGTTAATCTGGTGTAAGGTAGGGCATATTAAGGACTCCTGGGGGATTTGAGTCTGTTCTTCATAGAATGTGCCATGTCAAAACATCTGGATGCAACAGAATTCACTGACCTCAAGGGAGAGTTAAACAACGCTGAGATATTACAGGTTTCTTTCCACCCCCTCTTTCTAAACATTTCTTGCCCCACATGACCAGTCATTTATGTTTGTAATAATGTGGCACCTACTCTAAACTCTAACCCACAGTGGACAGCCAACATAATGCCGTGGTTGTTGAAATACAACTGTTAAAAGACAGTAAACTTTAACTTGAACAACTTGTTTAATTTAGCAGTAGGTCGTCTCCACTACAGGGCACAATGCTGTCATTTGTACCATCCTATCACTCCTTCATATGACTGAGACCACCATCAAAACACCCCATAGCTTCACCGTCTTCAGTCTATTTTGCCACCTGCAGAGACCCAATTGACACTTTCACAAGACAAGAGCACATTCCTGAAGGAAGCGCTGACACTGATAAATTTGGCTATCAGAGTAAACGAGTGCTAATGAGATTTATTTAGTGCAAATCCAATAGGATTACCTGTCAAACACTTTCAGCCACAGCATACTATTTAACTGTTGATCCAGTCGGTGATTTGCCAATGCTTTTAACTCTCAAATACAATTTTAAAACAATGCGGCGCCACAAAATTGACCCTTAACACAACAACAACAACAAAAAAATCGACATCAGTTTCTCTTTCTCTCTCCATCTTTTCCTAATTTTTCTCTTAAATCCACTCACCAGCCATGGGACAGAAACCAAAGCGCTGCTCTCCCTCATAGTTTGTGGTTGTGCCACACCACTTCATGCCGTCCCGGCGTCCGTCCGCGGTACAGTCGGTGTAGTTTCGGCCATTGTAGAGGTAGGGGAACTGGCACAGAGCACCGTTAGAATTACCACCACGAGTAGTCACAATTGCTGTTGGATAAGAAAGAAATGAAAAACAACAGGTAAGTATTCCAGCAATGCAAAGGCAGCTTAGGCTTCGACCATCTATATAAAGCATGAGTGAAGCTATATTTGTGAAGAGATCCATTTCAACAGTCTTTAAAATGGTTGGTAAAAGGTACATCGCTTGTCAACCATCAATTTTAATAAACTTACACACTGTACCAATATCAACTCATGTGCTCACCGTTCTGCTCTGTGCAGAAAGAGTACTTCTGATCCGTCTCGAAGTCCGAAGAAGTGGAACACCAGAGCTGCCCATCGCTGCGTCCGTCAGAGGTACAGGAATGGTACGTTTTCCCTTTGTGGACGAACGGGAACACGCAGGGCTGCCCCCCGGAGTTGCCCCCATACACTGGAGCTGGTCCATCTGATTCACAACAAAGATGTTTAAATGTCATTGGAAATTTCACTTGTATTGACCTTTCTCTGGAAACATCTTATTTGTGAAAACAAAAAAGAACAAACCCCATTGGTCGCAGCTGACTCCACTGCCAAGGCAAGTGCAGATCATCTGATTCTGTCCCTGGTTTTTGATCCAACGCTGGCCAATGAAGTACGACAGTCCTGCATCGGTCCTACAAGGTCCCTCCTGTGAAAGCTCTGGTACGGTGGCGGGCTGGTAGATGGCAGGCTGGATGTTGGTGATCACACGAGAGCCGGCGCCTACAAATGTGACATGTGACTTAAATTAGACATCACACAGCAACGACATCACAACGTTCCCCCACCAAAACAGCCACAGACAGAAACAAAAAGGGAAGACACTTTAAATCAGTTACACAAAGACTCAGCTAAATTAAATACAGGAATAAACATCTTTGAATAGATGCCTGTAAATGCAGGACAATTTCGAGTAACATTGCAAAACAGTCTACATGTTAATACTAGCTATAGAGTTACACTGTCTCACAGACGAGATGTTCTCCACATGTTTGTTTTTTAACTGTTCTTAAATCAAAACAAGCATATGTTTCTATCTTTCCCCCTGTAATTGCTTCAAGCCACTTTAAACACATTCCCCCGCTAACTTTTCATACTTTCTCTCTTTTCTATTCCCCAGTTCCATTCATATGATGTCCATCTCTCATGAGGTCATGATCACGAGTTACAAGGCATGTCTTTCTCACTTCAACGCTCGACACTTCTTATCTTTCCGTCCTCACAACATCTGTCTCTGGCACACATTCCTCCCTTCGCACGTGGGGAGCCAGAGCGGAGGGGTGGAAAACACAGATGGGGATGCAATCAGTTCTCACCGAAGCCCGTGGTGTGAAGTGAGGCGTGTCGCTCACACTTCCACTCCCCTCGGCCGTTCCCTGTGCACAGACACTGCAGCAGGTGTCCGCGGGCATCAGTCTTGGTCCAAGTATCTCCGATACGGTAGGAGGACAGGGTATCCTGATCATTGCAGCGATCTAGGAGAAAACGGGACAGTGTATTAGTAATATTAATGCCGAAAGGAAACCTGTAAGAGTCCGCTGTGATTGTGTGGGAACCCATTCCTCCTCGCCTCCAGCAGTGTCTGTGTTCTGCAACCCTTGTTGATAACGTCAACACATTGACGGATTTACCGATGATCTCTGCTGAAAAGCCTCCAAGGCCACCCTGAAGTCTTGTATCCAACAACAAGCTAATGAGGGAATTACATTCATTATTATCTGTTGCATCATCCGGCGTAATTAAGGATGGAAGCCGTGGCTTCAACTGGCAAACACAGCTGGGAAGCATTTCCCCCGCAACCCGTTTAAGATGCCCCAACTAATCGCAAGCTGCACTTAGTAACATCAATATGGCTGCTGGATACTTACACGGCACTCAGTAATGAGTGTGTGGAGAGATGCGCGACCCCACAAAGACGCAATATAATTTTCTGCAGACGACGTGACTCATAAGGTGTGTAAAGTGTGTCCAACAAACCAAGAAACAAGGTGTTGCTCACTTCTGGAGGTGCATGTGATCCGTCCACTTCCCTCTCCCAGACAGGTGCAGTCTACGACCATCCAGCCCTGGTACGGCTTCTCCCAGGTCTCGCCAACAACATAAGATGCTCCCGCCGTATTGTCATAGCACCTCTCAGCTGCAGGATGAAAACATGTCAGCTCCTGAGCCAGTGATTATCTTAAAACAACAAGTCTTTGTTTAAAAGTGGTCCACTTTCCCCTTTTTTTAAAATTCTGTTTCAGATGAAGCTGGGAGTGTGTAAAACATATCCAGCGTGAGGAGCCGCTGAAGATGTCAATTACATCTGGAACACACCCTCTTTTTTTTTTTACCAAGTTTTTTTTACTTGCCATCATGTCATGAAATACAATTTCAAAAGCTCTCCAGCATTGTTTCACAAGACTTTTTATTCTTAAAACGAACAAGGTTTCATTACATAAACATCTCTAACAAACTCCTATACAATCCTGCTATATATTTCCACCCAGGTGAATAAGTCACCTATTAGTCAGTGGCTGCCTGAGTGACTCACCGACAGGTTTGCAGGTCCACTCTCCCTTTCCATTTCCCAGGCAGACGCACTCCAGCATGTAGCCTCCCGTCTCGTGGGGTCTCCTCCAGGTGTCACCAATCTTATACGAGGCCCCACCTTCATGACAGCGGTCTAGGTAGACAGGAAGGGAAAAAGCAGGTAATCTCCGATTACAGTTTTAAAAGCATGCGTGTGATTCAGTGTAAATGAAACAAAGAAACACAGACATGAGACAGTTCTGTTATCCAACCACTCAGCTAAGTGCTAACAGCTGCCCAGCACCGGTTGTTAATCAGCTGCAGGGAATACTGGAGATTAACCAGTTTACTGCCGTCAGTCACAAGCTAGGATGTGTGGTCTGTGGTCAGAACAGTTAATGGTGAGGGGCAGCTCCCTGAACAGCCCTCATACGTTCCCACAGAGACCCACACTTACTGGCAATGGTGCAGCTGATTTTTCCCCTCCCAGATCCGATGCAGGTACAGTCCCAGATCATGCCCTCCTTGGGTCTCTCGTAGGTCTCTCCCACACTGTAGGATTGCTGGTTGATTTTGTCGAAGCACTTTTCCTCTGCTGCAGTGAGAAAACAAGTGAGATGATGCATGAACCTCATTCTGTTTAAACGGGTTGAAGAAAATGAAAAAAACTGCACTCAAACCAACCTTCAGGTTTGCTTTTACACTTGATTCCTGCAACTCCGTGGCAGGTACAGATCAGAGTGCTGCCCAAAAACGGCCGTTCCCACTGGTCATTAGGTAAATAGACATTACCATTTTCCACGCAACTCTCTGAATGAATAGGAGATAAGAAGGGTGGGGGTAAAAGCACAGCTCATGAGAATTTGATTCTGTTCGAAGCAGCACAAGGCTCCTTGAATTAGAAGAACAAACAAAGCCACTGGAATATGATCCAGCCCCTAAACACACAGGCGCAAGACTTTTTTTTTATTTTTTTTTATGTCATGATAAGCAAACCCTAAATTGAAATAAACATTCTATTGTAGGACAAGACTTCACCCTTGTCCGTGAAATTGATTCTAGATGTGTTAACCTGACTTCAAAGGGGCCCCAAGCTGAGCGATAAATCATTTGCACAGACTGGCGGAATAATAGTCATCCACTTTTACTCTCTAGCTCTCTCTTCCCGTCCCCCCCTCCTCTCTCTGCAGGCCTGTTCTTTGTTCACATCTCCTGACTTCATATGCAGTGAACATCTCTCTGTTCTTTATTTGTAAACTCCAAATGGATAGACTCTGTCTTTTTTCTGTGTATTTGGAGAGTTCGGAAGTGTATAAAAGTTTGTTGGTGTATAGTGATCTCATATTAAGATTAAAATTTATTAAAAACTTGCTTTCTTTAACAATTTAATGCAATCCACAATATAGTCAAGCCAAGACAATCAAGCAATGAATCCTGCACATCTCAAAGTTAAAAATGACAATCGCATTCAATTATTTGCTCAGCTGGCATCTCATGAAAAACTCCAAAAATCAACACTTGTAGCTTCTCCCACTTGGTTAGATAATCAGCTGCTGTCACAGTAATGACTCCAGAGTTTTACCTTGAGAGACCGAGGAGACGTGATGCTGCTGCCCCTGCCGCCGGGTCCTGTGGGTCCCTTTGGGCATGCAGTTCACTGCGCTCCCGATGCACAGCGCAACCAGCACCCTGGCAATAGTGCTGCCGGACATACTGTTCACAAACCCCGCCGCTCAGGTCAGTGCAGATACAACTTGGCCACAGGTACCCCCTTGTCCGTCCGAGTGTGTTCTTTTGACGGGCACCGGTGAGGATTGGGTGCAGCTCTTCTTGTTGCCCGCTGCGCTCAGACCTCGTTCAGTGCGCCTCCGTGCGTCTGCAGTCCTCCAGTCCGCGGCCCCTCCGTGTCTGTGCGCAGGTTCCCTCTGTGTGCCTGGACTGGGAGAGATTTATCTGGGCATGGCTTCACTCCTCCGGCGGAGGGAGGAGGGGAGGTCCGACCGTGACAAGAGACTACCCACGCAGCGTGTGAGTGCTGTGCTCAGACTTTTTACGCAACAAAAGATGCGTCCGCATTTAGGATGTAACATTTTCATTACTGTATATATGTTTTCATTGGTTATAAATTGAATGATAATTTCAATTTCCACGTGTTTCTCCACATGGTCTGCACATGTGACCAGACTTTCGAAGAAATCACTGATTGACCATATTTCCTCAAAGGTTTAGGGAAAAGAGAATTGGTGACAGGGGCGGATCCAGAGATTTTCCTGTGTGTGTGTGTGCGTGTGTGTGTGTCTGGGGGGGGGGGGGGGGGTCTGTACAGGGGTTACCACTAAAAAGTGATCACATGAAGGCTTCCTTTGACAGGCTTCGTGGAAATATGGATTTAATTGCTTGCTCGATTTTATTTTGTGCATGTGCAGTTTCAGCTTTTCAGGCACCAACTGCAAAAGACTATTTAAAATATATCCAATACCTGTGGAGCTTCTTCTACTCCATTTTGCTGAGATCCATCAAAACCTTGTGTAAAAATTCGGGAGTCTTTCAAGTCACGTCAGTGTCAAGTGCCTCTTCATAACTGACACGTGTTTATTGAGGCATCTTGACTTTGCCGCAGGGCATTGATGCAGTGCAGCGGCAGTATTCTGGCCTATAGGTTTCACACAGCCAGCGCAGTAATCTGCAGGAATTGGGTCACATGGCGTCAGCGTCTGGAAAGTCTCCAGTAGCCTAAAGTTTCAATGTCTGGAAAGTGTTTATACATCCAGGTGTTTTTATTGAAATGATCCCTCTGTAACACAAGCTAACTTCTGTAATGTACAAATCAAGAGGTTGGTTTCCCCCTCTCACTGGCTCGCCCATTCCCTGTTCCCTTTAGCTGAGTCTTTGCTCTTGTGTACATCTGCCTTGCGCACTGTAAACCATATATAAAAACAAATGGCATTTTCATTTGTTCCAGAGTTTGTTTATTTCTCTTTGTGTACATTTTGTTTTAAATGGATTGAAACCCAAGGGCACGCTCACAATGTCCTGGTCTGTGAGATGTTTGAGATCTGCAGACCAGTTTCACCCAGATTACTAAAATCTGGAAACTCATTTGATTTCTTCAAAGTAAGTGATTGAAGAGAAAGAAAATAACCATTCCCCGCATTATAATGAAGATGACAGCACAGGAACGATTACACCAAAAGTGGTTCCTTTGGACTGCACAAGGTTAATTTGAAGTAGCAGGGATTGCGGTGATTGTCATTGAGGTTTGATGTGTAGTGCACATCCTAAAGCAATTTACTGACTGATCCAGTCCTGCCAGGAATGAAGAACAGCTCATAGCGTGTCATTATTTCCTCTGCAGTGTCATGAGCTCAACTGTTACAGCAGTAAAGCAGATTAATCGCCGGTCGGCTGGTGAATGACGCCAATCAAACTATGGGGAAATAAGAGCAAAGGGGCTTTAACCGCTGTCATGTGTGTCAGGAGATCAGGCATTTTCTAAGTGTTAGCGACATGCTACTTTGGCATTGTGTTTTGCTTGACTTTGGCATCCAGCTTGACACTTTATATTATTCAGCATTTGCTCCACATGAGGAGACAGTGATTAGTTACGGGGTAGCTTATTGAAATAGTGAGAGAACCCATCTGTTACACGCCAACTGTTTATGGGATGTTTCCTGTCAGTATGAGTGCCATATAATTTAAAATCATGTACGTGCATGACTGCAGGACTGAAAGCAATTCAGAGCATTCAGAAAATCAGGGGGAACCCGGATATTAAACTGGGATTCCACCCAAAGGTGCAAAAAAAAAATTAGAGCAGGAAAACCCATGTTTTTGGTTTAAGATCCTATTAATGCAATTATAGAATTATTTATATATTTCTTTGTTCATTAAGTGTGAATTTGCTTTCAATGTACTCCCAGTCAATCTTTATACCTCATTTGCATGTGTCATTTTCAGTGGAGGCGCCTGCATTGCTATCTCTGTGTTGAACTCGGTGATCGTGACAGCAGAATACCTTCACACAAGAAGAAACAAACAACATGCGTCACCCTTCATGCTGTGATAATGAAGTATTCATAATTACAACCATTTTCTGTAGCGAGACACTCAAGCTACATTACGAAGCAGTTACCCACCGAACTGCGGCTAACCATCGGAAACTGCCAGACATCAGGAGTGAAACGGTTGCCGAAGTTTCTTTAACTGCTCTTTCAACTTTTGTGTTCTGTAAATAACTTTATCATTTCATAGGTCAAGTTCCGTCAAAGACACGTACAGATATATTTGCAAAAAAATACAATCTGTTCAAATGTTTCTGCTCTTGTTAGGCCGTGAACAAATTTATTTTTCTTGTTAAATTCTGTAAACCGTGACTGCCACTGCCGCTCTATTATTGGTGATGATGAAGCTGGAAATCCCGGTTTGAAGCCATCATCTGGTTACTGTGCAGGCTAACTGCCTGTTGTGGCTTCCCATCCAAATATACATTCTTACGGTTGAATGGACTGGTTCTAAGTGGTAAATTTCCATTAGAATTTAATCACACGGGATGATCTGGAATAAAATTGCTGCAGTGATTTCCATTATGTAACTTGTGAGTATCGCTGACGGACACAATAACATCCTGAGTTACTGGGAAACTTGGCAAATAAATCAAATTAGGTTTTATTGAATTTATTTCCCAGACAAGCACGTGGAAGGTGACTGTTGTGCGGCATTAAGGGTGTATGATAGTAAAACATAAAAGTAATAGAGAAAGGTTGCAGGAGTTAAAATTGAATAAGCAGAATAAATTCTGAAACTGAAAAATGTAACAAAGAGTAAACGTGGTACTAGTTGCGTAGGGGTTCATATTATATTCATAATTGGCTGGTGGGTTAAAAGTAAAGAGGAATAATGAAAGTGAATGGAAAGTTGAGAACTCTGGGCAGAGCTAGTAAACTTTTATGCTGACGTGTGGAAGTTGTACTGTAACTTTCTGATTGCAACAGAGCCGGGACCTTCACTCTGAGAACAAGGGCAAATATGAGGAAAGCGATTGCAGCTGCACGGCCTCAGTACAGCTGCCACACATCTTCAGTCCAACTCTTTCTTTCCCTCTCCACATTTTCTCACTGCGTTACTCCAAATGTCTGTCATCTGGCACTAGAAATTCCTTCTCGCCCCCTTTTTCTTACTCTCTCCCGGTGCCTTGTCTTTTTTCTTGCCTTTTTTTTTATTTCTGTCTTATTACTGAAAAAAGTCTCAGAGGAGATTCCTCTGCCTCGAAGTCTCCATGTTTTGTGTAATAGCATTTGTAAGTTATGAGCCTCTTTTTTGTGTCTTTGCCCATATTGTTTTTTTTTTCTTTTTTGTGCTACATTTCCAACACAAGATACTAATACAAATTTCATCCAGAACAGTGCAACGTCCAGTACTAGGCTTTCCTAGTTGCCGCCTTTGTAACTTTCCCACCGATCTACACTATTTAAAGCAAAAGTGCTTGTGGTCACACGTTGGATGTCCAACAATGAGGTGTGGTCGGGTTCGTTGGTGAGTCAACAAAAAGCAGAAACAATACTGACCATGTAAAACCAACTCTCAGGTCAATGGTGTCGTATTTTCTTTTTCTGGCGGCATGAGCACGATCAGTTTGTGTTCAACTCGGGGGTTTTGCCAAAACAATATCAGGAAATCTTACTGGTATCAAAACAAATTTGATACTATCTTGCTTTTTAATCATCTGCCTGTACCTTTATGTCTTATAATCTTTGCCACTGCCACCTAATACATTTTATCTATACTATATCTAAAAAGGGTATTTACTCAATATGTTTTTATTGTTGTGTATTTAGGCTTCAAAAAACCAGCATAAACTTGAGGCAAAACTATGAATTTGTGATTGCAAGCTTCTGTTAGTTATGAAAAGGGTTGCTGTCACATAACCTGACCCACCATGTTTGCTATTCAAGATGAGATGATGGGGGGAAAAAATATGCTTCTTTTGTTGACTTGTTTTTTTCTCCGATTTTTAGTTATCACATTAACACTGACAAAAGACTGTCACACATTGAATTTGCAATACAAAGGCTGCACTCAGTCCCAAGCTCCAGCTGTCACCTGCATTTTTTTTTCTTCTCAAATCAACCTCAAAGAAAGCCCAGTAACAACAGTTTCATTGATTGGACACTGTCAGAAACAGATGTGAGACGAAATGAGAGAATTAGTTCATAGTTCAACCCATATGGCCACACGGTGTTGTATCAGTCAGCTCTCTTGTATTCCAAGAAGACGTCGCCTGATTTTATCCCGGATTCCACGGTCTGTGTTGAGTTTGCATGTTCTCCGTAAGTGTGCATGGGTTTTCCAGTGATACACTTTGCCCATTGAAAGGTAGAACTGGACCCAGCTCCCTACAACCCTAAATCAGATAAAGCAGCATAGAAGATGGATGGTATATCATTCTTACTCCTGCAATGGACAAATAACTTGTCCAGGGTGTATTCTAACATTTATGACACTAGCTGGTAAGAATAGAGTCTAGAATACAAATCAGTGCAGTAAGACACTGTTTAATCACGCTCCCTACACTTTGAACTCCATGCCTGCTGTTAAGAACACAGAGAAGTGTATTTTGTCATGCTTAGAAGCACAAGCGTGGAAAGTTGGCCCAGGGGTTCAGTGAACGATAAGATCACTCTGTCCTGAGAGGACCTACTGCACTCATAGCTTTGACTTGGCTGCACCGTAGGAACTATTAGAGGATTATCAGTGTCATTGGACTCTTATCCTCTTGAGAAGGAATAATGTAGCAATTATATGAACAATTGATTTTTCGATGTCTCAAAAATCCCTGCTTGGATTGTTCTTTTGGCTATGTGGAGTTGATATTGGAGCAGAGGGAGAGTTGTTGGGGGGTGACAAGTATTCATCTTGTTACATTCATGGATGTTATATCTCTGGAAATTAATTTGCAGGACCTAGTATTTATCTGTAGATCTTACCGTCTACAAGTAAAGCCACAAGTAGATTTCTAATCTTGCTTAAAATCTTCACATTTTCTCTGCGCCCACCCCCCTTCTCGGCTCCTTCTCATTTTCTTCCTCATGCAACCTTCCAGCTCCTCCAGGGAGATGAGGTCACAGTCTGGGGAGAGATGGAGTGATTAGAAGCTCACACTGCACACTCTTCTTTGGTTGAAATAGCTGTGGATATTTTCCAATCCCACTGTTTGCAGCTGTTAGTAATGTAACATGAGTGATTAGACAACAGGGGAGGAAAAATTACTTCAAGGAAATCTTTCATCATTTTGACTTCTGGACTCATTTATCCACTGCTGCCACAACTTTATACTGTTCACTGCTTAATTGGCTCATGTGTGAACGCGCTGTCACCAAATGACGAGGAATCTGTTGATTCCTGTGTACAAATGTGCAAATTTTACTTCCTATGTATCTTGCAGGTCATGTTCTCCATGTTTTTGTTTTGTACTAAGTTTCCGCTCTAAAACCTGATAGGGGACAGAAAAGTCTTTAGTCTCTGCCACCCACCACAGTCCCTGATGTCAGCCCCCACTGTGTGACCTCAGTTAAAGCCATTCGCTGTGAAGACGTGCAGGAAAATGTGTCCTACAGTCCAAGAGAGCGTGAGAACAACATGGCCTCATCCACCTCCACAACCATGAGCTACAGTACACCGCAGATATGAGTGATTCAGACCTCCAACCATATGCAGGAAACTTTTAAATGTGTCATGGACACCTCACGGACCACTTCCCCCATTAGTGTTGTGGGAATACGTCATGTTTTTGGGTTTTTTTTTCTAACACTGCACTGCAAAGACCGAGGGTTAAATTCCAAGGTCAGCCCATTTGACGATCAATTGAATTATTGATCTCGCCAGACACATCCTAACTGCATTGACAATTAGACTCTGGGGGACCTATTACTATTAAAGAATGTTGTAAATGTCTTCGCTATGCTCCTGACGCTCCTCACCTTCTTCTGACTTGGAAAGTGCAGATTTCTGTCAATCCATCCATCCATCGTCTACACTGGTTGTATCACCACAGGCTTGTTTAGAGAGAAACTTCAGATATAAATACTTCAAATACTAAATGCTTTGGGAGCTTTTGTGGGTTCAAATTCCAAAGACATGTCTGCAAGGTTATTTAGTAACTCTTAACAGCTCATGATTGTGAGCATGTCCACGTTCTCAGTGTGGACTGAAAACCTGTCCAGTCTTTCCCCAGTCATGAACCTAATTTAAATGAAGCAAGTACAAATCTGGACATTTAAGTATGAATGGATAGATGAACGCATGTGTTGACTGAGAAAGCTCCTCCACAATGGGAAGACTTTCTAAGCTCAATGATGGAATGATGTTAACCTCACAGCCATCATTTCCTCTGTGTGGCAGTTTACATGCCTGGTGTCTTTTTTCTGCATATTATGCTATTATAAATGGTTTTGAAAAGTTCCCAGCTGCATCATATTACTTACATGGGCTCTTCACCCCTACAGGATAGGCTGTCATTGACCCTTCTCCATTGAACTTCACCTTGAGCTGTTCTTTCTCTACAGCTGGTACCACGCCTGATATGCCTGATATATATATATAAATATATATTTATATATATTTTTTCTTTCATTATATTGTGACTGTTACAAAACCAGATACATGTGGAAATGTCTATGTATAAAACCTTGCCCAAGTCAGCTTTTGGGGTGACTCAAGAAACAAAATAATCCTGTCAGTACTGACATATCTGTTAACATCAAATAACAATAGACGGACATAAGCTGCACTTAATTGAAAAGTTTCAGCGTAGACTAAGCAGATATGCTCTGAAAGCAAACACTTAGTCAGTGCAAACAGCAAGTATTTGATTATTCACTCAGCATACTGTAGGCTAAACAAACTGAGAACTCGGTTAGACGTGCTTCTCTAGGTTTTGAAAGGCATCCTGCTTCGCTCATCCTTTTTTTCCCCCATCAGACCATCAAACCCAATCTCTCTCTCTCTCTCTCTCTCTCTCTCTCTTTGTCTGTCTTTCTCAATACCCCATTTTTCCTCACTTGTTCCTGACCTCTCCTTCTTCCTTCATACCATCGCTCCATTCCCCCCCGGGACCTTCCAACAACAAACAAACAGACAGACGATGTCAGCACGGCAGCGTTTGGTTTATCTCCTAGTGACAGACCATAATGTGATGGGCCTTCGAACTGCCTGCGGGGAACCTGAACGACATGGGAGGAAGTTGTGAGCAGTCACAAGGGGGTTTGGTGGTCGGTGTGGGCCAGAGACAGGAGATCGCACAGGCAGATGCAAACTGTGCGCTGTCGGCGAGACGAGCTATCTGATGTTAAACTTTTGCATTTTTAACGAACTAAATAGAGGAAAAGTTCAGGTATTAGACTGACCAGAGTATATATTCATGCATCAAAACGTTGGGTAGTGGCTGAAGGGATGGATCTGCAGCGCTTGGTGTTTGAAGTGAATAAATTGAGGACTGCATTTGTCTTGTTAAGCTGTTGGCAGGTTGAGAAACCATTTAGCCATTTAGTCACAGTTGAATGAACAAAGTGCTCTTTGGGTAACTGAATGAAGAAGCATGAGCCGGCGTATTGACCCGTCTGACCCTGCTGCCCCCCGTCTGCCCCGGAAATATTTAACATCCTCATTTGCACATACACAGATTTCTGGAAAACACTGGTAATCACATTTTCTCCTCGCTAAATTGAGTGGTAAATTCAGGGTTGACATGAAATAGTTGGTCCTCCAAGAAAAAAAAAAGCACACTTGGCTTTTTTCACAATTTTGTTTATGTGAAAAAAAAGAAGAAAAAAAATCAATACTAGCTATTATTGTATGATTTAAAACACAAGATTTAAAAATCGTGGATATTACAGGCATTATTGAATTCTGACTGTTGCCCCATGGCTACGTATGTGACGGTATACATTTCATGTGTCTGGGTTTTCATGGTTACCCCATAGCACTGTTGAGGAATTCCAGAGTCATAAGTTGGCTGCAGGAACAGGAAGCTCTCGGGGGGGGGGGTCACTAGACCAAATGGAAGAATTGGAGTATGGGATGGGGTGGGGGTGGGGGTAAGGAAGAGAGATTGCGAAACAAAAAGAAAGCAAAAACAAATGAGAATGCACAAAGGAAAGCTCCAGCAGCATCATGACTAAATGTGTCTGGTCAGTTTAACAGCAGAGAAAAACAGTCACTCAGCACAGAGGGCATGGAAAGTTGGGAGAGTTGGGAAATGATGACTTCCCCTTGAATGTCTGAGTCATACACCGTCGTGTTGTAATTAAAGGTATGTAAGTGCAGATGGAGATGGTTGGGATGGGTGCTGTGTCTGTTTGTGTATATGTGTGCAAGGCAACCTTTTTTTTTTTTACAAGTGTGTTTTTTTTTGTGCTTGGGGCAAAGTATCATGACAACACTTTCTGCAGGGCTTTCTAGTGGCAGAAGCTGATCCATTGCTTCCTTTCCCACATCACATTTTTCCATGTCTGAGTCACAGGGGAGAACAGAAATAAAACAGCTTGTGAAATGTGTTGGATGATCAAAGACGTTGAGACAAACAACAATATGATTTACACGAGCTATGACAGCCAAACTGCGACAGATTATTGAGTATAGTGATTCTGTTTACGTCACCAAAGCAAAGTCTGGTGGCACTGTCAATAGGTGAAAGAGTCCTTTACCGACCTTTTTCCCTGTATGCCTCCAAAAAACAATCTGTCAACTTTATCACATTCTAAATGTCAATGTCAACATTAAATGAATGGAATATGACGACCACAACAATGTATGCAAATTCACTGGAGTGGCATTATCCATTTCTGGATGGTTGCATTTATTTAGTGCCTTCATCAGCCAAATTAATGCAACTGACCAAAAATCAAGCCATTGTCAAAGCATTTATGTGCATGAAAAGTTGCATGGTTCTGCATTGTATCAAAACAAGAATCTGAAAGCCATTGTTAAGTTGTACTGCTAGTGTTGCAATGATCACTGCACCATCTTTTGCTGCATTTCCATTAGTTGGTAATGAGCATCACCGGAGAGCTGATACTCGGAGGATATTTCAGGATTTAATCTGAAGTAATCTGTGACAGTATTGTAGATTAATGCAGTTCATATTTGACATTCATGAATTAAAAATCAGACTTTTATACAAGCAACTGCCATTGCTATCCCATGTACTGTGAACTATACTTTCAAATTGAATCACAACGTGTTGTTCTATACTTTATAGCTTCGATTGGGCTGCTGGCCGGAGCATCAGAGGTCACAGTGGGAGTTGAAAGGCTTTACCAAAGAAAGACACTTTGTAGAATCAACAGCAGACCTGAGAAACTACCCATTGCTTTAATTCTTTTTTGGTTTCAGTGTTTTCCCTAAGCTTTTCTCACAAGCAGCCTTCTGCTCCGAAAAGTAACCAAGCTGTGACCGTTTCAAACACTATTATCATCATCACACTGATTATTGTCATGAGAGTGACTGGAAATCGACCAGCCCTGCTGCTGCAGCATGAGAATGTTTTGATTTAACAATATCAACATGTGGCACACAATTTCAAAGAAATCCAGCCAACCTCGATGTTCTGACACTCCTAAAGTCATGGTGGCAACTGTAGAGGAATATGTCCTAAAAGGTCCCCTCTGAAGTGCCTATGTACTCATCTAAACAGTAATTAAAAGGCAGATTTGTATGTTCAGTAGTCGACGTGAAGTGAATGTTCAGCTGAATTTGTGTGCCCGAGTTCCTCAGTGTCCAGTAGTTTGGTAAAATGCGAATAATATAATTCTATTAATGTGTGACTGGAGAATCAAATCAAACTGCATCTCTGTTTTCTTTGTTCCTCTTTCTGAGCTGGAGAGTTACATCACAACCTGTATGAGTCAGTTTGGCCTGAGTGGAAAGAAATGAATGGAAACAGACTGAGAAATGCTTTGTGCAGCCACTCCAGGAGGATTGGAAAGACATCAGCTGTTCTCACAGGGGCCGAGAGGGAGGGAGGAGGAAGAGAGAGAAAGAGGGAGAGGGAGACGTAGTAAGTGGTATTTACAGATGTAATAATTCAGGAATATTCGTAATTAATCTGAAATCGTTTTATTTGTGTTCTTTAGCAACCCGACACTGTATTAACTGGCTTAAAACGCTTGTATGATCAAATAAAGAATGTTTTAATAGGTTACATAATACCTAGAGAATACTTCATATGAAAAAACTGCCTCACTCCCAGTTGTATTTTATAAAGGGTCTAAGAATTTAAACTGTATGGCCAGCTATTGGCTTTTTTATAAAACCGAAAATAAAGCAGTATATGTGTGTGCGTGTGTAGTAAAAACAAAAAGGATCAAGTCCTACTTTTGTCCTCTCATGTGTATGTTATTAAGAGAGACTCAGCTTCTTTGCTGTCCACCGGACCGGGACAGATAAATCAGGTCCTTTGATGCTGTGCAGTCATCTACCCCCAAATATCTGCTCATGCTAAAAGAACAGAAGAGTACCTGTCTCACAGAGGGCATGACGCCCACTCTGCTGAGCGCCTTATTAATCTGCCCCGTAAGGTGCAGAGAGGCAGGGAAATGAGAAGACAATAATCACAGACGAGTCAGTTGTGAAGTAGTAGTAGTAGTAGTTTAGTGGTAAAGAAAGTCAAGGGGGGCGGGTTATCGACGCAGAGTTCAAGTTCAGCTCTCACATTTGTGCTTCTTCAAACGGGTAGATTACTTTTTCAGTCTCACTAGAAAAAGAGCTGATTGTATTGACGGGATAATCAGTTTGAAGATGGGTGGATGATTGTAATGTCGCTAAACGTAAGAGGCAGAGCCTGTAAGAAGGTGGAATTGGAATAATGCAGACAAGTTTCGGCTGTGTTTTTTTATGAAGTGAAATTGCACAAAGCTCTTTCTTTCTGTGATGTACACGTGTGCAGACTTAATGGTGTGATGAGCACACATCCAAGGAACTGCCACATGTTTCTATGTGGCTGTTTCTGTGTTTACTCAGCTTCAAAGTTAGGGCTTAGTTGCCCATGTGTGATGCATTTACCTCTAAAAATGGGAAGAAAGGTTAAAATTCAAGTAAGAACCTGCATCATGCACTCTTTCACCATAACAAACTTACTTAATCAGACTTATATATAGATAAACCACATTTCTATGATCTGAATAATATTAGATAAACATGCAATTTGTGTTAATGTTGAGGATTGAGTTAACAATATACCCAAACTGAATTATTTGTGCTTTTTTCTGACCCTAATTTACACCAGCTTTGATTTCATCATGTTTTGTTTTTTTTATTTAAAAATTTTTCCATCACGTTTCCACCAGCATTATTTCAGAAGATTAGCAGTTTGTTGAATATTGTTATTTTTGTTAATTGAACGTCTGTATCTTTTACATATGTAAAATGATGCGATTTTAAATTTGCAGGGCATGAATGGACAGTGCATTAAAAGACTATTCATCACAGCTGATTCAGTTTTTGACACGTGTTTATTGCACATGTTGACGTCATGATAATAATAGATACATGTGCTATAAATTGTGCATTCCTATTCTATAGCCATTTTTCAGTGGCTGCATAAACCACCACAAAATGTTTCTAGATGGTTGCAAAATGCTTTGTGCATTGATATAGTTGATCTTTACTTTTTATGATTGTAGTTGGGGAATTTCTACTTAAGAGAAGAATATCAATACTTTTACTACCTCTGGGGTATTGGCTGGGAATCCAGTATGGTGCTTGGCTAAGAAGAAATAAAAACAAAAAAAAACAACAAAAACAATGATTCACCATTTTGCTTCACATTCTCTAAGAAGCTTTACCCCACCATACATGGACATGGTCTGCAGCTGCGTGCGCGCGCACGTGTGCGTGTGTGTGTGTGTGTGTGTGTGTGTGTGTGTGTGTGTGTGTGTGTGTGTGTGTGTGTGTGTGTGTGTGTGTCACCGCTTTGTTTTCTCGAACACCAGTCCACTGTAAATTGACAGCTCCTTTACTTTGTCCTACAAATACATGAATACATTCTGTCTGAATTATTTTCTAATTATTTCACAGAAAACAACCAAAACGTGAGAAGCCTTTACCTTTTAAGCACAAATGAATCAACAAAACATTATTTCTACTAATATGAGGCTTCAGCTTTGAACCAAACTATGAAAAACACATTAGTGACTGTAGAAACAATTCCAGTGGCCCTCTCTTTGGTGTTCTTTTCTTTCAGGGCTGCAGATACTGGTAGTATAAGTATAAGACCTGATTGCAACTGAAGCTCTTGAGAAACAAGATTATGTGGCAAAGACACATAGAGACATATTTAAACTGAACAGATGACTATTTCAAAAACTATTAATTATATAACACATGCCTGTATTTTCCGGGTTTGTGTTTTCCTCTCATACATTGCTGTTCTGTCTTTTCCATGTCATATTGCCAAGCCCGTTCAGTTCCCTCATATCCTGTTTTTACCCAGAGAAGTTTCTCCCTCTTTCTCCTTTACCTCACACTAGTAGAAAACATCTTCATTTGAAGCAAACATACCATCAGTTATATCCAGTGAAGCAACTACAGACACCAATTTTCAGTTAAGCGTTTAAACTTTTTACTTTTATGAAATGAATGATTTATTAAATTTTTTTTACAAATTCCCTCAGATGTGATAAAGACACCAGTGGAGATCACTCCACGCTAATAATACGGCAAACGCATGAAAATGCATTCTTTTGGTATTTCCGTTTCAGAAAGAATTTTGCGTTTACACACCACAGTTTTGAAAATGATGTTGTTTTCATGTTTGGCCACTAGTGGCTGCTGTTGCTTGTTCTTGTAATGAAACCACACACATATGCGTGCAGTGAAGATTACACTATAAACGTTAACAGTGGTGAGTTGACGGACATTCGTAAGCTTACTTATAGCAGTTAGATTGCTATTATGGGTGACTAACTACCAAGTCCCAGGAGAATATGGACTGGGAATCATAACACTCTGGAGGCAAACGTTGTTATTGTCCATCTAGTTGCATGTGCAGAAGAACGACACAGCCATGGTGCGCATGTGCAGTAGCAGCGGTTTCAAAAAGTTGCATTTTCCACCGTCTACACAAAGATGGAGTTGGAGCGTTTTCAAAAAGTTGCGTTTTGAGTGGCTCTGGACACCGTTGTCGTGTAAACGGACTACTAAAACCAGAGAGATGTCCCTTTTCTTTATGGTAAAATACCAATACCATAACAACAGGATCCCAATGCTTTGTGCTAAAGTTGTAAAACATGATATTTCACAAGATATTCCAGAAATAACTCCACTAAAAAGGCCATTATGTTGTTCTCATATGATTGCGTGTGCCATCTGCCATTCTAAAATACATCTGAATGTATAAATTGACATTTAAAACAAGGGTATCAACTAATATTATTTTACAAGACAACAAAGTGTTGATTTAATGATGCCAAGCAGGAAAACGTTAAGTAAATCAACCTTTGAATAGTAAAAACTCTAATTTCATAAAAACTCCACTACTTTTAATGCAATATGAGTAAAAATGTTTACATTTAAAAAAAAATGAATGCGGTTTTGATTAAACCTAAAGTGAACAATTTCAGATTTCTCTTGAAAACAGAGTGCAATCTGAAATCATACCTGCCATGATGTCTCTATAAACGTCCTTCACTGAACATCATCAACTTTAAGTTTTCACGGGCAATGAGGTGAATCTTAACTGCTGTGAATTTTATGACACTACTGTCGTTCTCTGTTCAGTTCTGGGTTTCAATGTTATACGTATATCTTCTTCCAAGTAGATGGAAAAGCAGTTACTTTTATGATAAAATTGCACTTAACGTGTTATCAGTCGTATTCCGGTTTTGGTCCACAGCGCTCACGTTAAGTTGATAATTAGAAGAAGACGAAGCACAACTTGCTAAGAAAATGCTACAAAAAGAATTTATGTCTGCAAACCGTTTGTGTTTTTGCATTTTCTGTATTTGTTTTCACCGTCTCAGTTTTCATCACACCATCTGTTTCTTGTATTTCCTTCAGCCATTGTCCCCTCCTTTTCCAGTCATTGTTTTTTGTTTCACTTGCCTTTAATTAGTTTCATCCTCTGTCGTGTGTGATGACGGACACTCACGTTGATCAGGGAACTTTTTCTTCATTCTGAAATTGAAACCTATAATTTCTTTCTGTGCTTTACAGTTACTAAAAAAGGAAGCACTGCGTGGATTGCCCCGGTCATCACAAAACAACACAGTCCATTTCCCATTTCTCAGCGGAATAATTTGCAAATAATATTATGAATGACTGTTGGAAACTACCTGTGACCTTTGTTCTCATGGTAACAGCCATAATACATTCGATAACAATATGACTGGACATCCTGTGACTTGTGACCCAGAGTCAGCCCGAAAACATTCAGCAAAATAATCATTATGGATGGATGGATGGATGGATGGATGGATGGATGATGAACATTCAAGTCTGCTGTGAATTTTTATGGACAGTTTTTCCTACATCTGTTGAAATATGTTATTTCTAAAATGTGACATGAACGATCTGATCCTCAACCATCAATTAAGAAGCGAAGAAATCTTTATGGATGAGAGCTGCAGCGGTTTTCATAACTTAAAAATAAGTCCTGTTGTCTTTCATCGACTGAGTGAAAGTCTGTGTTTGATACATCCTGACACATCCAAACTTCTCCCACACGTCGTCACTCTCCATGTTACACCCGTCAACAACCTTCATTACTTCCTAATTAAATATCCTATTTCACCAAGTTGCAGAGTAAATATGAGCTCTAATGACAGCTTTCTTACAGTGTGTTGTTACTCTGTGACCTCCAAGGAATCAACATCTTTGTGGAACATTCATCTCGCACAGCACTGGCTTGACATTTCCACAATACTTGCTCTAGATTTCACCTGTCAACGGACCAATGTCGTGCAACAGTCGAGAGACAATTGAGAATTGTTGACCGTATAAGTACAGGGTTTCTGCACAATCCTGTAATCATTTTGTCATCAGATGTCAAGCCAAATGAAGTCCATAAAAAAGGAGCAGGAGCAGGAGCTGCTGGATGAAGACCAGACGGACATACTGAAGGCTACTTGTTGATTCCTTACTAAATTCAAAGGAACTGAATTGAGAGGAGTCTGAAACAAGTTATAGCGTCTGTGAAACTGTTGTGGAAAGAAGTTTTGCAAAGTTCAAACGACATGTTTGTGAGGCCCTGTATCTCACTGTAGGAGCTGATGTACCTTTACCAATTCTGTTTCATGCAGCTCAGTGAGAAAGAGTATGTGTATGTGTGTGTGCGTGTGCGTGCGCGTGCGCGTGCGTGTCCACTGTAAGTGTCTGTGTAAGTTTGCAGGTTACACCCAGCTAATACATCATGATAACAGCAGGATGGAACCTTGTCCTAACGGAGTTACAAAATGTGTGTGTGTGTGTGTGTGTGTGTGTGTGTGTGTGTGTGTGTGTGTGTGTGTGTGTGTGTGTGTGTGTGTGTGTGTGTGTGTGTGTGTGTGTGTGTGTGTGTGTGTGTGTGTGTGTGTGTGTGTGTGCCATTACTTCTCTAGATAAACACTCAATTAGCCTTCTGGTGGGGTTGCTAGGCAGAAAACACATTTTCCTTGCGTTTTTGAACATCAAAGACAAACAGATGCTGCCCTAATTTGTCACATGTTATCTTCTGTCTCCCTTTTAATCTACTTGCCCCCTCCCCTTTGCCCTCCTGCCTTCTCTCTCTGGGTCCGTTGCCCTCCCTTCCGTCCCTCTTTCCTCCCGCGGTGCTCCGTGGCCTCGTCCTCTGCTTTATAAACAAACAAAGACAAACCGTTTCCGGATCTCGGACAGCACACAGCATGAAACCTAATCTGAGAGTGATATCCTCTTCCATCAGTGCTGCAAATACACCCCGCCTTATGAATTACACTGAAGACAAAATAAGATTATTATTAAATTGACCATGCATTGTACAGAAGCACACAAATGCTCTCAGTGAACATATGAAACTCTTTGGCCTCGATGCGTCGTGAGTCCACCTTTCAACCTGCCACAGATATGTTGTATGAGATGATAATAGGATGACGTCAATCCTCGTTTCCTCTCCTCTTCACTGGATCGGAGGTTTGACAGTTTGCTGATACCCATGCCAGACCTCCTGTCCACTATCAGTATATCAACCCACTCCTCCTCTTCCCTATTACCAGTCTTTCATTTGTCTCTCTTCTTCTTCCTCCTCCTCCTCTTTCTCTCTGGTACTTTTTTCAGTTATCTATCTTATCCACAGTCACTTCCTCTGCTCTTACCTCCTCTGCCCCTTCAGGTCTCTTTATTTACACTTTCTTTAAGGAAACTGAAGACAGAAAGTACAAAGCAAACACTAACATCGTGGATATTATACTATATAGTATATTGTTATACTAGTATATTTAGTACTTGATTAAAGGTACACAATATTTCTTAAAGAGTAGTACCTGAACATATAAAGCAAGCACACAAGTTTGGTATCTCCAAATGGACACTTTACCATGAGACAGTCACACATGTCAGGCATTATGAAGAACTTTATGAAGAACTGAGTCGCTATCGAGTTGAACTGTTGGCAAAGTCAGAATTACAAGGAGAGACAGCTCTACAGCTTCAAAACAATTTGTATCTATGACACAACGTCAGTCAAAAACTTCATGTGTGCAAAGGAAAGACAAGAATATTCTTTCTAGATGAGAGCTTAAATTCATTCTGCCAGTTGAGAAAAGAATCTCAAACAAGCGCCTGTGGCACAGCTAATAATAACTGAGCTTCAACTTCCCTGATCATATCTCAAATCATAGAAAATACAGAGACAAAAACACAAATAAAAACACATTGGACATTTATAATATATACTGTATATTTTTTTTAATCCCAGTTAATAATTTTAAACACCAAGTCCATCCAAGATTGCAAACCTTTTTCACTTCACAGACACAGTGAATACTGTATCCTAACCTTACATCCAGTTGCTGGTGTAACCTTAATCTTCCCTTAGTTCCTGTCCTGCATGATGTCAGCGAGAATCTGAGACCTTTTGGAGGGACATGGAGCCAGTCATGGTTCATTTACCACGCTAAAGGCTTTATGAATCATAGCCAGAAATAACAAACCGAAGGCTCCCTTGCTGTGTTGTCTCAAAAACCTTGGATCCCTGCGTGGGTCATTAGTAGAGGTGGGGAGTTCATATATGTGAGTCCTGTATCAACACAGTCCTGAGTTCACTGAGAGTGGACACAAGGAGTATAGAGAAAGGAGGCGAGGGAGAAAGAGTGAGAGCACAGGCAGATAGAAGTGAGAGGGAGTGAAAATGAGGAAACAAAAACGTTCTTTATGCACTTGAAAGTAGCAAAAGGGAATTTTAGGTGTCGCAGTGTAAACAAATCACAATAACCCTGACAACATACAGTCGATGAGCTTCCGTCTGAAGGAAGACGAAAAAAAAAAAAAAGTGGATTTAGAGCTCTGAGCTTCACGTGGTGGATGTATACTATACGTGAGATCCTTCTTTTTTGCATCTGTTCATGTGTTGTTCTCCTTAAGGCCTTCGAGGTGTGGTTTGTAGTATCACCCTCTGTCTTTCTTTATGTCCAAGCAGCTGACTCCACTTTCCTCTCTTTGCCCTCGGTCTAACCGCCGCTGAGCTCATGCTCTATCATTTAGCCATACCACACTGGGATAAGGCCTGCCTTTTGAAGGGTTCACCTCTGTGTGTGTGTGCGTGTGTGTGTGTGTGTGTGTGTGTGTGTGTGTGTGTATGTGCTCGCGAGACAATTTTTCCCAGAGGGAAGGGAGGAGCAAGCTTTTGAGTCAGATAGGACGCTGAGCCAACAAAAATGAAAGGCAAAAACATGCGCGCACACACTCTCGACACTTATATTTATACTCCACATTCTTGCTTACTTAGTCGTCATAGCAGTGATACTACATAGAGCTGAAAAGCCATAGGAAGAAGAAAAACATCTTCCAAACTGCTTCATTGTGATGAGCTGGACCTGATCCCAGTTGGCTATGGCTGAAGGCAGAGTACCTCTGGACGGGTCACCAGTGCAGGCAAAAAGGCGAACACACCTACAGTCACGTTAAAGACATGCAACGTATATAGAACAAATGAAGGCTGACAACCCAACAGTCCAACCTTATGAATTCTTGTTGTCGTCCATATTCAGCCACAAGGACCAAAAATATCAGTTTTTAATCAAAGGTCAATCCTTCCCTTTCAAATGTTCCTTTGTCTCTAAACCCACATACTAATACAAAAGAAACTGGTCACCAAACCAACCAACCATTTGTCTATCTTCTATACCGTGCTTCATACAGATCATAAGGAGTTGGAGTCTATGGTGAAGGGAAGATCGAGAGTGATGGCTGACCATGTAAACCTCATGTTTCATTTGGCACTAGTTTCACATCAGACGAGCTTCCTGATACTACGTGAGCATTTCTTGGTTACGAACCTTGCCCAAAGGCCTAGAGTGCTGTGTGGGATTTAAACCAATGACATGGTAGTTACCACCACCTCCTCAGTGTGGGTGACAGGACCGAGAAAGATCCCATGCAGTCAATGGAAAAACATGCAAGCTTGAAGCTGAAAGGCCCTGTCAGCCAACATGTAGAATACTCTGTGAAGCAACAGTGCTAACAACTCCACCATCACGCTCTCTGACTGAAAGAAATATTATAGTTGGATATGTTGCAGGTGTGTGGGTTTGGGACATTATAGCTACAAACTAAGAATGGAGATGCAAGTGCTAAACGGTCAAAAGTATGAAGACATATTACCTGCTTTTACCTTGTGGGTTTCCTACTCAAAGTGAAACGAGTTGGGCTGTCTTTGTATCCGCCCATGACCACGGTTTCAGAAGTAGGACTGATGTTTGACTAAACCAGATTTTTTTCTTAAAGATAGCTATATAACAGAAATGGGATGGCAATAAATCACAATGTGGGTAGACACATCTGAGCCATCGAGTCAGACAGGTAGGGAGGCAGGCAGTTAGACATACGATGCGTCCCCCTCGTTTGACCTCTGTCAGAGAATGGCAGCTGTTTTTCAATGAGCTCATAATGGTGGAAGCCCAGTATGTGTCATGTCTGTGTGTGTGTGTGTGTGTGTGTGTGTGTGTGTGTGTGTGTGTGTGTGTGTGTGTGTGTGTGTGTGTGTGTGTGTGTGTGTGTGTGTGTGTGTGTGTGTGTGTGTGTGTGTGTGTGTGTGTGTGTGTGTGTGTGTGTGTGTGTGTAAACCTACCAGAGGGGATTTCTGGGCAGTGACTCACAGAAAGTGGGGATTGCGGAGTCAGGCTGATACATATCCCCTGTGTCTGAGGGTTAAAAAAAAAAAAACACCCATCCGACCTAAAAACACAGACACGGGAGACAAAAATCTCCTCAGTCGTGATTAGGTGTATACACCAGCGTGTGTGTCTGTCTGCGTCTGTGCCAACTCATTTACCGTCACCATGAGGAGCTTGTTCATGTCTTCATGAAGACCCGGGGTACTACTGTACCGGTTTCACTATTTAGGTCAAGTCGCAACATTTTGAAAAAAGATAATCATAGAACTACTGTAAGGATTACAAATATCTCTGAAATATTCCTTACTTGTTGCACAGAAGGAGAAAAAAAGACCTTTTGATTGCACGTTGTTCATGTTAGATAAATCACGCTGAGGCTTTACAGCTTTGAGCAGATAGTCCGAGTTCCATGGGTCACCAAAGATTTTCATCTTCATCAGACCGATGTAAGCAGACAAGAGGTCGCCAATTGCTCGCAAACAGTTTGTAGCATGTATCAAATATCGTATATGGAAATCACGGCAATCACAACATGTGGTGGACAATTCAGAGTTATTTTGTAGCAGTGCGAGCCTCCAGCGAGTCTCAAATGCAGTTACATAATTTCATTGCTATTAGATGGCAGACGGCGCTGTGAAGAGTGGAAAGAAAGCTGGAAAGTCTGTGCAGGGTTTTTACCGTACCAGATTCAGCTCAAGTGGGCAATGTCTGCGAAGTGAATTAAAGGAGAATTCTACTTTATTTCAACCTGCTGTGTTTCCCATTATGCATAGTGGATCTGGAGGCCATGCTTTCACTACGGTGTTTTCTTATGATGTATAAGTGCAGAGCTCTCGGCATCTTTCTGAACGAAACTGTATTTATTTACATTTGTCCAATCCGACCAAACTAAACTCAGATGTAGGAGAAAAACGTTACTTCTTTCAGATGAACAAACCAATAAATAGACATATATATGTTTGTACAACAAAATCATGTTCGTTGATTAGTGTTTCTTAAAACCTCCAATGTCCAGAAAGCAATTGTGTTCCTTAAATAAAACCATTGGATTTAAATTAACATTGGCGTTGTGTCTGTTTGCATGGCTGTATGTTAAACATGGAGCCCATTCTAATGACTTGATCGAAAAGGTTTGTACACAAATGTGCCATTAACCATCTGAAACTCCCATTCCGAAACTGAAACTTTCCATTTGTGTCATTATTTTCATACATGCAGAAAGGAATTCTCCTATGATCTTTTGTTAACAATTCGGCATTTGGTGAAAATGATAGCACGCATACATCAAAACATGTGAAAAATTTGAGAATAGTGTGCTGTGACTTTTGTTTCAGCAAATCGTTTCCCCAACAATTGCTCAAAACTGCAAGAAATTGGCCAACCAAAGCCGACGGGATTTGGGTGAGAAACACAAAATGGTGGGAACACCAGTCAGCAACGACCGTCGGGCACACAGAACATTTCTTCTGAAATATTTGTGTTTCTGTCAATGCGCTAATACAGGCGCAGTCTCTGAAAAGTACGTTTATTGACCGTGAATACCAGAATGATGTCATCAGCACAATTCAGAAGGAGATGCAGATTAATTGTTTCATGTTTTACTCATTTTTAATCTCTGCTTAACTCTGCTGAATCGGGTCAGATATGTGCTCGAGGTTACCCAGCTTACCACAAGTCACAGAAAACATTGTTCCAGCTAATTGCGTTCAGACACTTCCAATTTCAAAGATATCAAACGTTTGCTTCCTGGATATACTCACTGCGTGCACTGTAATTAGCTGCGGCAAATAGGTCCAAAGAGATAGACAATTTTTCCTATTGTAATAGTAGCTGGTAAATATTTACACATTTTCACAGTACGTAAAAAAGTTATATATCAAATATAAAAGTCTCCTGCCAGCAAGTAATTGTCTCGGGGGACAGAAGTGAGGGCCCAAAAAAAAAGAAGACCACTTTTACAAGAAGGCGGTGTTTTTCTTTGTACTGCACTGTACTTTGTTCCCTCACGGGGTTCCGTTCAACTATTTAGATTTAGTGCATTATAATTAACCAAAAGTCCTCAACTAGAACATCAACTGAAGAGACAGACATAGAAAATGAAGTCACATTTCTGGTTTGACCAATCCTGTGGTGTGGTAAATAGGATCATGGGATCAGAATTAGAATTATATTAGTATTCCAGAAAACAGAGGGAGAGAGAGAGAGAGAGAGAGAGAGAGAGAGAGAGAGAGAGAGAGAGAGAGAGAGAGAGAGGAGAGAGAGAGAGAGAGAGAGAGAGAGAGAGAGAGAGAGAGAGAGAGAGAGAGAGAGAGAGAGAGAGAGAGAGAGAGAGAGAGAGAGAGAGAGAGAGAGAGAGAGAGAGAGAGAGGGAGAGAGGGAGAGAGAGAACTGGACTGGCTATTTTGACCTATCAAACCACATATTTATGCTGCTCAGTGAGTATACCTGACCTCCGTGTGTGTGTGTGTGTGTGTGTGTGTGTGTGTGTGTGTGTGTGTGTGTGTGTGTGTGTGTGTGTGTGTGTGTGTGTGTGTGTGTGTGTGTGTGTGTGTGTGTGATTATGCTCCTTGCTTGTTTTTCTTTGAATTTCAGAGCCGTTATTCCGTCTCAAACCATCATTACATGACATCATTTGAAGTCTAGATGTTTCTTGCTGGAGTAGGAGGTTCCTCTGCTCTTGGGTTGGTCTACGTGCTGGATTGTGTGAGTGTGTGTGTGTGTGTGTGTGTGCATTTGCCAGTCAGTACAACATCCTGATCCAGCCTCTGATTCAGGTCGGGGGAATGGTGAACAACTGTGTTCCAGTGTGGTGCTGTTTTGTGGTAATGACTGCAGGTCAGACAGTTTTGGTGAATATCAGCCGGCTGCTGACAGAAAAATCAGGGAAGTTGATCTTGAAGGGGAATGATTCACTGTCTGGTTTTGCCCTGAACAGAACGGAGAGGGGAGATATTAATCTGTGTACAGCCTCTTCAGCCACGACTGTCCTTTTGTTTACCTTGTTTGTAAATCTCCGTATCTCAACCACTGTTGCCTCTTATTTCTTTTAAGAGCATAGCGAGAGCTCTGTACAAAGGTTAAAGAAACCCTTTCAGTTGGGATGGTGTGCTTGGTGGTGTCCTTGCTTGTTCAGGGACCACTCCTGCCGTCACAAAGCGTAATAAAGCAATAACCACATGCTGCAATATATTAATCTAATCAATTATCTCATCAAATTCACCAAATTTACTTCACAAATTGCAAAGAGACACAAAGTGAGGCAGCTATGAGCTGAGTCCTCCCCCCCATATCAGGTTATCCTTTGGCATGAGCACTTGTCTTTGGCTTTTTACTATTCGTCACCAATATGATAGTCGACAGACAGTTTTATTATACGTACTTCATGTGTGTCAATGGGATATTTAATCTTGCTGATATGACATCAAGCCTGTCTGCAGTTTATATTTCCATGCACTTTGTGTGCATATAGTGCGTTAAAAAAATAATATCCTTATCTGAACCAGAAAGAATGACGTTGTCACCTGCCATGAACCTCACCGCACTACAATTACAATTGATTTTATGACAAGATATTGTTCCGAAGCTCTCATTTAGGAACAGCGTGAGGAGAAACAAGGCAAAACGTTGAACATGTCGGCACGTGTTGAAGAGCATGTCTGGCAGTTCGGGGAGGACGCAGCCTCAATAGCTGTGTGAGATCACCCAAACATTCAGAACCACATCAGTGAATACTGTAACTCACCTACACGTACGCACATGTGTACACAGCTGCATCCTTACGTCTCCTTTAATATGATATTATTGCTGATTATTGTGTGCGCGTGCGTGCGTGTGTGTGTGTGTGTGTGTGTGTGTGTGTGTGTGTGTGTGTGTGTGTGTGTGTGTGTGTGTGTGTGTGTGTGTGTTCCTAATTGGGTTTCATTTTCCATCGGCTTCGTTTCAAGCTAATGGGGCCGAACGAGTTTAAGTTTTCCTCTATTGTCCTCAAACTGTGTTGAACGCTGATGAATCCCTTCTTATGACTCTTCAGATAGGAACCGTTTCACCAAACAAAAGATAGATCCCCGGCTATTAACTCGCAGGCTTGGAATTAAGTAGAGGTAAACCACAAATCTCCATTGTAGAATCACTTTCAAATCCCGCCAGTTCTCCATGTAGAAAGATTTAGTTCCGGGATGGATCTTCAATGGATATTAATAGTTATTAATTCATAACCACTTGAGACTGTTCTGTGCCACCCTGGTTGTGAACATCTCAGGTGGATACACCGTATTGGCTTCACAGCCCTGTGACCCTAAAATACATAATACTATATACAAGACAGATGGATGCACACTGAAACTCCACCTGCAACCCCGAGTTTGACTTCCGTTTGCATTGCATCCTCGAATGTAGGTTTACTCCCTGACAGCAACGTGTAACTGTCAAATGCTCCTCCTGTTATTTCTTTGCCCTTAAACCAAGGCTGAAATTCGTGGTATACTATATTATTTCCTCGAATTGGGTTCGATTTGAGGGAACTGAATCAGAAAATTTCAAAAGCGTCAGTGGACTTGTGTAATTACTGAGCCACAACTGATGACCACAGACATGCTGCACACACCCTGCCCTGCCCATAGGCTTGCTCAAGCCCTGTGTGTGTGTGTGTGTGTGTGTGTGTGTGTGTGTGTGTGTGTGTGTGTGTGTGTGTGTGTGTGTGTGTGTGCGTGCGTGTGTGCGTACGTGCGCACACGTGCATCTATGAGTGTGTGTTTGTGTGTGTGCATACATCCATTTGTGCTTGCTCAGCATTATTTGCTAAATATAGAAGTAATTTCTAAAACGGCATTCTGCGGTCAGTGAAATGTTTTATTGTAGTTAGTCGTTCAGCATTAATAGCCTACTGAAATGCACTGACAATTTGGTGTAAACCTTTTTGTTTTTAAATGGTGCATCAGAAAACAGCTTGCATTTTAAAAGTTGGCGAGTTTTACTGCGTCAGGAAAGACCACGCTAAACCTTTGTTTCAGTTTGTCTTTTGCCTCCAGGCAATCTCATTAAACCAACATAGAATAGCAAAAAATCTGGAATCTGTTTTCTCTTACCAACTTTATTAAAATTGCAATCGGTAGGTTTGACTTAAAAGTGGTGGTGTAATAACGTGGCTTTTCCTGACTCTTGACTTCTGACCTGTCTGGAGTCACAGAGGTCGTCACATCATGGAGCTGTTTCTTTGCTCGCTTTTCTAAGCATCCGTTATGAATCAGTGCGTGCGTGTGTGTGTGTGTGTGTGTGTGTGTGTGTGTGTGTGTGTGTGTGTGTGTGTGTGTGTGTGTGTGTGTGTGTGTGTGTGTGTGTGTGTGTGTGTGTGTGTGTGTGTGTGTGTGTGTGTGTGTGTGTGTGTGTGTGTGTGTGTGTGTGTGTGTGTGTGTGTGTGTGTGTGTGTGTGTCAATACTTTCTTGTGATAAAGGTCCCTCAAAGGTAAACAGTTGGAACTTGATCCATTTTGGCTCGATTTGACTTTATCTTGTGGCTCTATTCTAGGTTAAAGATAATTATTATTATTATTATTATTCTCAGTTAAAGATAATAATCTCACAAAAACCAAGATCAAATTAAAGACAACTGACTTTTTTTTCACTGTATAATTCTTTCGAAGTCACTAACTCTTCATGAATCACCTAAACGACTAACATGTTTACGCGTGAGCAGCCAACACATCTGCCTACTGTCCAGAAGCACCAATCTAAAACTCAGTATCATTAGTGGATTAGCCTAGTTCCTATTGAAAATATTTTATTACATCTCAGATGAGTCACAAAACCTTTGATAGAGATTTACAGGGACTTCATTTTCTATTACGCATCTTGAACACTAAGATACATTTGGACTTGCACTGGACGTCCTAGTAGTAATAACAGACTATAGTAGTGGTAGTAGTAACTGTTGTTATACTAGTATTGCACCTACATTAAAATGCCATTGCTGATCTGTCTGGCTAACACAGTTTATCCAAACGTATGAGGTGGAGTGATAAATAGCCATGTTTAGTCTCCAGTAAACCAGGAACAAACAGTTAGTCACTGCAATGAACCATGTATGTTTAGTTTGTGTAATTAAAGTCAGTGGATTCCCACTTTTGAGGCAATCGTTAAAAAAAAAAAAAAAAAAAACCCCAGTGTCACTTCATAGTTCACTTTTACAGACTTTCAGCGGTCTGAAGTATTAGTCAGTGCAGCAGAGGCTTCGGGACCTTGACGTAAACATAAAGGTCTTCACCCCATGAGTCATGGCATTGCATTAGAAGCAAATGTAAGACATCAGCGACAGGCAATACGTACTCTCGCGCTTCATAAATGAGGGGCTGAGAGGGAGAAAGGAAAAGCAGCACCTGGAAGGAACCCCCCCCCCCCCCCCCCCCCCCCCTCATTTCAACAGTTTATGCAGGAATAAAATAATACATTTTTATTCACTCTTAAGTCAGCATTTATAGGCAAAGAGTTCTGGCAGAAGAAGAAGTAAACACCTTTAATAATAAAACATTTATACAGACAACACCTCTTTATTAATACAAAGCAATGATGAGAGGAGCTGTACTTAATAACACTGCATTTTTGCGTTGTGCCTGAGGACCCCACCAGAGCCTCTTATAAAACATCCAACCATCAAAAGGGGGTCACAGTCCAAGCGACGGCTCTCTTTGCATGCATGACTGTGTGGTTCAAATATGCTGTCAGATCTGACAGGCCTGCAGATTTTCTTACACACACAAATAATTACCACAATAGTAACAGATGAGGGCTGTTTTCAAACACTTACATTTCCAGATTTTGACCCCTCAGATGCATACGTGCACCAGGCAGAATGTGACAGCTTTTGTTTCTGTATATTACACTCACTCCAGAATCGTACGCAATCTCCCACTTAATCTTTTCTGTCATATTGCCGTCCAATAAATACACAGTGACCACCATCTCAATTACTCTCCTATGGGAGTGTGTGTGTGTGTGTGTGTGTGTGTGTGTGTGTGTGTGTGTGTGCGTGTGTGTGTGTGTGTGTGTGTGTGTGTGTGTGTGTGTGTGTGTGTGTGTGTGTGTGTGTGTGTGTGTGTGTGTGTGTGTGTGTGTGTGTGTGTGTGTGTGTGTGTGTGTGTATGAATATTTCAGTGAAATTTCAGTGAAAGTCTGAAGAGTGACGTAAGCACTACACACACACACACACACACACACACACACACACACACACACACACACACACACACACACACACACACACACACACACGCACACACACTGCGGTTTAATGAGAAAAAGGTGCAGGCAGCACAATGCCTCCTGACGCTGCCAAACCACTGGTCTGTATCTAAGTGGGCTCCCCTCCCCCCAGCATCCCCACTTTTAGTTCCACATCTGTTTCCCAAACTTGGAGAAGGGGCCTTGAAGAGAACAATATCTGGGTCAGAGTCGACTCTCTTTTTCTCTGTGAGTGTGCAGAAAAGTCACTGCGATCATCAACTGGATGAAAACGGTCTCACACCATCTTCAACCTGCAGATGGTGCAGACTGGCTTTCAGATGAAGGAACTATTTATTCTTAACAGTTAAAAATGCTTTGGGAGACAATAGGCAGGATGGAAACGTTATTGTCTACATTCTGAAGATATCCTGAAAAAAAAAAAAGTAATTTCCTGTGGCCATGCTGCATCACTGACATCCTACCTTCTTAAATCCTTCTTCCTATTTCAAGTGTAGGTTCAACAATGATAATTTCATTTAGTCCAATTTCAGGATCTCCTAGCAAATGTACTGAACTTGAACAGTGTTGTCAGTATTTTACAATTCCAGTTTATAACTGATTGAAGCTGCAAGCAGAGTTACACTGGTCTGGTCAGCGATTGGAATAACAGTGTATTTTGGCCTGTGGATGTGACGAGGGCCGACGGTGGTCTTACATGTGAAGTTCCAGACTGAGTGTAGAATGTACAGGCTGGTTATGCAGCACTTCCTGTCCATCCGCCTGGTGGCGCTCTCGACGTGACTATATATTGGTATGTGGAATTCATCAGGGCATTACTGTGATCGCACATGTAAAGCTTTAGGCCTTTGTTGCCTTTTTCATCAGGAAGGCCTGTTGTATATACAGAGCAAATTTTATGTCTCTTGGACCCTGTAGGAGGAGTTCAACACCAGAATTTCACAGTTAATGCCAAAATGGCGGACTTCTTGTTGTGCTTAGAGTTTGATGGGCGTCAGTGACATTTTTTGTGTGTCCTGATGTGCTCCATCATCCTTCCAATCACAAAGGATTATATCATACAATTTGGTCATGGTATGTGAAAATATCATTCATTAAACTAACTAACAGACTGCAAAACTAAATACCATCTTCTGTTATAAAAAGTGCAAAATAAATAGAATAAAACATAAAACTAATGCATTACAAAGGTTCTCATACCATTCATTCCGTCTGTTTCAAGATTGAGATAGACATTTTCAATGTTGTATTGCGAAGTTAAACGTAAACAATGAAATACACTCATAATTAGCAATAGTTCTACATTGGCACAAAACAAACCAAAAATGTCAAATAGTTCTAAAACTGAAAATCTCCAAAACAAATAATGAGTGTTTAAATTACTACAGCCAACGGCCAATGTAAAAATTAAAGGCAACACTGAACTGAACTGCATCTTTTGGTGTGAAAATACAAAATGAATACACTATAAAATATAAGAAAAATGTAATCGGTGCCTTTCGGAGTAATCCATCCCGTGTGCAATTAACTGAGTCTGTAAAGTTAACTATACCTCTTGACAAGGTACTAGAGTGTCATTCAAATTTGACATTTTTATTTTTCCCCAAAAATGTGTTCTGCTGGCAGTCACTATGTCCCCTGCAGTTGAGAAAACACTCTCGCTGGAGACTGAGGTGGCAGGTACAGTCACCATGGCGAGGTTAGGATAAAGAGACTCATGAGCCTTCCACCGGGCCAGCGGGCTGGAAACGATTGGAATTTAATCCTTTGACTGCTGCCTCCAGGCTTAAAGACTGGGCGAAAAAGTTCTGCCATGGCTGACTTCTTTGGTGGAGGGGGAGATGCTGCCTCAAACTGTGCTGTCACTGGAGAGGAAGTGGCCAGTATGAAGTTGATGGACTGGTCTCTGTAGGCTCTCTGGTCTCATCCTGCAGTACAGATTGTGTGGTGCTACTCTCTGTTAGTGCTGAGTAAAAACCCCTTTGCTTTGCCGTTCTGGACATGTATTTCTTTGTTACATTGACCGAGCTCCACCTAGTGGCTTAACATAACAACTGCACATATGGCATAGATAATGGCTACAACAATATATATCTATCTGCTGTACTGAGAACATTTGGATCATCAGTAAACAAAGCGGTTTATTTATTTATTTATTAATACTGTATTCACTGATTGACCAGTCCTTCCTGCCCACTCTTGTGGGCTCATGGCTGCTGCTTGGTGTTGGATCTTACAAATGTACATCTTTAACAATGTCTAACAAAGTCACTGTCTGAATGTCTAAAATGTAGGTTGAAGTGCTGATGACACCAAAAACTGATATCGGCTGATTGTCTTCCATATTTACTATATAATTAAGCACAATTGTATTTTTCAAATAGTTCTGTCCTGTTTGTGAGACAATCTATGGAAATAGCAATTTTTCTGGAAATGGGTCCTGTTGTCTGTAAATCACAGTCCGTAGAATGACTTCCCGATTTCAGCCTCCCAGTGATAATTTTTTTGGTTTTTCAGTCATTACATCCAGGAAGCCTTCTTTGTGTGGGAGCGAGTGAAGCGCCAGTCTATGTAGGTTATCCAGCTCCTGGGGCCTCACATCCTTTTCTTAAGAATAAGGTCCCACCTCAAACCCTGGAACAAAAATTGTACCAAATAAAAAACAACACAATCCTCCCTTAGCAACTCCAGAAACAGCTTTTTCCCACGTGAGATCATACGAGTCCTTCAGCGATGGAGCCTCCCTTTGCTCTTTCACCAACTCCAAACACAAAGATCAGCTGGCAACGGAAATGTAAATGATTTGAACTGATGTTTGCAAAGTTTCGTCTGTTTTCGTGTGCGTTTACGCTCCTAAAAGTCACATTTGCTCGTGACAAAGAATTTTGAATAAACAATTGACAGACAATTCCTCAGATAGCAGCAACAAAAGACACAACTTTGGAGGAAGATTGGTACAAAATGTGTAGGTGAATCTTGACTTTTAATACAATCAAAAATAAATTTCCATCCTGCAACAACTCTTGTTGATGTGGACCATTCACATGTTTCTGCTCTGTACAAGGATGAAACAGTCCTGAAGAAATGATGAAATATTCTTTAAAACAACATAAAACATTGATACAATTCATATTTGCCTGAAGTCTTATTTGAAAAATAGGAACACTGAAGGAAATTGGCTGTGGGGATATCTATGTTAGGCAAAAAAACGAATGGTTAAGAGCTGATGTATGTGAGAAAGTCTACAAAATTAGACAATTACTGTATATGGCACATGACAGCAGGTAAAACATAAATGAAAATACACAGATAGAAATATTAACAATATAAAAACACATTGTTGGTGAATTGTTCTCAGTGATGATGTGTTTATTAAAAGTGCCCTGAAACGACTCTGTTGTATTTGGCGCTATATAAATAAAGGTAAATGGAATTGAAATGAAAGCAAAGCGACTCCGTTCACAGATTTAGATAAACTTCTACAATTATCGTAAAAGTAAATATAGTGACAAAGTTATCTGTCAAATAGTGTCACAATTACCTCCACAGGCTTCGTTTACTTATTTTCTTAATTTCTACACCTTTATTTCCGCCGCCTGTTTGTTTTCCTCCTCTGTCAGCCATCTTTCCCGGGATATTTCTCCTTTGCCAGCCGCACAAATTCCTCGGCACTGTCCAGAGAAACCAGGCGATCCTGCAAAGGGACATTAGATAACACAAATTCATATCCACTCCAAAAATAGTATCGACCTTTTTTTAAGCAAGGTATAATGAGAAAGCGTGTGTGTGAGTGTGCACCATGACAAAGAGGTATCTGTTCTGGTGCTCCGTTCCAGGAGGGAATAGAGAAGTGTGGTCCAGCAGCTGCTTCAGTAGCTGTGTGGCCTTGTCAAGATGCTCTGGATCCCGGCTGAAGTGACTCTGTCTGTTCACGCACAGCAAGTTATCCACCTCGCACTGATAGCCTGCGGAGAGAGGGGAGCGCTGAGCAGCTTCTAGGGTAAGCGGGTCAAAAGAGTGAGCTAAACACAATACTGTTAATCAATGTGATTCCAGACATCCTGCTCTTCATGATATACTGAGCAGGCTGGTGCAAGATACTGGCGGGAAAAAAAAAGAAATACTTAAAATTACAAGAAACAACTTTCTAACAACTCAACAGAGGGTGCGAGGAAGTAGACGTCGCAGAGTCTCACCGAGCCGCAGCAGGATTTTCCTCCATCGAGATCTGACTTCCCGTCTGGCATACCGCAATGTGTGTATGTCGTAATTTAGCTTCTCCCATTCCTGCAAGCAAATAACACAAATACAGCGCAACGTGAGAAGGTTTCACCCCCATGTGGTAAAGCACTGTTACCTGTTGTTGTTACACTTAATCCTTGAGAGAATGTGAATGTGATCGTTAATTTCTTGTCATTCATTCTTCCACGGCAACACAGCAATGTTTTTAGGATTCCTTGTGTACAGATAAAGTTGAGCTGAGGCTTTACATTAAAACCCAGCAATTTGTTGTCAACATAGTTTTATTTTTTGTTTAGAAAAAACAGGCTCTCAGGCTATCAACAAATGGATCATGACTATTATAGAAACATTTGTACCTTATCATGGGCAGTTAAAATTTATTTAGTTCTTGTGGGTGTAAAGATTCACGATTTTTCCCAACAAAAAATACATAAATTGCCAAAATGATCCAACTGACAATGGCTGAACTCCATTTTGCATGGCTCGGTATAACATTTAAAGTTGGTACAAAATGTTTTCAGGAACTAATATACAGTATTTTCCTGCTTTGGCTCATGACAATACAATTCAAACTACTTATACGAAACAGGCAGTGTTTGAAGCACTTTCTTCTCTGATGATGAATTACAAATGTAATTGTGCAGAGATGTAACAGACCTGGCATGTCCTCCTTTGCTTAATTGTTTTAGGGTTTTTTTTGTTTTGTTTTTTGATAATGCAACCATTCTGTTTGTTGGTCCTGGGAATAAAAACAGTCTCGCACCATGCTGAGATTGCTTCACTGAATATTCTCTTTGACTGGCCAGTCAGGCTGCTGGCCTACATCTCCATTAAGGAATTCATTTATTTGCACAATGTGGCCAGTGTGTCTGGCAGCCTGTTGTTCGCCACATGAAGACCGTCACATGTTCACCAGACTCCGGCTCTCACTGGGAGTTTGACTGAGCTGCAGTCCAAACGGCCTCATGGTGTCTTCGTTCTGTTGGTTCCTCTTGGTTCCTCTTGGTTTAAGATGCAACCAACTGAATGGAGATAAGATACGGCCACGTTTTCTACATGTCAGTGCTGCAAGATGTTGGATCCATCCATCCATCCATCCATCCATCCATCCATCCATCCATATATACAGTGTATATCTATATCTATATCCATCTATCTATCTATCTATCTATCTATCTATCTATCTATCTATCTATCTATCTATCTATCTATCTATCTATCTATCTATCTATCTATCTATCTATCTATCTATCTATCTATCTGTCTATTCTGTAAGTATCTTTCATTCGAGTGTGTTTGAGTATACAAGCCCTATAATAGTAATTTACAACCATACAATTTTGTCCCCATAAGATATTGTAGGTCAGACATCACACACACAGACACACACACACACACACACACACACACACACACACACACACACACACACACACACACACACACACACACACACACACACACACACACACACTCACACACGCGCACAGAGGTACAGTATCTCTAATGCTGTATAATTAGTCAATAAACTGCCGTGTGTGAGAGGCATTGGTTCCCTGATTGAGTAAATGAATTAAAACGCATGTTCCCTCAGTATGTCTACTGTCTGGTGTGTTCCCTCATACAGTCTGTGGATGTGTGTGTTCAGCCGTTCAGGCCGTTTATAGCTGTTTTAGACAGAGTTTCTCTTTTTATATAAAAGCTGATTGATGTCCACAACATGTACTGTGCTAACCTTTATAGTTGATGTGTTGCGAAGATAACAATGATTTCTGTGTGACAGTGTTGACAAGTGATTATTTAGGCAGAGATACAGCATCTCGGATCACTTTTATATCATTGCATTTTCTCTTAATGCTATTATGTCGACATCAGATATTTTAGAATGTAGGTCAAGTTAATTTACTGATGTAACCATCATGACAGTGAATCAAAAGCTTCTTTGAGAATCCCATCGGTGTACTCTTTCTTTTTTTGATTATTACATTACAGAGCTCCAGTGGAACAGATAATGAATGGAGACTGGATTACTAGATTACAGTAAAACCACCTGGCTCTCACACATGTGTGGATTCTCTTACAGGGATGTGGCTGTGAAGACTCTTTGTCCACAGGTCAACTTCAGGTTTCTCACTGGTATTTTCTTTTTCTTTCCTTCTTTCCTTCTTTCCTTCTTTCCTTCTTTCTTTCTTTCTTTCTTTCTTTCTTTCTTTCTTTCTTTCTTTCTTTCTTTTTCTTTCTTTCTTTCTATACTTTTTACCAGCCTTCTTCCATCCTCACCTTTGTAATCTAATTAATTTGATTTCAATCATTTCCTTTTCCATCGATCGTCAGTTTTACTTTATCCATCAATTCTTTCCTTCCTTTCTTCGATAAAGCCTCTTTATTAACACATTTCACTTTTTTTTTTTTCCACTTAATGATCGAACACCTCGAGCAATGAAAGCATTAATCAAAAAACATGTCCCTTAAGAATGCCAATATTTTTGACTTGGTGGACTCACATCACATACGATGGCAGCAATCAACCTGTTTATCTTACACCAAACAAATAGTAAAGACACAAAGATACAAATGAATAAAAAGATAACAGACAAACAGAGTACCGTATTCAGTCCCACGTGAAATAAGACTTTAAAGTGTGGTTTATTCAACACCTTGAAGAGGCGACTTTCTTCCTCTAGGCTTCGTCTATGTGTTTATTTTAGCTTTGTGTTTATTCCACCTCACATTCCTCATTGTGTATTGCAACATGCTCTCCATTACCTCTGTAGCCTCGTCTGTCTTGTCTCTCATGCTGATGAACGCCTGCAGCTCTCTGTCCGATCCACGTCTGACAGGGGAGTCGCCGATTCGGTTTGTGGCGGTCCACATTTCTGCAGAGCTCCTCTGGCTTTGCTGGGTTCTCCATGGACTCCCTCTTGAATTCAAAGGCCCAAATAGGCTCTCCTCCTCCGTGTCACTATCGCTGGAGTCACTGGATAGATGTGCAGGTGGTCTTGAAGTGGTGGAGTGGCGCATACTGGACATAAAGGCAGAAGACACGCATGAGATTACTGCTGTAAAAGATGGCTTTGATTGAGTTACATTACAGTGTCTGGCAGGTGTTCATCTCACCGCAAAATTGCACTCTTCTCTTCTCGGTTGTGTTTCACATAGTAGCGGAAGCAGCAGGTTGTCAAATTGGCACCCATTGACACCCGGAGGAATGTCAGTCCCAAAATTGTAACAGGTTTTCTCCAAAAACCCTCTAGAAATTTAGATGAACTGGTAACTCCTCATTTGCAAATGTCCGAGAACAAAAATCTGGGCTGCATTGTGACTCGGTGTGTTCTTCCTCCAGTCCTGGCTGGAATGTGAGGCTTTCCTGGCCCGACTGAAAGCAGCCTGTCAATTACATTATTCACGTGAAAAGAAACAGGACAACAACAACACACACACACACACACACACACACACACACACACACACACACACACACACACACACACACACACACACACACACACACACACACACACACACACACACACACACACACACACACACACACACACACACACACACACAGGGACAGCCCATGGATGAATAGGACATTTATTCAACAACTCCTGATGGTGCTGAACGCATTACTCAGAGTCTCTCCCTCTCTCTCTCTCTCTCTCTCTCTCTCTCTCTCTCTCTCTCTCTCTCTCTCTCTCGCTACACATGGCTGCAGAACATGAGCTTCCGTCTGCACTTCAGATTTTACAATAACGCACGATGGAATTATGTTTAACTTCGGTTATTGTGAATGTGCACACCCATGTTTGCAGGAGCAAGAGCAGAGAAGCTGAGTAAGAAATCAAGTGTCGGTTTATGTAACTTTACTGGCATTCTACTTCATGTAAGGTACGGCTTCGTTTAGGATTTCCTTTAGGTGATAAATACTGTTCCCTATTTTTTATTTTTTTTTAAACATTACAAAAGCTCTTATTTCAGCATGATGACCAAGGTTTAAGACCTGCAGACAAGTGTGTGACAGTAGTGTCAGTGTTGTCAGATCAACAACAGCATGAAGAGGAGTCACAGCAGGGAGCAGGGTTCCGCCTGATTATCAAGTCATTTATTGACATAGGTGAATTTCATTCATTTTGTGCAAGGATACCTATCAATTTTGGGGAGAAAAAAAGTTTATAGCATTGTACATAGCAGCAGCAATGAAGATCTGTTAGGGGTTTTGGTGTGTCTAAACGTTTGGATTAATTTCTATTGAGTTTATGTTTCTCATAGATCCCAGCCAATTTGTTTTTGTTTTATTTGCAATTCACATGGAATTGGTGATGGTGAAAATACCACCTGGTGTGAGTCTCGGTGTGGGGGCCCTGTTTCTGCAGCGTTTGCATGTTCTCCCTGTGCACAAGTGAGTGTTCTCTGGGTCTTCTGGTTTCAACCAAAAACACGAATTTGGGGTTAAATCATGACTCTAAAATTGTCCACTAATGTGTGACTGTCTTTATCGCTGTGGTTATTTACTAGAGACCTGTTCAGATTGTATTCACCCTCTACACAGGATCTATTGCATATCTCCATCTCCATCTTATTATGGATGGACTGCTATATATGGTCCACGCCTGAGAGTGGCTTGCTCATGAAAGGTCGGTACAGTCAGGTAATATTTGCATTAAATATAGTAGATATTTCAGGGATATATGACTGTTTCAAATGCCGCCCTCTGATTTGATCATGAACTCATAAAAAAACCAAGAAAAGGTTGCAGCACTATATTATTACTACAATGGGGCGGCTGTGGCTCACTAGGTAGAGAGGTCGTCCTTCAATTGGAAGGTTGCAAATTCCATTCCCCATCTCTCCCTGTCCACATATCGGAGCGTCCTTGAGCAAGAAAATGAACCCCAAACTGCTCCCATTGAATGGATAGCAAGCCTTACCTGTGGCAGCCACATTCTAGTCTAGTCTAGTCTATTCTATTCGATTCGATTTACGCCTCATATTTACTGAAACTACAAATAGTGCCCAGAAGGGGGCAGTATTGTCCCGTCTCACTCATGCAGGTCTTTTCTTAAACATGTATGTATCTGATTTGTCTTCTCAAGCTGTGTCTGTTTGACCGTTTCATGAAACATGAAACACTCTAAGATTTCTTGATTTGCAGTCAAGTGCGTGTCTTATCAGTTCCACGTGAATACAAAAATACACATTTCATTTCAGAGCGTTTCACTTTGGCTCCTCTGTTTTATGCAAACTGAGTTTATTTTGTGTTTGAAGGTTGTTTTGTGAGTGTCATCAAGATTTGAGAAAAGGTAAAATATTTCTCTCTTCTGCTTAACTGCTAAGTACTATAATAGAGCTATATTCTCAGAAAATCAGAAAATGTGTTAGAATTAGTATATACATGAGTATACTATTGTATAAATGTCTGGTTATTAGCTCAACAAATTGATATTGTTCCTCAGAGTGATTAAGTCGGTCTTGGATCTATTCATGTGCCCTGTGAAGGACTAGATTCAGGGTTTACTCAAGCAGATGCTATGCAAATGTCACTTGTACTATTGTTAAAGTTATTCACTACAAGCCCGCAGAACCAACAAACACAAGGCAGAGGTCACAACGTTGTGACCCTACATGTCATTATTCAAATCTTAGGCTTTATTTATTTTTGCAAAAGAAATGACTCTTCTTCTGGTTTGAAATGTTGAGTTGGAAAAGTCTGTTTATAGTTTCTCCAGGACGTGTTTGCACAGACCCCGTCGGTTTCCGCTGAGAAGTTTACAGGTTCCCCCTCGAACATCCTCTCTGTCTTTCTCTTTCTCTCTGAGATTTATATTTCCAGGGTGTCTTCTCCCCTGCTGCCTCAGTCACCGCTCGACCACCAGCTTACAAACACACACACACACACACACACACACACACACACACACACACACACACACACACACACACACACACACACACACACACACACACACACACACACACACACACACACACACACACACACACACACACACACACACACACACACACACACACACACACAGAGTCAATGACAGTGTGACATTGACATACTGCAGTTGCATATCTTATGTGAGGTTGACTGATGGAATACTCACCCAGATGGCTGTTGCCTAAAGGTGTGTGTGTGTGTGTGTGTATGTGTGTGTTTGTGTGCGTGCGTGCGTGCGTGCGTGTGTGTGTGTGTGTGTGTGCGCACATCCTCAGAAATACCACTAAACACAGGAAGGCCTAACTCACCTTATGGAGACCAAGAGGTCCACATTCTCCACATACTCCACATTCTGATAGATAGATATTTTAGAATTAACACTATAAGGTTACTTTGAGGTTTAGATCAGGTCAGACATCAGCCATTGAGTCAATTTTGGTTTCACAGCTTATGAGAAGAAAAAAGTCATTTGAACCACATTCCAATGATAAATAATTTGTGATTGCAGTAATGAATCTAACATTTTTATATAATTAGTCACCAATATTGTAATGCATCCTTGTTTCATAAGTATTCAGACACAATTGGGCTCTCTGGAAGTGAGCATGATATTTGTGATCACATATCCCCGGTTCACATGATTAAACTTAGGGTAAGATACTAAATACCAATGGAGAAACCACAAGTAATGCTGTCTAAACATGAATATGTGTACTTTACCCCAAAAGACTATATGAAAACAGACCAGACTTGTAGGAATCGGCAGACCTAATGAAGCCTTGAAAGCTGGACCCCTCAAAGTTTCACCTATTTTCAAGAGTCCATGCAAACTCTGGCAGCTTTCGAAGGGTTAAGATGAAGCGTCATGGCGAAGGTCCCAGTATGGATGGATTGAACTTAGAGTCAGGTCCAATGGGTTTCAGAAACTGACTGGACCTCACAACTGATGCTTTGCCTGTGTGTTTGAGTAGCAGTGAAAAATAGAATTATATTCCAGCTCACATGAAAACTCGACAGAACAGACAGAGAGGTCAAACATCAGGGGACCCAAAGAATAAGAAGTAGGAACACAGACATGCACACACTCAAACACAACCCTTTAGGGAGCAAAACTCTTCCCTGCTCCATCACTTACATTCAAGAAATATAATCACACATGACTCGGTGAGACAGAGCAGAACTTCCTGACACACACACACACACGCACACACACACACACACACACACGCACAAACACACACGTTAATGTCAGAACTGGGCACGGATTCAGAGACACAGATTGAAGGTGATTATAATTCAAAGTGAAGTCTGGCTAGTTTACTTATCTTCATTGTGTGTGTGTGTGTGTGTGTGTGTGTGTGTGTGTGTGTGTGTGTGTGTGTGTGTGTGTGTGTGTGTGTGTGTGTGTGTGTGTGTGTGTGTGTGTGTGTGTGTGTGGTTAAGCACTCATCTAGGTAGGATGGGGGGCGGGGGGGGGGGGGGGGGGGGTGTTCACAGCATGGACATATAAATCATAAAGATGGGGGAAGTGAGAGAGAAAGGAAGAAGAAATAAAGCCTAACCAACGAGGATGAGGTGGTGGGAGATGAGAAATGACATGCAAAGAGGGGCACAGGAAGGCAGTAAAAGTAGGGAAACCTGGAGAAAGCACAACATGTGAAAGATAGTAATGATTTACACACATGCACAGGCAGCAGTGACGCGCATACAATTTTTCCAATGAAGAAAAGAAACATTTACAAATACACCAGTTCGCCAGTTAAATGTCATCTAAACTTGTTCAAAAACTCTCAATTTGTTCCACTGATACTGTAGTTGTGAACAAAATACGCCTAAGCACAAGAGACTCTTTCAAAGCAAAGAATGTTGATTTTAAAACAGAGCAGCAGTCACAAAGACGAAGTAAAACATTTTATGGAAACGTGTGAGACAGCCAGACGTGTTGCTGTCATTTTTAATTAGCATAAAACTTCAAATAATGGCACATAGCTGAATTCTACCACACGTCTGTGAAATGCATCCATTTGGAAGCGGGCCTGCGTTTCTTTCACTCAGGACTCCTAAATCCTTGAATAAATATGGATTATCATATCATGAAGTGACCAGATTAGAAACTCTTTCAAGACATTGGCATTCTCATGGACTCCTTGGTCTATTTCTTGAATTTCTTTTTAAATGAAACGTATTCAATAATTTTGCTGATGAAAACCCTCGTGAGAAAAATAAGGCAAGGATTTCAGGGTTTTTTTTTAAATCAAAATTTGGAATTTCATCATTGAATCTAATGATAGAGTTGAAATACACCGTGGAAGAAAATGTTACACCTTTTACCCTTCAGATATTTTCACTCCATTTACTCCCATTATAACGTGACATTTTGAACCCACTGTAATTTTAGTATTAAAGGTTGTTTCACTGAAGCTTTTTTTCCCCCACTTTCCTGTTAAATTTCTGACTATTGCTTGGCAACAGAATACATGATTACAACTGAAATGGTCTGGGTGTGTTGGTAATGATGTAAAAAACAATTTTAAAAATCATAATGTCTTTGGTTCAATTTTTATTCTGTGTGTGTGTGTGTGTGTGTGTGTGTGTGTGTGTGTGTGTGTGTGTGTGTGTGTGTGTGTGTGTGTGTGTGTGTGTGTGTGTGTCATGGTCCACTTTTGGTTTCTTGTGTTATTTTATGGTTCTCTCGTTCATTTCAGGCTCCCTGACTTCCCCTTCTTGTCTCTGATTGCTGTTTCCTGCCCTGATGTGTTTCACCTGTGCCTGAGTGTGTGATTGTCTTCACACGGTGGCTGTGGACTACAAGAGGGGTCTTCTTCTGTATGTTGGTTTATCTGTGTCCCTTGTGGGTTGCTTTCCAGTGTCCCAGCGGTAGTCTTCCGTGATTGCGAGGGTTTTGTTTTGGGAACTTTGGTTGTTGGAGCCAATAAATTGAGCTGCTGTTCCACAAATAGCAACGTGTGGTGTCTTGGGTCCACCTTGAAGTTGATCATCTGTTTTGAGGTTGTGAACTTCAAACATGAATTGAAATAACACAAAGGACTTCAAATGTCCCTTCCGGCCTGGTTTTCCACTGGAAAGATACAGCGACAAGAAGCCGATGCCGCTGGTGAGTCTCACCGCTAGAATTAATTTTAGAAGTGAAACAGTGACGTGTCTCTTAATATTCAACTATAACACAACCAGTGCACTGACCAGTGTATATCAAGCCTTCTATAAAAGGTTTATTTGATCAATTTAAAAGTTTTTCTTGATCAGAATGTGGATTCAGTTAATCACAGCCAACTAACAAGATGGCGTTTGTTTAGGTTCAACCTTTCAGGGTGAATCGATATCGCTAATATCCAATTATCTGTGTATGTACTTGCTATAGGAGCATGAATTCAACCACCACCCTTGCTTCTTTGTGCTGATTTTCTATGGCGCATTTGAGCCCCTTTCAAACTTCAAACTTCTGACTTCTGACATGTGCATCGGCCACATGCACTCAAATGATGAATAGAAGTGTGTGTGTGAAAGGGCCAGCCCACTGTAGCCCAATGGGACATCGTTTCCACATTCCTTTATTCCTAATCGACGTAGATGGCAACTTTTTTTTTTAACACACTCCCACCAGTGATCAGCGAGAATCATCCCGTGCTTCATAACCGTCACAGGAATCAATGTGGATGGCACCGTCTTCTGTATCTCCTGATCATTACGGCAGGTGATCAATAACGCACGGCCATCATAAGTGAACCTTCTATGATGGTGGTGGATCTGTGTGAAGCCACATGTCAGACATGCGGGCGGAGGAAGCGCACAAAACGCAGACAAAACAATCTGAAGGTTGAGTGGGAATATTCTACTATTTTACCAAGGATATTAAAGGCTGCAAGTCTTGACAAATGCCTGTACTTTTGGTTGTCGGAGGAAAAAAAATCTCTTTCCCCCCCAAAAAAATGAAGGTCTAGGAAAATGTAGTGTTTCTCCTGTCCCAGTTGTTAGGAGGTTATTAATGTTATTTACCAGAATGAACTTTCTGAATGAGCCCAGCTTCCTCTCAGGCCTGTGACTAATTCAAAAATGTTTTGAAAATCGAAATCTCTTGTTGTTCAGTTCATATTAGCATCTCTCTTCCCTCGATGTAGTTCTTTGTCTTGGACCTGGTGTTGTTCTAACATTTGAAGCTGACAGGTCCATTTCATTCATGAGCAATTGCATCTTGTTGAACCCTGAAACAAGCCACGACCAATTCTTCCCTTCCGACTTCCTGCTCGGCACATTTGCTCTAACTGTTGACCTTACTTCTTTCTCCACATGAGATAACTATGAAAATAACTCACTGCCATTTCTTTCCATCTTTTCTACCTACAGGGGAACGGACTAGGAAATGAGACGCGGGACGTGGACTGATGGAGAGGGTATGAGGAATATCACGGTGGAACAGAAAGCGGTAGACAAACTAACAGGGACCACACAGCAATCACGGTAGTCACAGACCATCACCCGGAGGAGGAGGTGACCAAACCATCTGTGTCTCTGTCCGCCTTCAGCACAGGAAATAGGCAATATAGTTCTAATACACTGGGGCGACACACACAGAGGGCTCTTTCAAAGGTTTCTGTTTGGATATCATTTTTGGTTCGTGTGCAGGCTGGAACTCGACCTGGGTGGACATGTGTGACACTTGTTGTGTCTGAGTATTTAGAAGATTACTATATCATGCACCTGGATATTCTGAAGTTTTTGCCTCTTTGTCTAACAGGTCCAATTCCCCATGCCAACGGACCACACACATGGTTATTAATGACATGTGTATGTTGTGGCAATTTTTTTGAAAATGCAGTTCGTCTTATCAATTGTAACTCTGTTCTTTGATATCGTATTGGATTTATGCACTTGTTTCACCGTCAATGTCTCACCTTGATGATTCAGTTGTTTCTTGCGGAGCTCCTTATTCTGTGTGTACGGTGTCAATCATGTCTGCGGTCCATTGATCAGACTTACTGAAATTTACCGCAGTTTAAAAAAGACAAAAAAAAAAAAAAACCTACTGCTGGTCTTTATGTTTGTTTGCATACCAAGAGTTGTATGATTATTGCAGTTAAAAGCAGGTTAGGCAGATTAGATTGATCAATGTAGAAGGCAAAATATGAATTCACTCATTTGTTTCACACTCACTGACCTGATGTGTCGAGGGTTTTGTTTTGTTGTTTTTTTGTTTTTATGTTCGAGGGGTCCAAAACAAGAGCCACTTCATAAACATGCATACATTTTTATCCACAATTTTTCTTTTTGAAGACTCGCATGGCTACATTATCTCATTTGAGTTTGAGGGCCGATATATAGAATCTGAAGAGACGAGTACTTTTAATGTCGTCTGTTGCTGTACTGTCCTGTGCCCCTAGATGGCACTGTTGAATAGCAGAGATTTGTTTGGCATTCATCAAGTGGAGCAGTGTTGAGAACTATTTGCAGCATAGTATGCACAAATCTACTTGACTTAGAATTAAAATTATTACTTTTTTTTTGCATGTAAAGGAAATGATTAACAGGAGCATGAGGGACGCTGTTGGGTGAATGTGGAACTGTTTTGTTACTATCATGAAAGACAGCATGCCAAAATGCACACACGACTTATAAGCTATTTTACCAAAGTGAGACTTTAACACATAAAATAATCCATCTTTGATTTTAAGTTTAATTCATATACGATGTGCTTCAAACTACATTAAAAAAAAAAAATTGTGTCATGCTAAACAAGAATCAGAGCTTTTCCTGTTTTGGATCTGTGGATGTTTCCCAAATGATACAAGCTAAATATCAAAGGTCTCATCTTCGTCTGACTCTTTCTCACCCACTCTCTGCACACATGTGTGTAGGCGTGTGTGGGCGGTGGTTCACACAAATGAGCATACGACTGTGAACTCGAGCTGGATTTCTATTCACCAGCACGTTCGGTGAAATGCTGATTTTTCTTTGTTTCTCTGATGAAACGGGTTGCGAGTCGGCAGCTTTAATTTCCTCACCGTCTTCACTGACATGTCCCCATTGTTTCCGTCTCTTCACCTTTCTTCCCACTGTCGGCATGTGGGGAGTTTTGTGATGTCAAAACTTATTCAAGTCGTAGACATTCGCTCATTGAGAAACACCAATCCGCACAAACACAAACCACACGCCGCGGTAGTAAAGGAATAATTCTTTGAGGGTAATCGGCCGTGGATATGCACACAGTGTAGTGGAGATGTGTTAGGCTGTCCCCCTGAGGAGAGTGTGCCCTTTAGCCTATAATATCCCCGCATCTGTCTGGGTGTCATCATTTCTCATGCTGCCGGGTTGATGGTGGAAGACATTCGGGGCCCAATGAGACCAAGAAATCATTCAGGTTGCTTGCTAATGGTGTAGACAATAACCTGGCAGAATGAAAGAAAGCATTAACACTGCAGCGGGGCACTGGATGTGAATTAACGTCTCTAAAGGTCCAGCGTGTAGGATATAGGTCGGTCTATTCAGAGAGATGGAATATAGTATTCAAAGCCGCGTTTTCATTAATACATAATGAGGTGAAATTACAAATCATTGTGTTTTCTCCTGCTAAGAATGAGCCCTTTATGACCACAAAGGGAACGCATTCACTGTGTAGTTGAGGTAGCTTAGAAAGTCTAACAGCAGCTCTGTGTTTGATGCTTGGAAGTAGACTTGTATTCACTGAAGCTCATATCTCACTCAAATTGTGAACCGAGTTCAATAAAGGAGTCTCTGAAATATCTTGAAATGTTCACAGGTGTTTGCATTTTCCCAGCATGCATTGCAGGCCCTTGAAATGTGTCTCTTTGGAGAACTTTTTTTTTTCTTTTTCATTTATTCTTAAAATATTCTAATAGTCATATCGCAGATCCCTCAAACCTATCTTGAACCCTTATTGGTTTAGTTTTTGAAAGTTAGAAGAAGTTACACATGGACCTTCAGCATGTCTGTCTGATCTTCATCCATCTGCTGATTCAGCAGATTCTGCTCTTCTGTAAGAACTCTATTAAGCTTGACGTCTGACGAACAGATGCCTCTACTGGAGAGGAAAACTCTTTTTTCGATGGTCAATTTTTGATTGGCTCCCTTAACAGTTGGGCGACAGTTGGGCCCGTGCAAGATGGTCGTGATTTGATTCGGCGACTGTTGTGTGAATATTGAGCGAGTATCGCGTGACACATACGAACTCCAGATGTGTGATGTCCCTGCAACATAAGAAAAACACCAGTTCAGTGTGATTTTAACAGTGACAGCTGCTGCTGCGGCTTTCTCACATCTTCGTCTCTTCAACCAGTGGCGAGTCTTTACAGCCTTGTGATTGAGGGGCTCTGGTTGCGGTTTGCAATTTCACCATGAATTGTTACAAAATCTTCAACCGTATTCCTCAATATTGATCAGTGCGTGTGTGCGTGCGTAGATGCATTTTTCCCCCTGTAGACTGAAGAATGTGCTTTTCATTTTGGTCCTATGGTGAAAGGTGCAGATTAAAAACAGACAAATGTTCGTATTTGTCTGGTAAAATTTATATTTCTCCAATTTTGTCATATTAATCAGACATAGGTAGAGGCACAGGGAGAAATTTGGCTGTCAAGTCTTCAGTTGCCCCGTATTTGACATCAGCAACCTGTTAGTTGCCCTCAGGTATTTCTATAGATGCAAATCTTTCCCTTCTTTAATAGAGTATGTGTTAAATCAACAAAACAGGGCAATGACTGTTGTAATTGGCTGAAATATTGTAGGGAAAATGCTTTTCGATGGCGCGCTCCACTGTTGAAGGTTAAAAAGAGCGCTTTTGATTGGACGGTTGAGGTCAAAGGTGGGACTGGTTGGACAGATGACGCTAACTCAACCTGGCACTTGATGCTACGGAGGCTGAATAGACTCTCGCCGAACACACGAGCGAAGAGGGTTGACACAGAAATACACACACCATTAATATAGTTTAGCGAGCCTCTGTGCATACAGACTACCTGTTTAAACCAATCATTACCTTGCCGCTGGCTCATGTGTAACGCCGAGGAGCAGAAGCCGTGGATTGATGGATTGATGGAGGAAACCCAGAGAGGGAGGGTTCAATGGAGGAAGGGAAAGAGAGGGATACATTCCGTTGTGTCCTGCAATATATAGCACATGGTGCTGCCGGAGAGATCTGGTGTGCCTTATTTTGCAGCAAGGGATTGTGAGGGGAGCAGCTTGTAGAATGCAACAAAGAAGAAATGACTAAATAAGAGCGGCAGGGGCTTTAACATTCAGAAACGGGACGACGGGACGAGTAAATAAGTGGTGAGAGGAGGACGGGTGGACTGGTGAATGTTTTTGATTTAGAGGAGAGAAGCACAACTGACAAATGGGCGAGAAAATGGAACAAAGACACAATGACGGCAGGGTGTGGCGCTGCAGAGGGTTGAGTTGGGTGAAAAAAAGAGGAGAGATGTAAAGCTGAGATAAAGAGGGATGAAAAAGTGTAAGAGTGGGAGGGATCAAACCGGCTGGACAGATGGCCGGTGTGGGGAGTAATGTGTTGTAAGGGAGGAGGAAGAAGGTAAGTACATGGTAGGAATGAAGCGGCGTCGGACGTGGGTGATAAATGATGAACACTGTGGGCGGCAGCGTGGCAGGGAAAGCAAGATGAAGAGATGAGGGAAAGTGATGCAGGGATAACCCCACATTTCGTCTGCCATCATCATTCATGCATTTTTCATATCTGCATAATAAGATTATTAAAAGTTAAACCAATGAGTTTATGTTTCTCTGGACCAGCTGTGTTCTTGTTAGTCATGATTAATTCTCTGGAACTTTTGCTCGCTTTACAAAGTCATTATTTTGTCTGAATCGCTGCAGTGAGTGTTGTACCATTGGTATTACTGTTCTAAACTCGTACATTATCAAGTAACTTGTGTAGCATAGATTTAATGAGATGAGTCATTTTTATCAAACTCGATCGCTCTGTTGGTGACTGGTAGTCTTTCGAGTTGCACGTTCAGCTGGTGCTTCTTGCTATAGGACTCATCTATTCATTCTATACAACCGAAATTCTTTCAATACGACTAGCCCTGTTGTTCTCCACCAATAGTACGCAAACCAACAAATGTATTGCTGCACCTGGTTGGTGAGTTAGAGGTGCGGCATGGACACAAATGTCAAGAATGTGAAATATGCTGAGTACATCGATGTAAAACTGCTTGTAAAGTCCAACTGTGTTGCTAACACTGCAAAATGCCTTATAATAAATAACACACAATGAGTTATTATTTCACCTACCTCCAGAAAAGGAGGGCTTTCTGCAATTACTTACAGTATTTGAGGCTTTCCCTAACTCATAATTTCTTCTGGCCTGGAGTCAGCTCAGCAAGATTTTAAATGGAACGCTTAATTCAAGATAGAGATCTTTGTTATTAGATTTTTTTTCATGTAATTCGATGCATAATAGGTCTGTCCAAGTAGTCCATTTCTCTTGGAAAACCGCAGACCTGGCTAAAACAGTAAAAACTCTTTGGCCCCTGCTTTCTATTGTTCCTTGCAACATTTAAAGGTTTCATATTGCCGTGTGTATTTAATGAAAAAGCTAAATGACAAGCATTCTACACAGTTTTAATACTGCAAATGAATCAGAACAATGTTTTTATGGAGAAATGCATTCACCCAGGAGTGAACATTCAGCAGCGAGGGTTACCCTTCCCTGTGGGCCGGACTGTCACTCTAATATTACCCCGGAGAGAAAATTCATGTATTTGATGGGAAGTCAAAGTGCTGATTAGGCTTATACATGTAAACCCCCAGGGCTCGGTCTGCTACCCCGCCCTCTTGTTACATAACGCTGGATTCAGCAACTGTGTCTATAAATAAGCCTGAAATATAAATAAGTGGTTTGCAGTCATTTAATCAGAGTTATTGATGACAATTAGTCATGAAGGAATAGACAACTTGCTCTTGGTAAAGCTTTAGATGCTTTTTGGTGTTTAAAACCATAAAATATAAACTATATGACCTTTTGAAACTGTAAAATGTCTTGAAACTAAATGTTTGAACCAATCTTAGTGTTTAAAATGTGTGTGTGTGTGTGGGGGGGGGGGGGGGGGGGGGGCACTTGTAAATGCAGAAGTAGAAGCAGGGATTTGGGATATTTTTTAATTCCTTGAAATTTAATACACCTCGAATTATTGGTGGCGAACAGTCTGAGGTAAGTTTAAAGTTGATAATTTGCCTAATGGACTATTTTACAGAAATCTGATCTGAAGCTAACAAAGATGTGAAGGCACTACTAACCAGATATAACCAGAAAGACTGTGGACAAACTTGTAGAGGAGCTAAAAGGAGAAATCCAGTGTGAACTTGAAATGTTTTGCTTCCAAACGTACATTTAAGCTAAACGGAAGTGCTGATTTGTAGTTTGAACCTGATCCAAGGTGTAAAGGAAGGAGAGTATAAAGCAGATTTAAACAGAGTGGTGGAGAGAGGGTTGGGTTGATGCATAGAGGGAGGAAACAATAGATTGATAGACGACTAAGGCAGGACATGGTGTCTGACTAATGGTGAGCCGAGGTGGTGGAATGGTCGGAGAGAAGAGAAAAGGAAGGGCGGTGAGGCGCAGATGGATGGGGAGAGTGTCAGGCTGCTTAACTAATGTTTCCCCGGCCTGTAGTTCAATTCCTTTTCAGAATTAAAGCCCCATCCATCACACCGGTGTACCCCGTTAGCAGCGAGGCTCCCAACACAACCATTTACATTTTAAGTAAGATGGAAGATAGAGCTTTTATCTGCCTCTGGTCTTCGCTGTCAGTCTGTCCGTGTCTGTTTCCCTCGTTCATTTCCATCTGTCGGCCTTGCGCTGTCGCACACAAATAACCACAGAATGCATGAAATGCATATTCATGTCGGAAGACGGTCTGTGGCGCTGCAAGCTAAAAGAAGCTGCTGTCTGTTTTTGGATTGCATTGTGTCTCTCGGCCGGACAAACCGGGTGAAATCAGTTTGATTAAGGTAATAATGGACTCAGAATTCATGAGACAATTTATCCCTCCTCGGCCGTGGGTATATTCGTCATTATTATGGCACACATGATAACACAATACATAGCTCGAGCCTAATTAAAACTGTGCTATCTGCTTTTGTCTGCTTTTCTTAATTATTTGTAATATATATGAACATATCTCAGTGTCTGGCAGAGGCCCAGCAGCCAGCTAATAATGACAGGGTTGTATTTCACACAATTCAATTTCAGTGATGAACTGCAAAAGGTCTTAATTGCTTTCGGTTTTTTGCTTTCAATAAAGCCGAGTCATATTCCGCAGACCGTGAAGGAAAATTGGAATGTTTTTTTTGGTTGTTTTTTTTTTTTACAGCATAATTATGTGTGTGTCACAAAGTCTGAATCAGATAAATGACAGGCCCTCATCCTATTTTTAAGTTGCGTATGCTTTGAGAAAGACCGAGTATATGCCAGCATCGTTATTGACTTGTTTTTTTTAATTCGTTCTTGTAGATAATCTAGGCTTGAGCGGATGTGATGATGAAGATTTTTCTCTCGATACAAGTTTCACTGAAGAATTAAGCACATATCTGGGGTGAATACTAGATCCATGTCTGCACTTTAAGGAAGGAACGAACTGTACTTAATCTCCACATTCCTGACAGCTACGGACAATGTGTGAATTTTAAACTTTGAGCAAACCTACTATCCTCAGTCACTACATTGATGGTGATGCAATAGTTACCACTTTTATCTCATGGCAAGAACTTTCTGCGTTTGAACAAGTTCACCTGTGGATGATTATCAAAGTACAACAAAAGTATGAAGGAGGTTGGAAGGTCGTTGAGCATCGTGGAGGATTGGAGAAGGATGTTTTTGTAATTATTGCGGTTATTAGAAGAAAACAAAGCATTAGTGTGCTATTAAATTGGCGTTGCCTAACCAAAAAGCACGTGTGGCAACAGCTTTAACCCTGTTGGTAGACCAAGTGGACCTCAAGCCCCAAGGTTAGTGGTTCAAACCCCTATCTCTAGTTGAAAAGCATAATTGGGCAAGACACTGAACCCAAGTTGTTCACAACCGTGTGTAACTGCTGAAGTCGAAAAGTCAATTTCCCGTTTTCCTTTTAGTGGCGTTTTCTTGTCACTACGGTAATATCAATATTTAGTCCATTTACTATAACTCTCACACTGATATTCATATTGTTATTTTGCCCACACACAATGCTGTATCAAGTTCCTACATTTTGTTAATGACTACACACTTGTGTGACCACATGGTTGGTTTTTGTCAGTGGGATTGATAGGAACAGAAATCAGGCTTTCATTTGAGCTGATGGTATTAACAGCACTTGGTTGATGGCCCTGCTTTTTGTTTCGGTAAACACTGGAGTGTAGGCTTCACTCACTCACAGCCCCGTTGAAGACGACCGTGGAAGATATTGAACAAACAAACGTATGAGTCACCTTTGATCCCGCCGGCTCTCCAGCTCTCCATCTTGGGTTCCACTCTACCTCTCCCTCCCTCACCGCCTCCCCCTAAATCGCCGTCCATCCATCTCTATCAGCACCCTCCTCTCGTCTGCTCCCTTCCTCTACCACTCCATCTCTACTTTGCATCACTTTCCATCTGTCTGTCTGCCTCTGCTGACGGTGGCCATTATTAAAAGCTGTCCTGTCAGATACGTCGCTCATGGCGGTTATCGATGCCCCTTCATTACTCATTATCGTTGAGTGCCTGTATTAGTGCTGACTGGCCATAAACTGACTGACACACATACTGTACATGTACATACTGCACAAGCTGTTGCTCACACAAATGGCGGCTGCACACACAGACAGAGAAAATATCTTCTGTTCTTCTGAATTTCGGGTGAGGTGTGCCCACTTTTTGGTTTGCATAGTGTTAACCTAGAGGGAGTTCAAGGCTGAATGGATTGCTTGTAGTGTGATGTATACATATATTTTGCAACAGCTAATTTTAATGATCCTTCACTCGCACACCTTTCAGTCAACCGTTACTGTTAACACAAAGGGAGTATGATTTATCGGTCACAAGACACCGGCAGTGTTTATCCTGCAGATACCTCCCTCTCCCTCATATGAGAAAAGCACGCCGAGCAAAGAAAGTCTTCTGACAGATGCTTTTTATGAGTTGAACACACTTGCTCCAGTTTACCCTTATCAGACCTCACACACACACGTACACACACACACACACACATGCACACAGAAGCATATGGAAGTACTTCACTTGGTTTGTGTATGTGCTTGTCTGTGTTGTCTTAGTGTTTGGTTACATGTCATAAGAAGCCATGCTGCTGGATGTCCAGTGAAGGATCACGGTGCTAAAAGCTTGACGTAAACTAACTTATGAAAATGTGTTGAACTGAGCTTGTCTCTCAAAAGTTCATCACAGATCCATCTGCTGATAACGTGCGATAAGTCGTGAATAATTTATCTTTACTCTGTTTATATCTGCGCGTAACTTCACAGTGCAGAAGTAGTATATTTTTGTTAGGTGAAATGCATTCATCACCGATGTACCATAACAAAATAAACTTGTGTGAATTTAATTTAGACGGAGGATTGCAATAATGCCGAAGATTTACTTATTCTCGCTGTGTCATTTTGTAAAGTCTGGATTTAAGTGTATTTTAGCGGTGTAGCAGGCCACTTACCCTGTGAATCGCTGTCATATTCACTTGTGTTTTGATCTTTATCAATCCTGAAAAGAAATGACTGACCATCAGTTATTTCTGATCTTTTATAGCTCTTCCCAAGACTACAGTACACTCCACCTAAGTTACATATACTGTGTATAACTGCTATTATCCTATATTCATCAGGTTTTTCTTTCTCTCAGTGAGGAAATTTATTCAGATTGAGGAAATATGCGTATTGTTTAGATTTCCACATCAAAGTTTCTCTGTCTTAAAAAGATTCACTTAAAAAAAATGATTCTTACATGTGTAACCAGATGGCTTTGCCCATTGTCAGCTTGGATGAACTTCAGTGACCCTGAATTGGATAAGATGTTGCAGTATAGGGATGGATGTACAAGGCTCTGTTGTTTCTGTCTAATCCTTCTTTGCAACCATTTCTAATAGTTCTCAATGAGGAATAAGAGCAGTACACCATATGTTTTGCTTCCATCTTTGAAGGTGTAGAAAGATCGTTGTCAACCATTTAATGTAGCAGTTCATCAATATGTTGGTTGTGCATGTCTGCGAAAAAGTACTTGCGATTAAATCCAAGTGAAACTTTCAAGCACATAAACAAAACATTGAAGTTTAAAAGCTACACAACTATGAGCCGATTAACACAAAATGACATCCTGGGGCATACTTCATTCTGGTCATGAATTCAAAGATCAGTGCAAATGAAAAATCACACCAAACGACACCAGTCAAAAATCCGTCAAGTCTTACCAACATCTAAAAGCAGACGCATGCGAAATAAGTAAATTTTTTATTTTTAGATCTTGTATTTCATTCTGGAAAGTTTCCTATTATGGTTTTGTGTTCTAAGATTTCCAACAGTCCCAAAGCAGGGAAATCCCAGAACCTCCTGGCCCCCAGGGCGAGAGCTCTCAGTTTGAAGGACCAGAAACAGAAAAACAAAAACAAAAAAAGAATAACTCCTCAAGTTTGAGAAAATTGCATAGCCTGATGTTATGACCGCGCAAGTACTACTTTCACTTTATGACAATGATTATGCATGCCTCGTGTCATTTAGGTCATAAAACATATTAAAATATGGATCAGTGAAACTCTAAAGCACTAAAATGATGCTATTCAGGGAAGAGAGAAGGAAAAAAAAAAAGAAACATTTGTATTGTGAATTTAATCCTGGCATTTATGTGGCACGACTACCACAAAAACCGCAGATCTTTCTTTAATGAGACAGAGGTTGTATTGACAAACACTACAGGTACAGTGCTTGTGGGCTACATCCGTAAAACAATAAAAAAAAAAAAAAAGACTGCAGGTTTGACGACTTGCAAACTAATTATAGTGTGATGAATTTGTCTTGGAACAACAAGCAGCGTCTGAATGCTGCCCTGTCTCCTTGACTGATTACACTGAGCAGCCTTCCCCTTCATCCATCATACATCTTTATGGCTTTCTTCAGGGAATAGTTTGTGAACGTGCACAGTACTTGTATGTTCTGTGCGTGTACCCAGTAGTCTCTTTGTCTTGCACACACACACACACACACACACACACACACACACACACACACACACACACACACACACACATGTGCGCTGGACAGTGGCTCGGAGTGTGCGGGCCAGGCTCTGGGTTTGTGTGTCAGGAGGGGTGTGGTCGGGCAATTAACCAGCTGCGCTAACGATCATCTCACTGCAGAATCACACCGTGTTTTACAGCACTATACAGCACTTTACTGCCTTTGTTGTCACCGTGATATACTATTCTTACCCATAAAGTGCTGATACCGGGTGATTGTTTTGGCCTCTCCAGGCGAGCTCTTTATACACACACATACATACATACATACACACATACATACGCACTCGATGCAAATTCACTCTCCGTCCATTACACACACACACACATGCACATGCACATGCACATGCACATGCACATGCACATGCACATGCACATGCACACATTGCCATCCTTTTATAGCCCGTTTTTTTTTGGATTTTTTTCCGCTTTTTTTATGGGCAGTGTCTACTGGTCTGCCCTGGGACCAATCTCAAGCCGTAGATCTCCTTTATCATAAAATGAGTGTGGTGTGGAGTAAGACTGTAGCAGCCAAGCTGGAAATCCTCCATCCCCTGTGCAGATATATTCCATTAATGCCAACCGCTGCGGCCCATTTATTCAAACCACACCATTCAAGCCACTATCGTCCAGCTGTGTCGGACAAGACTTTCAAGTCAATCCTGGTTTTGATTGAATGTAAAGGAAAGGTGCATTAATTTATTGTCGCTGCATTTTTTTTTTTTTTATTGATTCAATGAACAGAAACAGAACTGCGGCAGTCATTGGGACTTCAATCTGTCAACACAAGGCATAGAGATGTTACAGGCAATACACTCTTGATACCAGACGGATAAGTGTTGATGATTTGGCTCTAGGATTTCCTGCATGAACTAGTGCTTTGTTGGCAGTTTGTTTTTTGTTTTTCAGATGAAAGTCTGGATCAGAGGGGTTTCGTCATGCAAAGGCGCCAAGTGTTTGTTTCTATGTTTCACAAACCACCAGAGTCGAAGGTGGGCGTGCAAACAAAGCTAGAAATAAAACACCTGGTCAGTGTCCTTAAAGTCAGAGAGTAACAATAGGAGAGTTTTACTGTCAGCCTCTGTGGCTCAGTCCCCTTCCCTTCTCAACCATCAACAATTATTGGAAAAGCACAGCCTGCTTTTAACATTTTAACAACTACAAGATGCTGCAGATTAATAAGTCTGAAGACTGAAACATTAGAAATGGATTAATGCTTTAATTACTGGTAAAGCTTGCGAGGTCTTCGTGGATGTAGGAGCACTGACCGCCGGCCTCAGGGAGATCCAATTGCAGTTATATAGAAATAAACTTCAAATAGATATAAACCATAATTGACTTGCTAATAAATCACAATATAACTCAAATTAACAGCTTTTCAGCCTTGTTGTGAAGTCGAAGGCTCTGCTTACATGGGGTAGATATATGAGTTATGTATTTATTGGTTGCAGTCATCTTACCATGTACCTCCATCACTATGTGTCCTCTCTTCCACTCAATCATTGCTTAGGTGGGTGGTGGTGGTGTGTGTGTAGGTGGTGGTGTGTGTGTGTGTCGGGGGGTAATTAATTTCCGCTGTATAGTATGTAAACTTACTTCCCAAGCAGACTAAACTGGACAAGACGCATTAAAATCTACATATGAAACAATGATGTCACATCTACCACACATATATTCTATTCTTAAGCTGTTAAATCTTTGTTTTAATTAAATTGATACCCTTATTGTTCTTTTATCTGATCTTGCCTCCCTCTTACAGTTAATAACATATGATTTATTAAGATATTATCATTTGGTAAAAAAAAAAAAAAAAAAGAAGATCTAAATTACTGAAAGAAAGACCTCCCTCTACTCTCAACATGTTGACCTGAAGTTGGCACAGTGCCAGCACATCAACCTGCCACTCAGTGCTGGGGCCAAAAACTGCTGCCCATAAAACAGGGTGAGGGAGAGGGAGAGGTGTAAGGTGGTTGGCATTTTCTTTTTTTTTTCTTTTTTTTTTTAGAAAGATAGATGGTCACTTTGATGGCAAATTACTATCCCCAAACACTGAATGAAAAGATGACACAGTCTGGCCGAAAAGGCATTTTCCAACTTGACAGCACTCCCGATGCAACAATCACAGAAGAGCTTCAAAAGAACAACAACAACAAAAAAATAAAAAAGCGAGCACAATGACCCCGGACAAGTACGTCCTCTGACTTTAATCCAGCAAAACGCTCTCAGAGTATTTTAAAGTGGAAAGTAGAGCAACAACACCCCTCCAGCAAAGAAACGCTGAAAAAAGAAGCGTCTGTAAAGAATGGCTGGACGTTTCGGCACAGTCCTGACTAAGACAGGTATTGTCCATGCCCGGGAGGCTTGGATCTGCCATCACCAATGAAAGCAGACTTACAAAAAAGATACATCTGCAGGATACGCTCACTCTGCTGCGAGTAACATTAGAAATGCAAACCTTTCAGTATGGCTTCATGTTTTTAATCATGATTTAAGGAAATGATAAGCAGTTGCATCTGAAAAAAATGTATTTGGTAAAAGCATGAATAAAAAAAGTTCTGTGAAATTATGGAACGCAAATAATGTGTGATGATTTAAAAATCATATGAAGATGAAAGTTAAGAGATTTGACAGTTCCATGTTTATTATGTAGCTCTGCCTTTTGTTTTAGGTTTGTAAATGTATTTTAAAAAAATAGGTAACCATTTATTCACTCCTCTTAAGGATGTGTTGCTGTTTAAACAAAGTAGTGGACTCATAACCTCCATCTGGGTTTGATGGTGTCATGAGCAGTTTGTTGCCCCTGACCTGACTTTTTTGACATGTTTTCTGTGTCCATAGATATAACTATGGCCGTAGTTTCCTCTGTAATCCAGTGCTTACTCTACTTTGTTGGAAAATTATAACATGTGATACAATTGTGGTGCGATGGATGGATGGATGGATGGATGGATGGATGGATGGATGGATGGATGGATGGATGGATGGATGGATGGATGCAATAAAATAGCAGCGGGTTACTTTGACTGTGGCTATTTTTATACATCTTTAATCTCACAGCAAATGACTGAATAATTTTTAGTTCAGTGTATAAACAAAGAAATGCCATTTTTGATTTTAAATCGACTCAAATGAACTCAGAAATCCTCTCGCAAAGCTATTTTTCACACACACACACACACACACACACACACACACACACACACACACACACACACACACACACACACACACACACACACACACACACACACACACACTGAGGCCCCCAACAGCAACAGATGCTCCCCACTAACAAACCATTACAGCAGCATAAGCATGGCCATAAACAAACCCTCATGGTAACATCAAGAAAAGTTTGCTGACAACGAGCTCGTTAATGTTGTTTGTTGACTTCTGGTCGAAGCCGTTTACTTGTTCATGCAGCCCGCAAAGCTCCTCCATTGTCCACTCGCTCTGCTTCACATGTAAAATGTGTATGTCAAATGATTCCCCCACCACTGGAGTGCTTGTGGACATTATTGTGTGTCTGTGCATGCAGCTGTGTGCTGGAAATGTGTGAAATAGAGTAATGGCAAGTGTGTGTGTGTGTGTGTGTGTGTGTGTGTGTGTGTGTGTGTGTGTGTGTGTGTGTGTGTTGTGTGTGTGTGTGTGTGTGTGTGTGTGTGTGTGTGTGTGTGTGTGTGCTGGCTTGCTGGTATGGATTTCTGTGTGTGAGTGTTACTGCCTGCCTTTGAAAGTGCGTGTGTGTGTGTGTGTGTGTGTGTGTGTGTGTGTGTGTGTGTGTGTGTGTGTGTGTGTTGCTGCACAGTCTTAATTAATCTCTGTCATTAATAATTTAATCATGGCTTTTTGTTTAATAAACAGTTTGGCAGTGATGTATTGCAGCTGGGTCAGGTAATTTGATTGGCGGTGGAAATGAGCGGGGTATGCATATGTCTCTCTCTCTTTCTCCCTCTCTCCTTTTTCCTCCTCTCGCTCACTCTCTTCCGAGCACACACTCTCTCTCACGGAGATATTACTGCTGGCATTCAGGACCAGCGAGTGTGCACACACAACAGGGGGAGGGCAATTACACTAAGATGCCATAATGATCAGTGATGGATGTAGAGAGAGCACATTTCAGCTAATGGAATAACACTGCAGGGGAAAAAAAAAAAAAAAAAGCAGGAAAGAAAATTTTTAGAATTACTTTATATCACAAAGTACATTTCCATCAATGTCTCTTCAGTCATTATTAAGGCACCCAAAATGGGCTTATATGCTTTTTTTCTTCTGTGTGCTCCCTGTTCTGCCCTAGTACATTTAATGAACAGAAGTCCAGGGCCAAAATGAAACAAATTTAAGATATTACCACTAGATGGCACTGTTGAATAGTCTGCGTTCAGTTACTATGTATAATAGTGCACAACTTCCACCGCCTTGTTTTACTTAATCCTGGTTTTTGATCCTTTATTGTCACTCTTAAACGTCAGCTACGTTAAGTGAACACAGAAGCACATCAAAAGGCAGTAATAATGATGGATTTAATTTTGGACGTTGTGTGCTGCAGATGCAATAAACGCCTCCACGATTTTAACAAGGAATTTTACACCAAAAAAAAAAAGTGTGTGAGATGTGTTTCAGCTGAAATGAAGCATGGAACTCAGGTTTCTGTCTGATTTTCACATGTTATCTGCTCCTGTGTAACGTCTCAGGGAGCCTTGTTGTTGCATTGTTTGAACTTGAATCATTTGATTTGCTGAGGGTTCTAATATAAGCTTGTATAGGTTTAGTGTTTGTCCTGACAGCCATATACAGCCTATACTGGGGGCCTGAAGCCAACAGCTGGGGTCACATGTGGCACTTTAGCCTCTCTGTACAGGGTTGCTGTTGCTTTCACATACCCACATGTAAAAAAACAACAAATAAAACATCTTACTTCCTTATCCTGCATAGATTTAACATTTGAATATAATAAAATGTTTAAATATTCCAGCTACATTTGCAGCTTTTTTGACAATACCCTGTGGTATTGGGGTTCAGTGGGATTTGAATTCTGCTTTTGCAGTCTGAAAAGTAAAATTTAGTTTGCTTAATCATTTTAAGCTTCAAGGCTTTATCTTATATTCGTTTCAAAGACTTCTGCTTGTTATTTGCAGATTTATTTGATCAGTTTTCTCAGTATATATCCAAGGGTCTCATATACGCCTGTGGATATCTGTAGTAGATATGTTTAGTTTGACTAGAAATGGAAATACATATAAAGGAGGTTAAGTTGTGTTTTGTATGTTTTGAAGATTGGCTATAATTCTGACCTTGTGGATTATTATTTCGATTTTATGGGTGTAGAATGATGTAAATGTGCTGTGAGTGAATGTTTCTGCTCATCACATAGACCAAATACACGTGATTAAAGTTACTTAGTGACTCTAAGGTGTGAATATCAGTGTGTGTGTCTGTCTCTGTGTTTGTTTTGTGATGGATGGGCAGCCTGTCTCGGGGGTGTCCTGTTTCCACTAGTAGTCAGTAGAGATCGGCTCCAGGCTCTAATGAACTTAACTCTATCGTAAAGCAGTGTTGAAGGTGGATGTATGTTTTTGACCACATGTTAGAAAAGTGTGTCACGGTTGTGAACCTCATATATGTTGGTACAATCACACCGCACACATCCTGGGGGTCACTATAAGGACTTTTGGTACGTACCATAAATGGTCTAGGAGTTAGTGTTATGAGAAGCATGTTTGAAGTGCACAGCGACAGGATGGGATTACGACAGTCAAATATGTTTTGGGGCTCCAGACAAGGTTTATTTCATAAAAAAAAGAAGAAAAAAAACCTCCTTTGACTGTGATTGTTGCAGTCCCCTGGCCTGTACTCTGTGTGTAATGGCAAAGATAGTGCAACATTTAGTAAACCTGTGTGTAAGAGGACGTTATTGGACTGCTAACAGCAGTTTGTGTGTTTTTTTGTGGGAAGTTTTCTGACAGCGGCACAAAAGTACTGCAAACAACTGTATTAGGTGTTGGTTGTTGGTAATTTGCTTTAGTTTCAGAAGAGGTGCAACAAGATCAAGTTCAGACCAAGCCTTGCTCTTGATTTAATTAAGTCCCTTCAGGTGCCTGAAGATATCCAGATACAAAGTGCCCATAAGTGTGTGGACAACTAAGCCTAGTACTTACATGTGATTGATGATTCTCTCGTTCCAACGTTATTAACAACCTCCACTCCTCTGGAGAGGATTTCCACAAGAGGTTGGAACCTAACAGCAGGAATACAACCTGTAATTAGATGGAGCTGACCACTGGACGCTGTGAGATAACAGTTGACCTTAAGTCAGCGTTCCAGCTCTACCTGAAGGTGTTGGATAGGGCTGAGTGCAGCGTTCTGTCTGTTCTCCCACAACTAAACGGCAAAAAGCATTTAATCTGCTAATTTGAGTGAACTATAGTGCTGTAATAGCTCCCACCTTGCAGCATTAGTATGTAGGTAGTAGGGCTAATATCTACTAACACATACAGTCCAGGCTGTGAGTATTTAGACAGTTGCACTTTGGGCTCTTTGCCTCATTTAATCTGACATACGGATAATGGATACTTAATTAAAGTGCCATGTCCATCGTGGCCAAATTACAGGGGTCCACACGTGGCTCCGAGCTGATGGAGAGTAAAGTGTTGCCATTTGTAGTTTGAGCCAGGGCTGTACATTAATATGAGAGGTAAAGAGGCTGACCACGCCAGTGAAATGAAACAAAGGTGACATACAGTATCTCCACAGACTGAGGAGCAGTGTTGAGAATGACTGGAAATCATTACATGAAGAAATACAATATGGCTGCTTCTGATGTTGGGATGAGGATGAGGGAGGGCTTTTTTGTCTCTATAATCAAGAAGAGACCTTATATTTACACTGAGGATTTATCGTGAGGTGCAGGCCACTGGTGTTTCTGATCAAATAAAATGAGCAGGTTGCAGTTTTTAAAATATCACACAGAAGCTGGTAGTTTGAAGAAGCAACTAGTAATTTAGTGAACTGTGCATTTATTTCAAATACAAACTGGCCTATTAGTCTTTTCTCCTCACAGTGAGACCACCAGGGCTGCAACATTTTTTTTATTTGGAGTCTCCATGTTCTTCCTGAACCGTCATGTGTTTTCCTCTCTGTACCCCGGTGTCCTTTCAGCTGATACAGCTAAAAATTACAACATTTATCAGATAAGATCACATATAGAGTCTTATTTTGGAGTATTCCGATTGTATGTACATCACAACGATATAAACAAGTTTAGGAGTTATGTTAAACAAAAATGACTGTTATTCATAAGGATTGCGGACTGAAACATCTCAACAAGCGAACCGGCTTCCAATAACTCCCCAAACAATCTGGATTCTCTATTGGAGCTTTTCTTCACACCTTAGCAATGGTGTGTTTCGTTTAACCTCTGAAGAGTACCAATACATACCTGATTTGTCTCATAACTACTCTGTACATGATGTGAGTCGGACAATTGGTAGAGATATTTGCTTTCATTTGACTTCCCTTGTTGCTTTCATTCTAATTATTAGAATCTCAAAAGTAGCAGTAGGTTTGGAGCCCTCAGCAACTGACCATCAGTGTCACCGGGATGGTAAGTGAGGCCAAAGCAGCCAAAAAAGCTTTTTTGGGGTTACATCAATATCCTGAGCTGCATTTCAAACTGACTGAGCAGGTTTCCATTTGTTGAAGTCCAGACCCAAAGCACAGAAGCAGCTGCAAAGCATCTGGTGATGTTTGTGAGTCAAACACTTCGGGCTACAGAGGATTTTAAACAAAATATCAAACACCATTTCTTTGTTTGACTTCATCTGTATCTTTCCAAGTACTTTTGAACTTTAAAACGAGAAGGACTCCTTGAGCCCAAAGCCGCCAAAACTAAATGTGCAGCTGCTGCCGAGTCCAAGTCCGAAGAACAAAAACAGAATATGTGAATCTGTCCAAATCTATGCGGTCTGGACTGTGTTTACCATTTATCCTTCTCAGTCTTAGACACACAGCCTCACATACATGCTAATGGTATGCGTGGGGATTAAGTGCAGTGCATGGATTTAAAGTCCTTATTTACTACATTCATATTGTATAGAAGAAGACAAATTCAGCTCTATTATTCAAGGACTGTTGTGATGTTAATTTGTCGTCTTACCATACACTGACTGTTATTAGTCATTTACCTACAGTATATCGTTGATATATAGTAAAAGAGGAAGATTTTGTAAAATGAAATATGGGATCATTATTTAATTTCTTTATAATACTTCACTAACCTTCTCAAACCTTAAAAGCCATTGATTCTGTAAGATGAAAAGGGAGCTGAAAGTCCAAATTCAACACTGTAAGCTGCATCTTTTTAATTATCTAGATTGTTTGATGTTTACTGGAGTAACCCTAAATCGGGTAACCCTAGAATTTAGGGCCTAAACACTAGTTACTGCTGGGAGGAGTAAAAAGTAAGTTACATATGGCTGAGCCTGGAGCCTATGGTTGGAGTGCAGCTTCTGGGGGAAGACAAGTGGAAATAAGTGAGAAAATGAGTGTGAGCTGAGAGGAGTCGGGAATGTGTGCGAGGCTCGTGTGGACATTTCAGTTTGTGTTACATCGTTATCAGAAAGGACACACTCAAACTTTGGGCTAAGTTTAACACCTTGGTAGGTCCACATGTCGTCACCTGCTGTGGTGACATTGCTGACCCACTTCAACACGTCACAGATTTAACTTAAACTCCCACATAAACTTGCGAGATTATTCAACCTAAGGAATGAACTCAGAGGTGTTATAGCTGGAACCAATCTAAAGTTCTTTATAAAGCAAGATGACACCGTTTTATTTGAGTTTCTATTAGTTATCTGATGTCTAAAAGTGATTAATTTACATAAGACTGCTGAGAAAAGATGGTTACTCAGCTACAATTTAACCTGATTTAAGTTTCAGAACTTTATCTACATAGCAGGTGTAAATCATGACTTGCAGTGTTTAACATCAAAAGCAGAATGTTGAAAACTATAAAAAAGATTAAAATATATATATATTACTAAATGTTCAGGCAATGACACAAAATGTTTCTCGAAATATGTTTTGACTATTATAGAATGATAGCAGTTTGTGTGTGTGTGCCACCATTTCTAATTTATGCTGCAACCAGCCACTAGTTGGCAACTGCAGGAAGTGTGAGGGCAACGTGTCACTTCCATCGTTTCATATTGTCAGGATTCCAATTGCAACAACACCTCAGCAGTAGGATAAGACTGACCTGTCTCACAATCCCTACGAGTGAGTGAACACTTGGTGAATTCTGCTTTACAATGACAGGAAGAGCCGACGTCGAAAATCTAGGCATGTGTTGTTTTAACAAATTACTTGTTTTGCTGTTCTGGCGTAACAAAGTTTTGGTTTGATCCTTGATAATGATCCTTCAAAGCACTCGTACTGTACAGTGTTTGTAGGGCTCTGTCAATATATTTGAGATATAAGTAAGACAAAGACAATCATTTCAAGTTTTGCCATCATGCATTTGCTTTCCTTCTCTTGAGAACATTGCAAAGAAAAAATGCCTCTTTTTTTTTTTTTTTTTTTTTAAGTGTAGGGAAAAAGAATCCATCAGGCTTTGTGCAATTTCTCCTCGGACCCAGTATGGCTGAAGCTCTTTGTTTCATTGCCCTATTTTTCAATTAAGATGAAGATTTCATGACTGCATACACAAATGCATTATGATGACGTGACCGTCTGTATTTTTAACAAGAGAAGTTATGCTTGAATTGCGCCAGGCCCAATACGAGACTGAATAAGAGCAGTATCATTCAGCATGTGATGCTCAGTGAGATTTCTCAGCGGTATGGTCTTATCCAAAGTATTTTACGGCAGATTTTGTGCTATGAAAATGCCTTTGTTTCGGTCTTTTGCTGGTACTCGCCCAAGCAGAAATGCACCATCAGGAGTATAGTCTTCAGATCTTAAATCATGTGTAAAGCAAATATTGATATTGGTTTTTTAAGTTAAGTAAGTATTCTGTACACTGAACTCTATAATACAGTTGCCCAACCATTTCAGATAGTTTATTTTCCTAAATTTGTGGGGACGGGATGTCTGACATAATTGTTTATGGTAAGACTTTGGTTAAGCCAACTTAAAACCTCTGAATCTATCCAAACTCGCCTTTTTTTTTAGTGACAGTGGATCCATCTACATCCCTGACAAAATGAAATGAAGAGATATGTTGATGAAGAGTTAAAGGTCACCAGGTAAACCCTCTATACCAATCACTTTACACCCCAAAGTTTTACAATCCTTTTTAATTCTCCAGTTCTAATTCTCCCTTCCACCATTTTTGTTTATAAATTACTCTGTGTACCCAAGGAATAGGATTATACAGCTTACTGCTGAAGAAAAAAAAAAAATCTAACTTAAGACAGGCAGTGCACTAATTACTGTGAAAGGTAGGAGTAGAAATCTAGTGCCATTGATGTATTTGATTTTGTCCATCTATTGTACCAGTGTAGTTCTATAGCAGAGTAATTTCTGCTCCGCCCAACTCCTTTTCCGAACATCTTGTTAGATATCCAGGCCCAGTGGACCGCCTAATCCCTCGAGTGAGTTCTGGTTCAGTGTCGGGATCTTCTCCCTGTTGGAGACCACCACGGGGACGACACTGAAATCAGTGTCCTCCTAACTCACTGTAACCCAGTCAGTGCTTTCAGTCTGCTCACATCAAGTCTCTTTTGAATTTGATATGCTAAGATCTTTCGATTGTGGAAAACGCAGTCATTGAAGAAAATATAGCTTTTTTTAATTAGAATGACACTGAGCTGCTCTCCAGACATGAACGGGCTAATCGAACATAGACATATACGTTCACTAAAAACAACCCAAAAGTACACAAAAGCTACACAAATGGTAATACGTGTTAAAAAAACAATAATCACATGCCTATATGAGAGCAAAACAAAGTGAAGTGCAATTTTTTTGCTTTTCATACTTATAACAGCTCAACAGAATATGTGACACGGTCCCCTCAGGAGAGTTGACCGCTTTGTTGAACACGTGATTAATAAGACACAGTGTAGTAGACGGCAGTCCGTGTCTGATGGCGCTGATGATGCGGAACACATACTGTACTAACTGATACATGTCACTTCTTTCCCCATACAATATGTTTTGCGCAACCTTCAGGGGATTAGGTACGCATACAATTACTTTGAAATGTGTGTCACTGTGCAGTGCCGGCGTTTGCGTTGAGCTCTTTGTGTGCGTCTGTCAGAAAAAGCTCATTAGTTGGTGGAATCACAGCAGTGGGTACGTAGAGGGTCCATCATCCCTCTGGAGGGAACGGATGAACAGATGTTTACTGAGGAGAAACTGTAAAATAAAACAGGAGGACAGGACACACAGCTTAAATTTACAAACACACACGCACACACATGCATTGCATTACGTGAGGCTTTTGTTTTAGTACAATTTATTGATAATGGTTCAAAGCTAAGATGAGGTTTATTGTATTCTCTTTATTGTCAACTTTTGAGCGTGCTCATTTCCCTTTTTATTTGTTAGAATTTGTGCAAATGTATGTTTTTCATTTGACCATCTTTGCGATCAGTGTTCCGTGTTTGGCAAGTCAAAGTTGGCTGGGCACTATGAAAGTGGGAGAAAAACAAATCAATCACATCCATGTACTTGTTCATACAAGAGCTTTCACAAAGACGCAATGCCGTCTGTAATCCCTTACCCTGATCTTAACTAACTGGAAACTTCCCTCATCGTACCTATCATCAAAGCGTTGGGGAATCTGGAACTGGTTGGAAGAAAGTGAAGTGTGCGGAGAAAACTCACATCACATTCGGAGAAAACATGGAAACTATCACTAGGATTTAACCGGTACACCCTTATGTATCATGGTCACTAACAATTACTCCACTGTTGTGGTTTACAGAAGCCCGGGCTGTGCAAGGTTGGTTGGACCTTTACAATTCATGTCTGTTTTCAGGTTTCCGAGGACAACAATGATAAACAGACACATGCACACAGACACACATCCAATGTCCACTGGTAAAATCCACATTTGCACACTTACTGTTCACATAAGATACACCGGGAAAATGTACATGGTCATTAAAAAAATTTCTTGCTTGATAAAAGGTTTTCCATTCATTAAGAATGAAAAGGAATGGAACCAGTGATCCCAAGAATGATGCAAATTTTCCACAGCATGTTATGATCTTGTAATTTCATTTCAAACTTTGTCCAAAAGCCAATTTCTTCTCAATGATCTCCAGACTTTACAGTCTGGGGAATAATAACTTGCAGGCGTATTGCTGAGATTTCCAGAAATGTGTTAAGAATATCTGATCAAATATTGCAGCAACGACTCGGCGTGATCAGTGAGGTGAAGACACAAAGTCAGGGAATTTTAGGAAAACGGTTGTAACAGAGAGGGTGGCACAGAAGATTTGTGTCATTTGGAGTTTCAATGGTCTTAACTGTGCTAGTGTGGGTTTCCTATTTAAAAAAAAAAAGATTAATAGGGACAGGAAGCTCAAATCACAAACTTCCAGTGTAAGCAGTACCATCCAGTGCTACTAGATGTTTAGATCATTTTTCTGTCACATATTTTGGGCCAAATCAAACAACTTCTGTTTTATCTTCAGAAGCAGCTCATCCAGGCTTGTATGTCCTCAAGACAAATGTTCTGAATGGGTTTGGATGACCGTGCGTTTACCCTGAGGTGGAAAGGAGATCTGATCTGTTCCCCAAGTTGTATCAAGATGCTGGCTCACCAGATTAATCATGGGCAATTTCTTCTGGGTCACTTGACTTTGACAGACACTGAGGAGGTTAATATTATTCTGTCAAGAAACCGCATTGATGTAATTAATATATAAGCTGGAGTTAAGTTTCTTGTTTGAATAGCTGGTTCGGTCTCAGATTTTTGCATTTTTCTTTAATGTCGTATGAAGTTTTGAAATGGGACAGAAGCTCACTCAAGCTCAATTTTGGCAAATAATCTGACAAATCAATGTTTTTGACAGTTGGAAAACATGTGGTGTACAAAAGGAAAGAGAAATAATATTTGCTTTTTGATTATTTCATGTACAGCTGACTAATAGTTGTGTTTGACTTTAATAAACGCATTATCAGGTCACACAACTATGAAGCACACGGTAACAGGAAAGACAAGAAAATTAAAACTTTGTTAGCAATTTTAGATAATTAAACATTGTGCATGCTGGGTCATGGCAAGAGCCGGTCCTTTGTGCTCTGATTGGCTTAATCAGCTTTTGAAGTAGGAAATTACTCCTTCAATGAGATTGTGTAATTTCTTAGAGTGTGTGAAGAATGGCTTAATCAAATATCATCAGAATGGGATAATTAGGACTTATCTACAGCATAACGATACAATGGAACATTCTTTACAGTGAGAAATACCAGCCTATGCGTTTGCAGATAGATCTAAGGAGTAATATATTAATCTTTTTGTTCTTGATGTGTTCACAGAAAAGTGTTTCACCCATTTCCCTCATATGCTGAACATGGTGTTGTAAGTCTTTTGTGTACCTTTTGTCGACTCTTCCGTTTGAGCCGTGAAAAGTGAACATCTTTTAATGGTCCTTTGAGGATTGACAGCTGCTTTTATATAACAAAAGGCACAATCATGAGTACACACAGTGCAATCGTGCACACGCTGATTTACACAAGTGTAGCTATGCTTTTTATTGCAAGCCAACAGCCATTAATAGCCCGACCGTAAAACCAGTATATGACTTGATTTGTTTCTTCAGGCTTATGGCTTCCACAGTCTGCATGATTTGAATATTATACGTTCAATACATGAAGCACTGTGTGACATGGATTTCATGAACTTGGGTACAACGTGCCGCTTCAACCTTCACTGAATTGAAGGTGACATGCACAGACCATAGGGTGGCGCCCGCTACTTTATCAGCGTGAAAAATGACATAATTGTATATATCATCACTATTTGCTGCTCATGCTATTGAACCAAGCCGAATGATACTTACCAGAAATCAAGCTTTTCTTCTCGCAAATTCTGGATACATGTTTGTCACAACATATGTATTTTGATTGGTTGGAGAGTTTTTCTCGGTGGTGGCTGAAGGGACATTGTCTGAAATGAATTGTAAGCTGAGGGTGGACGTACAACCGAGACACTGTCTGTCCAAGATCAACGTACTAAACAAAACCACAGTGTGTTACTAAGATTTGCTTGACACAACCTGATCTTTTTTCTTTTTTACTGTAACCTATCCTTAATATAATCAAACCTAGAAACATGTTTTCACCCCTGACAAATAATTTGTTTTCACTTTTTAAACGTGCACACACACACACACACACACACACACACACACACACACACACACACACACACACACACACACACACACACACACACACACACACACCTTAGTCCTACAGTTGTCATGGGTACCCAGCTGACTGAAATACACACGATTCTTTGTTCATCCAGCAGCACATCCTCCGTCTCTGGTTTCTTTTGCCCACATGTTTTTATAGATGAACTCATAAATGCACAACTTTTGTTTTGAACTTTCTCCCCCTTCAGAATCTACCTGCATGTATTCTCTTCTTTTTCTCCTGAGCTTAATTTATTCAGCTGGACACACACACACACACACACACACACACACACACACACACACACACACACACACACACACACACACACACACACACACACACACACACACACACACACACACACACACACACACACACACACACAAGAGCACATGCAGAGTACACACAGTGCCAATCCACTTAACGAAACCACTCTCTTCCTGAAAACGGCTGATTTGAGCCCCCGCAGCCCCTAATCATCCAATCAGGGACAGAGCAATCTCCTCCCCACTGGGCCTATCAGGGCCCTCCGTTCAGGTTTCACTGCTCCTGCAGCGATGGCAAGACAGAGTCGTGTTCAGAGCGACCTGCCACTCATTTTGGGCACGTTCAGAGGGGCTTTCCCTCACCGGTTCATTTGTACAGTGCTCTGCGGTGCACTGCACTGCTGTGCAAAAGTGCACATTGCCGGTGTCCAGTCAAGATCACACATTTCCAATTTTGCTCCGCTCTTCTGCTGCAAGTGATGGGGCCACCATCAACTTCCAAATACGTGGTGTTCATATGAGCCCGATAGACCGAAAGGTGACTTTATTATGAACTGAGAAAGATTTCCACTGAATATATAGTTATCATGATCAAGGAATCCACAAATCCCCTTATGAAAAAGGGAGAATAGCAATTAATTTTACTTTTTTTTTTTTACCTATTTTTTGGCTGTGACATGTAGTACATGCTGGGTCAGGGCTATAGCCAGCTCTTTGTGCTCTGATTGGCTTAATTAGCGTTTGAAGTAGGAAATTATGCCTTCAATGAGATGGTGTGATTTCTAAGGCTGTGCAGAAAAAAAGGACTTAATCAAATATAATCAGAAATGAGTAATTAGGTTTTTTATCTTTAGCATGAACTTACAATATGCGTTTGAAAGAAAATGTTCCAATTACAAGACTATGTATTTATGTTAATGAGATTTTGCTTCCTACATGTTTCAAAAATAGAAAGTTAATGGTTTTAGGTGGATTCATATTTTGATTGCGTAATCTCTTTTTTGCCAAGGGAAGGATGTGGGTGCAAGATGACGGAAAGATTTATTCAAGTTTTTGTCGAGAGCAAACTTAAAGATATTAAGGCATTCAAAAACTTCCTCAGAAGTGAAAGTCTCTGTAAAACACTGGGATGTAGCCAGAGTCGGAGCGTTTTCAGAAAGCTGCATTTTCTCCCATTCACACGGGAACAGAGTTGGAGCGTTTTCAGAAAGTTTCACCTTGAGAGCAGTTTTCAAAAAGTTGCACTTTCAGTGGCTCCAAGCACAATTGTTGTGAAAATGGAACACCCAAAAACGCAACAAAAGTTTTCTCTCTGAAAACATTGTGACGTAAACGGGACCTTAATCTACTTTACACACCAGCAGCTGTTAGGCTAAGCTATTATAATCAGTGGTGCCACAGTTACCTTGAAAAAAGTAATCTGATTACAGATTACTTGTTACTCCTTTAAAAGGTAACTTAGTTACTTTAATGTTTACCTGCTTTTAAAAGTAACTAAGTGAGATTCCAAGTAACTTTTTAGTTACTTTCAGCAGCTGCCGACAACTCCCCCCATCTCAACATAAAAATAACAACCGGTTTGAACCAAAAACTCAGTTCTGATCACTGCCTGGCCTCATGTTTGTACATATTCTAGCCTTTGACCTACATTCTTTGTTGTATTTACATCTGACTCATGATTTTACTATCAGATTTCTACTATTACTGGTATTTATTTACCCGGAGATGAAGTTGTAGTCTGTTGTTGCACTATTTATCTATTTACCTGAACTGATTCGACTTAGTTAACATAGAGTTTTTAATGTGATGTGGGAGTGGGTCAAATGCAAAAAATGTGCCATACAGTAAGTAGGTTAACACCTATTATCAGAATCATAAAATAGATCCAAACGTCAAAAAATGACATATTTTGCAGTTTACTTTTGGAACTGCAGTTGTTGGTAGATGTTTGATTTTAACAGTAATGTATCCATTTGAATGTCAAAAACTAAATTCTGTAAAAAGTGGAGTATTTTAATAAACCAATGGATGTACTGGGGTTTAAGCTTGAGATTGCATGGGATTCAAGAAAAGGACATGAAATGTGTGTAGCACTTTGCCACTTTGAACTTGTATCTCTGATATCTGGATGAAGGCTGATGAGAGTCGCATGAGGTGGACCGAGGCAGACAGACCACGGAGCCTCAGCAGAATCCTCAGTACATTGTACATTGTGCAGCCGGTCCGACGTTGTTGTCACGGTGATAGCAACCGCAAAATGTCCCTTTTGTTTGGACTGATATTGCCATCTGTTCATTTCAGTGTCATGAAAACAGCCTGGAACACGCTTCGAGTGAAAAGGGGTAAAGAAAACGAGGATGAGCTTCGAGGGAAAAAAAGAAAAGAAAAAAGAAGGGCAGGTGGAATTAGCTTTATATCCGTTTCTCTGACAGTGAAAAGGAACATAACGAGAGAAAAGCAATCTCCCCCTCATATCTCTCTCTCTGTCTTTCTCTACCTGTACTCTGACTCAACCCCCATTTCAATCACCTTCTCTCTGCCCATCTCTGAAATGTTTTTGTCCATTTGATTTTCTCCTTTTCATGTTCCATAATGGCACATTGGGAAAGCCTCCATCCACCCTCATCCCCCGTCCTCCTCTCCTTTTTTCCATTACCCCTCCTTTTTGTCCTCTTCTTTCTCCTTCCTCCGCTTCCTCCTCCTCGCCGCCGCCTCCTTCCTGCCCGCCTGCCCCGTCTCTCACTTCCCACCTCTCTCTATCTCATTACTCCAAGGGGGCCGCCATGCTGCGATCCCGGCTATCAGTAATGGCTCATGGCCTCAGTGAATGGGAGATTGCAAATGTAGCACAGATGAAATATTAGGTGGTGGCTGGAATTGTGTAAATCAATGGTTTATGAAGGCTGACCGGGCTCCTTCATCCACTCTCACATGCACATCAGAGGCCCGGGCCCCTCTTTTCCTATTATCTCTCCCACCATGGGTCAGCTTCTTTTTCTTTTGTTCGTACCCCACTCTGTTCTTTCAGTTTACCTTGCATCACAGTTCTGTTTTTTTTCAGGAGTTCATTTCATAAAAACACCCCCACTTCCTCTTCTGCCTCCCCATCAGTCTGTTTTCTCCCCCATTGATGGGGTTTGATAATGAGGGCCATGACTTAGCCGTCATTTTTAGCCTCTCTTACTCCTCCTCCTCCTCCACCTCCTCCTCTTATCTGCCTCTCTTTGCAGCAGAAGGTAGATAATGGGGATCAGAGAGTGTGTGTCTCTTCCATTAAAGCCCCTGCAGGTTCATAAACCAAAATCACAAATCAAACAAAAGTGCAGCGCTGAAGCAGAAAGAGGCTCCGCGTTGCCGGAGCCAAGTCTCCAAACAGGGTTTAGTAATGTCTCGATGAAATTAGTGAGAGAACCATCAAAATGGCATTTAAAGAATAATTACAAGAGGCGGAAAATGGTTTTAATGTGGCTGCTGCAGTTCCAACGGTAATTTGTGCGGGCAGACACACGTGAACACAAAAAGCAGGAAACAGCATTGTGCCGAGCTGCACACACACTCATCACCACATTCATGGATGGAGCTCGCCGGCCTCCTAATGCTGAGGTGTACATTCAATCTGATATCTCCATTTTTGGGTGCAGGACTTTTGAATCTTATATTTATTTAATTTTTTGCTCACTTTCTGTTGTCTCCTGGTGACTTTCTCTTCATCCTCATCATTTCTGTCTGTCTCTGCCAATCTGGAGTGTTCAAGTGGTTTCCTCCACACCTCTGGAGAAGGTCGTCATTGATAGCACCAGGTTTTGTCTACCCACAGACCACTGCTGCACACTACAGTGACTTTAATGAAGTTTTAATCCCCTTTGATGTTCATGCTTTCGAGTGATTCAGGGAAAATATGGTTTGTTTTTTTTGACATCATGAAAAGTCATTAAGGTCACGATTTTGAGTGTGAATAATTGAGATCCAGTGATGTGCTGAAATAACTTTTGAAATGATACCAATAATAATGAAGCTATCAGCCTGGTTATCCACGGGTCATTCAAGGTAGGTTGGAGAGAAACTCATCGCTAATTATAATGACCTCGCAGATTACTGTCAGCCTCTTTTATTCTTTGAAAGCCCTTTTTTTTTTTCTGTGGTTAATTAAACATGATAGGTAAATGCAAAAAGAAAAACGCCAAAACTGCCAATTAGCCACGTAGTCAGTCTCTACCAATTCATTCTCAAATGGAGGAATATGGCCCTCAGAACACGTATGGTCGGAAATCAGAACAGATAGTTTAGCCATTAAGATGGTGACTTTATCACACAAATGCTTCACTGAAAAACCTTTTTGCCAAGTTTTACATTCCCAGAACACTTGGCCGGGCTCACGACCACATCGAATATTCGTGTCTGATACCTCTGTCAGTTACACATATAAACATTCTTTAATATATAAATGTAAAATTATCTTTTGGGCATGACCCAAGAAAGAGCTTCATACTCTCTTAAACTTCCCTTCAAGTGTCGTTATCTTTTTAAAGACAGAAAAAAGAAAATCCCATTTAAAAATGTCTCTTTGTTGGAGCTCATCTAAATGTTAAGAATATTTTCACCCTAATCCTTCCCGCCAGGTTTGTTTACTTGTGACGTGAACACTGAGACAAAGTGCTAATTTACCTCAACACCTTTTACTTGTGGGTTCACAGTTACAGTTTGACACGGGCAAAATATTGGCACTTATTAAACAGATAAGTTTCTTTAATCATTGAAATTATGTGAAAAAGAATTGGTGCAACTGAGCCCATTAGTATCTAATGCTGAGGCTTGATCTCTGTGTGTGTGTGTGTGTGTGTGTGTGTGTGTGTGTGTTACCTACAGCTTTCAGCTAAATACGTACTGACATTTTTGTCAGAATGCCTTCTATTAATTATTTTCCAACGATCAATACGTTCTCACTTCACAACCGAGCAAAACTAATTTGCCGCGAAGATGTCAAGATGAAATATCACTTTACAAAAGTAACTGACTCCATTTTCAAATGTCACCATATATTAGTATTGTCCTCTCGCTGAATTCTTTCAAATAGCTCCGGTGCTTTTCGCGTTTGATAAGTGAGTGCCTCCGCGTCTTTGTGAAAAGGGTAGTAATTTCAGCAATTCACAAAAATTCGACGCACACATCATTATTGATTACCTGGAAAGGCCAAGAAAAGCCTATTAAGATTACAACCGATGCTGTTGCGACTTGCAAAGAGACCTTTGGTCATGGAGACAATTTCAAAAGACTCATTGTGGTTTCACTGCAATTTTCGGTGGCACTTTTTTTTAAAGGCTCCCTCCGATAAAAAAATAAAGTTTTGAATCTCCTTTAAGAACAATTCTGGCAACTGAGACATGTTGGCCTTTGTCTGCTATAATTTACATTGTTTCCAAAATTCTATAAATATCATGTTGAAGCGTCTATATGTCAGTAATTTTGACAGGAACTAAATATTTTCTGTTATTTATTCATTCTTGAAGCACACTAAGGTCTTATTGATCCGTTTTTCCCTTCATACTATAGCCACTCACTCGCCTTATAATGTGCATAGTTAGTCAAGTTGTGAAGGAGTCAATTTGCTCTAGTACATTTTTAAACTCCTGATGTCTGCAGAAAAGCTGTGGAGATGTGTTGGAACCACATCATGTTCATTTTGATCAATTGATTAATTTCGGGTAAAATAACGCATTTAAAAGATATAAACATTTAATCGTGCCTTATTATTTCATCTCAAATGTTTGTCTGTGTGTATTCGAGAAAGGTCCATTCTGTGTCTGGCGTCCCGAAGCACTAGATACATCACACAACACATAGACATGGTATAAGTAGACGCTGCTTTATCGGATAAGGGTCAGCTTCACTTCCGGTGCTTTTATTTCTCGTGAAGTAAGAGGTACTGGTAGACCTAAAATAATAAATGGCAGACATGTAGTCTGTGGTTGTTAAAAAGTCTATTAAATATTAAGTTAATATTGTTTTAATTCTGTAAAGTCTTCCTTCCTCAATAGAATGAACGTCAGTGTAGTCATCATCCAATATGGCGGCCACGATGGGTGACTAAAAGTAGTAGTAAGCTGATGGATGTGATGAACATGAGGCTAAATCCATATTGGTTAAACTATTCAGATTAGAAATAATAGGTTATTTCTATTACCAAGGTTATTATACAATTTCTAGTTGTTTTATACACTGTTAATTTTGCAGGGTAATGAAGTGTCAATTTAGTAGATGAAGCTGCTTAGTACTATTAAAATGTTCAAGTAGTACAATGCCAAACAGAAAAAAATATCCTCTTTCCACATCAGCTTGAGGACTCATTGAAGATCTAGCTCTGAGGTGAGATCAGCTGCATGAAGCATGAGAGGGGCGGGCTTCACTGAAGTGGGGGATCATTTCTATGGTTACAGTCTTGATGGGCAGAGGAGTGGAAGTCGTTCTAAAAATGCAATTTCAATCAACACAGATTTGATTTGTAGGTTTCAATTGGTCGCGGGAGAGGAGCCTGACTGGCGAGTTTCCCCCCGGGATTGTAGTTGTGATCGTTTCTGAATGAAAAGGACCGCGGCTCCAGCCGGTCTTGCTATAAGACAGATGTTTTTGTTTCTGGTTTGATGAAGTCTTGTTGAGTATCCGGCGTGGCTCCCAATGACTTTCATTTACCAACAAGCGCCACACACTTCACTGTTTGCGAAGAGCCGAGTCACAAGTTCGTGAGAAATCTGAGCTTTACAGAGAGAAATGCTTTTTACAGAATGAAAGCGAGCATTAGAAGGACAACAGAGAACAGACGTAAGATAAGTAGAAAACAAGACATGTTGTGTGCAAAAAGTTAAATTAATGATATTTTTTTTAATGCAGACATGCGTCTGCATGTATTAAGTAAGACTATATATATATGATACTATGACGTCATGGGCATTTGACAGGATCCCACCTCCAGTCATTACCCTGAGTATAGGCCTGAGTTTAATCAACATGACTTCCATAACAAGGATATAATCATGTTTCTCCTCCTGGGATTTTTTTCCTATACACTTCTATGCCCAAAGTAGCAAAACATAACAGGACAGTGAGCGTCAAAACGTTCTTGAGTCCCTGATGACAGTCGGGGAGATGCCCCCCCCCCCTCCAGACCTGGCTTTGCATGCTGCATGTACGGTTGCTGTGCTGCTGTGATCTCAGGAGACGGTGTTAAACCTGTGTTTTCAATGGAAATTAAATTCACTTCAATAGTTAATCAGGTGAAGAGTGCTATGAGACCTCTTTCAAGCAGGACTCTCTTACATCAACGCCGCGTCCCGAACACGCTCCCATTTTGTCTGTCTGTCTCCATCATCTTCCGTTCTCCTCTCTTCTCCACTCCATCTATTATTTTCCCTCCATCTTCCTCCCTCCCTCTCTCCCAGTCCCCAGTGTTCATTGCCACATTGAGTTTTCACAGGAATTTGAGCATGAATCTTTAATTAGCAACAGCTGCTGTTCTGGTGTGTTCCTGAGTGTGTTTATGCGAGTGAGTTTTTGTGTGTGTCTGGTGGATGCTAACTATTCTCACAGGCTCACTGTCACCTCAATCACAGTTTCACACACCGAGCAGCCTGCCAAACAGCACGCACACACACACACACAAATAGTGCACGAACATGTGTACCAGCAAGTTCAGCATCTAAAGTCACGTATATACGCGTCCACAAGTGAATGCATGGCATTTGCACCCATCACTCACCACGTACACACACACACACACACACACACGCACTTTATGAGCATTTTCCAGGCCCCTTGGCCCTCTTTCTTTCTTTTTCTTTTTCTGCTCCTTGTTCTCTCATTCTCTCTCTTTTTGTCCTCATTTGCTCAGCTGTTAGCTATGAATTATGTATTATATCCTTATGGAGTGAGAAAAGTTAGCTTGGGGCTATCATTCCCCACTTAACGATCATTAGTTGTGTCTTTGCACCAATTAGAGCTCGGTGGCAAATCAGTTTCTGTTTCCATTCATCTAACTGCTGCATAATGCAACTCGATGCACCTGTCCCTGTTACTGATTTAATAGAAAAATAAAATAAAATAAAATAAAAGCGTGCTCACATTTTAGTTTTGCAAACATGGTCTGGGAAAGAAAAGAATATAAGTTGTTGCAACAGTTTTTCACTGGTACAGTTACAAGAGGTGCAGACGGCCAGGTCGTGATCAATCAACAGACATCATCAGATTGATCAGTTTAGTTCAACTTCGCTTAATTGGTGAGCTGATTCGGTGGGTCTGTCGTCGGCTGAATAATACTTTATCGACAACATACACAGCTTCAAAAAGTGAACAATATACCATAAAGTGAGTGTTAGAAATTACACATTTTCTGATGCAAATAAAGTATCTTCTTAAAGACTGAATTCAAAATTCAAAGAGAAACAACAGCAGCCACTCAAAGTGATACTCGGTAGTTTGTATGTCCCTCCTACTTGTTTATGTATGCTTGACAACATGGTAGAGAGGGCAGTGGTTGCCCCAGTGGATATTACTGACCAGATCAATTTCCCAGAAGAGCGACGTATATGAAGAGATATTGCAGACAATTGGCAATTTCTTAGTTTCATCATCAGATAAAATAGTTCTTGTAAAAGATTGATGTGTTTTTTGTTGTTCCACTGTGGCTGCTGGTTACTTATTGAGGTTACGTATTTTGTGTCCACATTTTTTTTTAACATAATAAAATTTTGTTATTCGACACAATGATCGTACATCGAAAATTCTCGCAAATTGCACCATTCACACAACAAACATTGACATTTGGCGTGGCTAGTGAAAAAGTCTTTTAGTCATTGTAAAGACTTATCAGGGAAACCATTCATTTGAAATTTGTTTTGAACAAACCCCCACGCAATTAATGACATTTCTATCATCCTCAGCTGCCAGTGCGGTCGGGGCGAATTGTCACATTTACATGCTAATCTGAGAAAGTGACATTTACCTACCAAGAATCTGCTTGTCATCATTACCATTGGCAGCAGGTCGATTTTAACATTTGACTCAAAGCGCCGTCTGCTCCGACACGGCTTCACAGCTTCTGGGTCTAACGTCAGTGATCTTCGCACTTCATACACGTGACACACATCTGTGTTGTCCTGTTGCTGTTCCATTTGGTCTCACTTGGACGCAGGCTGAAAGCCATTGTTTTAGCTGCCTTATAAATATGAAAGGGAGGTTGAAATAAAGAACTGCAATCTGTGATCACTGGCAGACAAATGCAGCCGGGGCAGAGTGTCACACTTTGAAGTGTGCCACAGCTGTTGCATTGCAGCCTCACCTGTGGCTGGATGCAGGAGGACGGGAAGAAATGTGATCCGGGTAGATTAATGCTCTTCACACTTTGTTGGCAAATAGCCATTGATTGCTTCTTCTGCGGCTGCTGCGATGAAGGTGTGAACTTCTCAGTGACACTTCACTGTGCCACCAGATGAGAGGAGATTGCTTTACAAAACTGGGTTTTGTTTATCTGAAAATGGCTGCGTCTCAATTCGGGCGATGAATAGTCCAGTTATCCGAAGGTTGGCTAGTCGGTTTGGCAAAGTAAAAGGAATGAGACGTCTGGTCACTCTACAACTTTGGAGTCACCAATCAGCAGCACTAATATAATCGTGTCGGGTAAATTGGCGAAAAGCGGTGTTGGATACAAATCCTTTTGGTCTTCAATTCAAACTCTCATGTAGAACTTGACGTAACTTGTTTTTGAAATAAACACATAGTGAGACAATCAATGTAGATGAGAAGAAGCAGCAACAAAACATCTAGAGATAAACTGCCATCATGCAGGGAACAGCAGACAGCTATTAGAAAAGTCAACCATGTTTATTAAGAAGCTGTGAATCCATCTCCTGTCTCACATGTGTTTCCACTGTACATTTTTTAATACTTCATACATATCTTTCTAAGGCTACGTTGAACGTTATCCGACCTCAACGACCCACATGCACAGAAGAAGGCGTGACGTCACGCCAGGGTTGCCAGATCTGACTCACTGTTTCCAACTCAAGCACAATGTAAAACTCACCCACCTCAACAAAAAAATGGCCCAAATCTCTGAAACTATTATATGTGTAATAAAGAGCCTGTCATAAGTGAACAAATGAAATAAACAAAGTTAAAAGGTAAGCAGATTTGCCTCCCCAAATTGGGGGAGACCCGCCCAATCTAGCGTATATACATATATATGCATTTTCAAATGGTTCTGCAATAGGGGCCGACAAAATGGAGACAAAATGGAGTTAACAGAAACCGCGATACAAGTTTGATGGATTATTCTTCTTCTTATTATTATTATTTTTAAATGACGACATTCCATTTTTTGCTTTGAGAACACAAACAAATTATACCATAAAATACATACGTAGATTATTCACCCTGCCTAATACTAGAGAATATGTAACGTTTAAGTGAAGAGGAAATAGCCTATGGGGACAAAATAGACTCAGCAGATACTGTATATCAGTCAGTTACATCTGTATGTCGGCAGTTGATCAGTGTATCAGATCATGGCTGATTTACCCAGCATACCAAATCTACCTCGTCTACCTTCAAGTTAATCCATTTATCATCTGTTTGTCAATATATGCACCTTGTCAGTGATTGAATGAATTCATCATTTCTGCTGCTCCTGAACACTTCTATAGGACAGTGATGACCTGTCAGTCAATCACTGGAATCTTGTGATGTAAGCACAGCTCACGAGAACATGTTTCTAAATTGGGACGGCCTTGACGCCTTTAATACAGCCTTCGCAGGATGCAGCCTCTGAATTGGGATGCAGATTTCTCCTCTTTTCTTCGTCCCTCCTCTTCTCTTTTCCCCTCACCAGCCTTTTTTTTTTTTTTGTGCAAACACTGAATCCTATTTTGCTGACTTGAATGTAGTTTTTGGGAGGATAAATGTCATCCCTTCCATTATTCTTGCATTGCTGCCCTTCCACACACACACGCACCAGACCCTGGCTTTGTGTGAGCCTGCCTGTTCCCTGTTAGCACCTCAGCCACATGTACAGTGGGTGTCATTGTGCCTTCAATGGTGACAGATCACAAACAGAGAGTCACGTCTCCTTCAGCTGCCACAGTCGGACTTTTTCTTTTCTCTGATAGCCGTACAGTAACAGCTTCCAGTTCCTTCGAACATGAGTCAAAGAAGAAGAAGACAATGGAGTCTCTTGATGGGGAATAGAGAGTGGGGAAAAAGTGGGGCGATAATGATCAAAAAAGAAGAGGTTGGGGGTGGAACAGAGGATAAAACCCCTTTAAAGGTCACAGGGAGGATTGCTCTCTCCAAAGACAAATGGGAACAAACCCTCTTCAAAGGGAAAGACCTGACACTGAAATAAGTCTTTTTTTTTGTCCTGTTTTTCCAATGCTTAGGTTCCTATGAGCATTCCAGAGTGTTATCTTTTTGAACACTCTGTTTATCTCTTATCTTCACCTCGCCTTTATTTACCTGCTTCCTATTATCCCACTTTTCGTGGATAGCGAGGATTTATTTTAGGAAGGAAGAAGCAGATGGTTTTATGAGCCTGGCACTGGGAAGGGGAACTCACCTCTGAATGTGGAAGACCGAGGAATAATATTTAAAAAGTTAAAAACTCGGATTAACTGGGCAGAGAGAGTTTAACATACAGATAAAAGGGATGGGAGAGAGGGAATTGAGTAAAGAAGAGGAGCTGTGATGATGACAGGAGCAGAGATGAGGGGGAAAGAGAGATAAAATAGCTCAGCAGTTTCCATCCACAAAACTTTCTTTGTTCTCTTCAGGAGTACGCAAGGGTCGTCTGGTCACCACTGTGTGAGTATTACTCCTGTATCAACCCGGACACAAAAAGCACACAGAATTGAAAATCTCTCCGGGGTTTTAGTTACTTATTTTGGCCCAAAGTTTGATTTTCTTACGCTGTACTCATATTTTAGCCCTGTGAACAAGGCCAGGCTAATAACAACGACAGTCAATGTGAATTATTTATTGGGAATAATGAATAGAATTTACTCCAGGCAAAATAAAATAATACAATCGGTATGTTGTTAGCCTTCTTTACATATCATTTGGGTCAGAATGACCTATTTTGATATCCGATAGCAGTGAAAATATATTGGAATTTGATGACATACAACACAGAAATACCAATTTTACCATACTGAGGCTGTTAACGTCAAACGAAAATATCTAAGATGGATTCAAAACTGTCCTATATGAACTAAGGCATATTATTGTGTGATAACAATGTTTTTCTCTAGAAAGGAGTGTTAAAAAAAACCTAAACTGAAAAAAACTAGTCTCTAAAGCACTTTATAAAGGAGTAATGATCCATTCATGAATATTCAAGTGAGTATTTAAATTGCTATCTATCTAAATATAAATAGATCTGAAGGTTTTTGCGCTGGTCAAAATTGACTTGGACCATATTGTTAAAGAAAGAAAACAGTCTGCATGGAAATCACCGCTGCTATAAATGGAGGCTAACAGAATCTCTACCTCAAACATCATACTTAAAACACTGCACATCGAGGAAGTTCATCGCTGAACCCTCTTTTAAATTAAGCTGCTGTAGCTTTATATACCTGGATAGATTCTTTTCTTTCAGCACTCTCTGTACACTTTCACTTTAGTACTAGTTGGTTGTGTTTTCAGCGGCGGTTAACCGGATGAGAGGAGTCCCATCAGATGTACAGATGGGGAGGTTTGAATGTGGTGATGGATGAAAGTGTGCCTGTTTTCCAGGCACTTTGAAGAGGGAAGGAAGAGCCAGCTGGCATGCATGTAATTGCCTGTTGTAATGTAATGTCTTAATGTCTACAAGGGTTCTGCTCAGATAATCCCTTTTAATGTAGGTGGCATTGTCACCTGTGTTCTGCGTGTGAATCTGCGCCGGATGTAGTTTGGTGATTTCTGACAATGTGGACTTTTTTTTTAGGTGATTTTTATATTGTGATTATATATTTTAAGTGTTTCATCAGTGCAATCTTGAGCTTGATTTGGAGGATGTTCGTAAATTTCTTGCACATTTGTGTATCGTATTTTCAGTTTGACAACAAAGGACATGAACATTTTTTTCCCCCAAAAAACATTTCAGTGAAACACATCCTTATCAGATATGTTAATTCCTTCTCAGCAAGCAGAAAGCCTCCGCAGAAATCGTGGGAAGATGCAGAATTTTTAGAGCGATGCCAAACATTTCAAAATGATGCTTGAGTAATGTGAATCCAGATCCAATGGGGGAAAAAAGCCAATGTGATTTTCACTGAAAACATAGTGCCTCTATTTCTTCCAGAAGGTTAAAGGGTCAGACTCCCACAAACACTATTGATCCAATACAGCATTAACATTCATGCAGACATCTTTAAAATGCAGCGCCTGTCAGTGAAGTAAACTGCATGCAACAAGGCCAGAGCCAAACGCCGACTGTGATGTAGAATTACCAAAGATAAATGGAATTTTTTATTTTTTTGCTTTACCTATCAAGTCCTGTATTCCTTGTTGCCTCTGTAATTCCTCTTTTTTTGCCCCCCCCCCCCCTTTCTGTTTCTGTCTTGCACTGCCTGTTTTTGTCAGATTTTTAAATTTTTATTTGCACAACACAATTTATTCCTTATGTAAGAAATACAGTCTATATGGGGGGATGTTAATGGTGACACATTTTTTTTTCCATTAAATGAAAAATGTAATTAAGACTCATTGATGAGTTCAAACATTTAAAACGCTGTACAATTTATATTCGATATTTCAAAAAAAATGTTGTGTTTGTGTGTTAGGATAATTTAAAACCTTTAATCTCCAACATCTATACTGGATACAGACGATAATTATACATATTCTAGTGTGATATATGCTTGGAATGCTGCTACAGTAGGAGGCTTTGTGCTGTACCTTGGAGGTTAGCAGTTTGTGTCCCGGCACGGTGTATCCAGGCTCAACGTATTCCATTAACATCCTAAAGCTTTTACCTTCACCATACTTGAGTAGCAGCAGATCTTCCAGGGTCATTGTCATGATGAGTGACTTTTATGGTCTGAGACGGGCGGGATAATCACCAATGTCAAACTAGCCTGAGCAGTGCTGGTCGATCAGTGCAGGTTGTGAATTGCTCCCGTGAAGAGATACGAGTTTTGTTTTATGTTTTTTTTCTGACACAGCTTAAATGTCGCCTTGTTTTAAGTTTGGAGATGAGCCTTCTGTCAAACTGTGATGGTTTAGTGGGAAAACATCTGTTTCCCACGGCGTTGTTTTGCGACGACAGTCTTTTTGGGCACTGCCTTGTGAAGTAGAATCGATAGCTCTGTAACTCTTGACGAGTGATGGACAGCTATGTGACAGCGACTTGTGCATGAATAAAACATTAATATTTCTGGTACCTGACCAGTGATGGGTGGATTTTTAACCCTTTGAATGTGTGTTGTCGTTGTTTTCAGATACCATAAGATTTTCTTTTTCATTCCAAAAATGGAAAACTTTCATTGCGTTTTGGGTGTCGGGTTACTCGACGACTGTAATGAAAGCACCCCTTTTTGATAATGACTCCCATGGTGCCAGAGGGAATTCTGCACATGCGCTAGTACATTGACCGTAACAACAATGTCGACCTCCAGAGTGTCATGACTTCCTGTCCATATTCTCTCGGACTTGGTAGTTTTACAGTCGAGTCATTGGGTCCATCTGGGTCTCCTGTCCATACGAATGTCCGTGTACTCCCATTGTTAATGTTGTTAATGTTTAGTGTGTGGGATATTTGCCCCTTCTCCATTGCAGTGTCTGTATTGCATAGACATCACAAAGTTAGACAAACGCAAGCAGCTAATTTAGAAACAGAGCTGCTGGATGTGTTCTGCATAAATATCTCTGGAACCTGTTGTTTTATATTAGCATATGTTGCATGAATTTGTTTCATGTTGTAATAAGCCATGAAAACTCCCTTTGTGATCGTGTGAAAACCCCAATTTGTGCTCAAAGCAACAATCTTTAGAAAGCACTTGTACATACATGTGTAAATGGATTTTCAACTTGTTTGCTGGTTTCATTTCAGTCAGGTGCCGCCCTATGTATATGTTTTTTTTAATGTATTTACAATATGCATTTGTGAAATGCACAAGGATTAGTCTCAGTCATCCTGATTGTAATAAAGCCAAAAACATATCTTGCCAATAATGTAATAAAATATAAAAAAAAACAAAAAAACAACCATGATTGAGAGAGAGTGTTGCAGATTTTGCGTCACATCAAGAATCGAACTGCTCAAGACCTGTAAAAACAGCCTTTCATTTCTAAGAAATGTATTTTAATTTATGTGATAATAGCTGCAGTTATTACTTTTTTTTTAAAGGATTTCTTTAACGCTACTTCAGTCACATTATTGGCAAAATGTCATTACATATGAGCTTTATCACATTAAAAAAGGCCAAAATGATTACATATTTGGCAATATTGGTTGTTACATACTCAGTTAGCTGTGAGTAGCCTGGCAACCTGAACTACATTAGAGATTGATGAGTATGTATGAATTACCAGCATAAAAAAAAAAATTGCGTTCAAAGAATAATCCCAATAGGTGTATTTCAAAACATATTAGCATTTACAGTTGAGCTCTACAGTCTTTGAATTTCTCTGAGCTGCGGCTGCGGGTGCACACAAGGATGCATGACTTGCCTTTTTTCTTTTTGTATTGCTCTTCAGAAACGCATGCATTGTGTGCACTTGAAAAGAAGTGTACCATTTGCATACAGGAAGCCTTCAGTGGAAGATCCCTTTGCAATCGCTGCCATTTTCAAAGACAGCTTAGGAGTTTACACCCTTTCCAGTAGGTGGATATCTAGGAGTGCATGGACATATTATTCCCGAGCTTAGGGGCATCAACACCAGGTCTTCTGTGTACAATTCTTTGAACTGCCAGGGGATTAATCCCAAGCAAGAGTCTGTGTCAATCTGCGCTATTATTCGCGATGACAATGTTAGGATGAATAAAGCAGGCCAAGACATTTCCAGAGAGATGGTGTGTTTAACATAACAAAAGGATGTTTTTCCCTGTTTTCTGAAAAAAAAAAAAAAAAAAAACTCAATTTCATTCATCCAGTCAGTCAGTTTGCTATCATCTTTGCGTTCTGTTGCCTTGTTGTTTAAGCTCCCATTAAAATCCTCAGCCGCTTCTTTTTTCTTTTTCTTTACCATTCACATTTCTTTCTTTCACTTGTTCTTTTTCTTGAGCTCTCTTTCAGTCTTTTTCCTTCTTTCGGTTTTTGCTGCCTCCCTCATTCTGTTTGTTCTTTGTGCTATCTCTGCCCATATCGCTTCCTTTATTTGACCATCTTTTCATTGTATTTCCTGCTTATATGTTGTCCTCTTTATCGTTTGATTCCTCTATTTCCTCTCTGAGGATTTGCCCCAGACATAAGTCTGGTGCATATTCAATTATTTATTTGTTTCTATTTGCATGGGGGCCGAGTGTGAGCCTGTGTGCATGTGTGTGGGCGTGTGTGCGTGTAGCGGTGGTGAGGTGGATGTTGGATAAGAGAGGTCAAAGTCTAAGAATGATGTGGTTATGGGTTTGCAATTAATGAATTTACATACGGTAATAGGGAATGTTTGGCAGGCAAAATGCTGCTCCCAGATTGGAACAAGTCTGACCTCTGACAAATGAACTTATCACAGAAGCAGAGAGAGAGAGAGAGGGAGAAGACTGACCTCAGAGAAAACAGGCCGTTCTCCCACTTAATTTCACAGACACTCATTTATAGGCGTTTTCATAAGAGAGAGCGCAAAGGGAAAGAGATTAAATTGCTTCATGCATTGATAATATCTTATATTTTGTATTAGATGGAGACAGGACAGAGCCAAAGAAAGAGGGAGGCAGAGAGAGATCGACACGCTGGCCAATCTCTGGGCGATCTCCTTAATTTCACAGACGCTCATTTACCGGCGTTTTCATGGAAGAGAGAGAGAGAGAGAGAGAGCGGGAAAGAGATTAAATTGCTTCATGCATTGAAAATGTCATATTTTTTGTAAAAGAGTGAGGAATGAGATAGAGGGCGTGAACCTGCTGGTCTTTTGGTCTGCATTTCCTCTGAATCCAATTCAGAGTTAGGCTGCTTCCCATTCCATTGCCCTATTCATCAGTTCACATCAAACTCCTATTGCAATGAAAACCAAGTGTATTGATTTAAAGCACCAGGCAGGTCGTATTAAATCTTGCCCATTGACGACAAACCCCATGAAAATCACCCTACCGAACTACCCACGATTGGTGGGATCTGAATTCATTCTGCTGTTGTGACTGAGTTCATCATTTGTTCCACGTGTTTGTCTTCCCTCTGGGTATCGGAGGGATGCACTGTGTCATGGAGGCCATCAGTTCCCACAGCTGATGCAACTCATCCTCATAAGGAATCTGTTGGATGCCGTGACGGAAAAGAGAGAGATTTCTACAATGACATCCGTGATTGTTTATAAGATCTCGTGATTTGGTTAATAAGTAAAAGAATAAGTAGAAGATATCAGCAGCTAAACAGTCTAAACAAGGGGTGTCCAACCTTTTTTGGCTGAAGGCCACGTCTTCTTTTTTTATCCAACTTCATCAAGTGAAAATCAAAGACTGATTTTACAGCCATTGGGCCTGTCTATACGAAGGGCCGGGCCACTCATCAGCAGTGGAGTATAACATTTTACCTCTGGCCTATTAAAGCTAACACAATCAAAAGTATATAAATTAGGTTGGAAAAAAATTGTTCATGGACCATCGTTGCCCTGCTGGCGGAATTTTGGACTAAAACCCACTGATCTGGGTTACGACTAACTTGAAAATAAGAGAACATAATTTATAAAATAATGTGTTCACCCCAGACTGATAGTGGGGACTGCTATGAAACAAACAAACAAACAAACAAACAAACAAAAACGACATAATAAAAGTCACTGCGGGGCAAGAATTGAATATGAATTGGATTCCTCTGCAGCGAGTGGATCTCTATCTGTAGTGGGTTTGAATCCCTCCCCACAATCTGTGTGTCTGTCCTCTGCGTTTCTCTCGTTCTATTCCCTTAACCCCAATCGGAACAGAGAAAAGTCTCCTCCTCTGTGCCTGGTTTTGCAGAGCTATTCTCTTCCACCGTCACTCATGCTTGCCTTGAAATGACTGTGTTGTAGAAAATTGAGTTAAATCGAATCGAATGTAGATTACAGTTTTCTGAGTTTCACACCATATTTTCTTTTTCCAAAAGCTGTAAAATCTATGTGTTTGGACATGCTTGATGAACTCACACTGCTTTAGATTCACTGAAGCGGCCACTGCTGCCAACTTCTCCCCAACTTTAGATGTATGCTTCTTGGCAATAATTACTTTAAAATAAAGTAAAAGTAAAGTATGCGCTCGCTGAAGTCACAGCAAAGCTTGATGTATCACAACTTTGCTCTGAGGCATCAGTCACATGATAAAGTACCCACTGGAAAAAACACACACACACACACACACACACACACACACACACACACACACACACACACACACACACACACACACACACACACACACACACACACACACACACACACACACACACACACACACACACACACACACACACACACACACACACACGTTTCCACAACTAATGGGTTTCAGGAGCTGACAGAATAATTCTATGCTTGTTATACAGACATAATTAGTTTTTAAAGGAGCTTTCCATGAATACACTATCAATTACTTCCTCTCACTTCGTGATCATCCCCGGTAGATCTCGGTGGATTTAGCTGCTTCACACTTTCTGATGTGACAGTGTGTTAATTGAGCTATTAGCCCGAGGTGTGTGTGTTCGTGTGAAAGCGAGAACAGGAGACTCAAACCCAAGGTTCGCGTATGCACACGCGTCTTCACAGGTGTTCTGTCGTAGCCCCGCTCTGTCTTATCTCATTAACATCCGCTGACCCTGAGTGGCGGCTGTGGAAGTCAGAAGTCAGACTGTTTTGTCTCGTTGTGCTCTGTTTTTTTCTGTTAAATCCTATTTTCAATGTTCATCTTCTTCCTGACGTCTGATTGATAAGATGTTTTTAACATTGAATCCATGGTCACATTTTGGGTGAAAGAACTTCTACCAGTTTTCAACATTGTTTGATGGTAATTTGGTGGCTTCAATGCAATTTTAATGTTAGTTTCCTGTCCAGGAAGTATATTGTACCTAATAATGTAATGGTTTCGATCAAAGTATAGTCATGTATTAGAATGGCAGAGTCAAAGTCCAGAACTTCATCCAATTGGAAATCTCTGGCACGACTTGAACATTGCTGTTTACACCCCAAAATACTTGCAGCTGTGATTGCAGCTAAAGGTAACTCTACAAAGAATTGACTCAGGGGAGGATGAATTCTTTTGCAGGCCACATTTCTTCTGTTTCTTCTGTGTAAAAATTTTTTGAAAACAGATTTCCATTTCCTTCTACAGTCTTAATTATGTGCAAATACTTTTGCAGGTCACTGTAAGTATTTCATGTTTTAAGCTGCCATGGTATCAAATCCTGCATTTGTATTAATTAATCTCTTTCTCCTCTCGAGTTAACGCCTCCATCTATAGCAGTTAACGGTTTGCTCACTAGCTTATTTTTCATATATTGATCCGCTCTGGATGCTGGAATTAGCAAACTAGCCTGTTCTGCTCTAATAAATATTCTTCATAATGATGGTATTAAGAAATCGATCAGGTTCAAGAGGAGACGACGCAATAATGGCTGCAATCCCCACCCAGTTTTACAAAAATGTTTCAAAAAGGATTCGCCAATACGAGCAGTGTGCTTCTTTCAATGCATTGAGTAATACTGTCAGTCAACACTCCACCTTCCTCGCGATGCTTTAGCAGGTAGGTGGAGGAGGAGAAACGTCAATAACTTGAAGGTATTTTAAGAAGGCACAGGAGCGCAACAAGGACTGCTAACTTTAACCCAAAGAAACCCTCCAAAGGTGCGCCGTTGCGGCATTTAAAACGGCCATCAATTCTATATCGATCCCGTCGCAGCAATGGGAACAAACGTTGCGGCAAGCATTCGAACGGAGAGCGCACGAAGCTTGTGCATGTTTCAGTTATAATTAGTTGGCAAGTATGATAATTATTTTATTCCCGTATTTGCTGACATTTGAGGCACAGTATTTTTACTTTCACAATGTTTTTCCAGAACGCCCCCACCCACCCTCTGAGAGCAAAGAACAAAGCAAAGAACCTCAAGGTTGTTAAGACCCAGTTTTATAGACTTGAAGATTATTCTAATCCCTCAGATTTGACTGGGTGGTTCCTCGCGCAATCGTCTGTGGTGTGACAAACACATAATCATCCCTGTTTTACCATTTGTAAAGGTCTCATTTTTATTTTTAGGTCATGTTAAACAATAAAAAGATCAGACACTGAGTTGATTGAATGAACAAATGACTTCAGGATTGCCAGACAGTCACTTTTATGAAGCCGTTTGGGTAATGCATGCATCATTAAAACCTTTTTTATTTTCCCTGCTAAATCACGTATGGTTGTTTTTGTCATAATAATAAAAAAGATTCAGGCCACAATAAAGGTCGATATTGACTTCAGCCTCCACCCTCATGGTCTTTTACTTTATCTCAGGGCTTAGGGTCAGTGCAAGTAGCCCCAAGGGTTTTCTTTGGACTGAAGAACAGCTGTAAGAAATGTGCACATAAAGTCAACATGTTAAAAGAAGAGGAACATAAAAAGAAAGCAGCTCTATCTGTAACTTTCTTTTTTTTTTTTTTATGTGACTGAGGTTACTGAGTTGTGGACTCATAAGACTGGGAATGTTTCACCCGGTGCATGTGTTTTGAGTTTCAAGCATTTAAAGTGGAATGGAGTGTATGTTTTCTTTTGTTCTCTTGACAACCTGTTGACCTGATTGGCAACCTGGCCTCATGGAAAAATACCGTGTTATGTCCAAGGGAAATATTCTCATTGACATCGTTCAGACTGCCTGCAACATAAACACAAGTGTGATGGAAGATTCTGTTTTGCTTTCAGTGTTATGAATTCATCGCTGGAAAGAAGATTATTCTTATCCTTACCCAGGGAGTTTCTCATTCTCTAATCTAATGAGGTTTTTTTTCATACAAAATAAGTTCTCTTTGTTTATTCTGTATTATTTTGGCAGTTCTCTGACTTGTAAGTTTATTGTTTAAATATCTATGCCAGATGCATGCGATCTAATTGTCTTTCAAGCTCTTCGTCTGGTGTATTTTCAGGTGAAAACAGGGATACTTCTAATCATTGTCATTTTGATTGAGACGGTCTTATAAAGCTATTTGGCGTATTCACAGACCACTTAATTTTTCTAAAGTTACATTAGGATTCTTGCTGATGTCTCATAAAGGAAAAAAAATGGATAAGTCACCGGTTTTGAAGTACATCAGCCAGTATAGGAATTACTTTCAACGCGTCCGCACACGAACATGGGAAAACTCAAATAACCCTGAAAAAGATAACATTATGAATTAGGCAAACTTGCAGGGTACTTGCAAAAGATGGTGATAGATCACACACTGACGAACCATAACATTATTACTACCTGCCCAAATTTTGTAGATCCTGCTTTTACTGCCAAAATAGCCCTGACTTCTCCACAACATGATGTAACATGATAAGGCTTAGTTGGTTTAAAACTCTTTTGATAGTTGCAGACCAGGAACGCCCAGCAACAGTTAAAATTTTGGCAAAGTTTTGACTCAAACGTCTAGCCATCACTAGCATTTGTCTGTGTCAAACTTACTCAATACGTTCTGCTCCTCCGGTTTCTTTTCTTAAAGTTTAAGGACAACATATTTCTCTGCTGCTGGCTTAACTGCTTCCATGATACAATCAATTCCATTAACTTTATGTATCAGTGCTTGTCATGTTATGGTTAGATACTTTGATAGACTTTGTCTTATTTAAGTCTCATTTTGTGTCATAACCGTTTTTCTCAGTCTGTAAAAAAAAACAAAAAACCTCAAAGTCTTGGCTTTTACTCCAATTACATGCTTCCAAATTAGAGTTATTTTCTTGGCTACCATGCGTTTGCTTTATTCGGACATATAATTTGAAGGGAGGGCGGGGTGGGATTATCTTGTATCTCAAAGGATTCCTCCTTACTAAACATCGGAGATGTCAGAGTGACATTATGTTTGGATGAGACAGAACAAATTTAGTGTAAAAAAAAAAAAGAAAAAGTGTGTGACCTCCCAACTACTGAATAGACTGCAAGAGCACATTGCCACAAACACAAGAACTCAAATCTACATGTTTTGTAAAACCTAACTCTTATCCAACTGCTTTGTTCAGTGATGGACAAGCACAGCTCACCGGGAAGAGCTAAATTCTCGGTGTAGATTTGCAGACTGAATAGTTTTATGGAGACAGGATTTTACAATTCCTCAAAAATTAAACATTCATCCAATCCAATGCATATTCTCATTTGTCCAGGCAGGAGGCATCTCAAAGCAATTCAATTGGGTGGACTGGGCTCGGTCATAAGTTTTGGAAGGCGTTTCCCCCCTGATCCAAGAGGCTTCATCGGTCTGTGCTGTTTGGTGCTTTGACCAGGCTGGCTCGTCCAGACCTTCATCCATCCATCTATCAAATTCACTCATCCGTTGATAAGAGAATCCTGGGATTCCCACTGGTGCTGCAAATGGTTTTTATTCAGCTCTGAACAGGAGCGAGGGTGGCACAAGTGACACATTGGAGATCTTTGCAGGGACAAGAAATGATCGATGGTCCTACTTTTGCTCGTGCCTGCGTGTGTGTGTGTGTGTGTGTGTGTGCGTGGCGGATCATGTTGTGTGGAGGAGTCTTGGCGGTGGGCTATTCTTTCCACTGCAGTAGGATCTGGGGTTTGACTATGTTTGTGTAGACGTGCATGTCTGTGTGTGTGTTTGTGGGGGTGGCGGGGTGGGGTGGGGTGGGCCGGGGGGGTGGACTGAGTGGAGCCGATCGAAATCTCCCTGCTGACAAGGTCTAGTATTGATCTGTCTGTAACACACATACAGTACACACACATGTATACAAGCTCAAGACTTCAAGATGTATATATAAATCTTTCAATAACATATATCATGTGTGCAGGAACGGACATTTCTTTCTCTCATGTAATTTATTGATGAGATTTAGATTGCATGGCAAACGAAATGAAAAAGAAAACAATGGGAAGACTCGACTGATATTGCGGAACCATTTCGAAGTATTGTACAGTGTACAGTTAATGGCTTTTTTAGGTCAATAAAGACTGACTTTGGATTGTATGCTCACAATCAAACACTTACTGCTTAATGCAATTTATTATAGGTAGTTGCTTACCTTCCTGTTTTCAACACAGATTAAATGTAAAATCAACCTTCACCATCTTTTAGGCCAAATACATCGAGGCAAGAGACAATGTGATATAAATTAAGATGACATAGATCAAAATAGCAGACAAATATTGTGCATCATCAAATAGGATTATTGCATGATCGCTTCTCAGGTTTTCAAACACAAAAAAACCTTGCTGTTTTATGCTTATCGTGCAAAGTAATTTTTGACTTGTTGCTATTTTGTCCAAATGAGATTTACAAACATCAAACAAACAAAACAAACCAAAAAAACATTTTGTAGAATCGGTAGAGAACACCTGCGAAACTGTTTTTTTTCTAAAAGCCTCTGCCATCGTTGGTGAAAGTGGGCCTGATTTGGTTTCAGTGTGATGATTTTGTAATTCAGAAGTCAAACAGGGGATCTGTAGCTCCAGGGACTCGATGAAAAAGAGATGGGAAACCAGTGATATGTAGGTTGAAAGAAAACTGCAATGGAGCGCTTATTAATTGTGGCTTTGTTGTGCAGCTCCTTTCACAATCCTTCTACAGTTTACATTTTAACAAGTCTAATGTATAATATTTGTTTGCCTTAATAAGTCGGCAGCATTCAAATTCATTAGTGTATAATCGCCTGATACTGAGATTCACTGCGAGATGCAAAAGCTTAGTCACTGCAAGTGAATATAATAGACAAAGCATCTCTTATTTCATTAACATTCCTCAAGAAAATATCATGTCATACAGCATCGCACACTCCATTTGTACATAAAATACCGTAAATGGTGAGTTCTACCTGTATCAGTATAAATCAGGCTTAGTCAAAGTAGACAAATTGCACAGCAGCATTGGTCCTAAGCATATTTTTCTTGAACTGGAAATCCATTGTACCCTTTAAATATACAATAATTAGATATTGTTTGCATGTCTTTTCAGAGTAGAACGTTAAAACCGGAGCGAGCATTCATGTGGTCCCTTTGTTGTGCCTTATACCAACATTAAATCAAAAGGATGGAGGTGTCTTTGCTGAGTGTTTGTGAGACTGACTGTGTAAATGGCTCTGTAATCTTCGAGCAGATGTTTCTCTCTCCTCTTCACCGGCGAAAGCTTCCTGGTGATACATTTTATCTGCGGCTGCTTGCGATGAGTCAGTAACATGATGGATGATGAACACTGTTACTTTTAGTGGTAAGAGGTGATGGAGAAACTGAAAGAGGGCCAAGAAAAGATGTGTTCATGTAATCGAATGCTTTCATGGCCAGTGTCGTGCGTGCGCTTTGTATGGGCGTGAGTGTTACGTGTGTCCATCTTGAGTGTACTACAGCGCGTCTCACAATGTTCGCCTCTGTCCCACTGTGCCTTTTCATTTTCTTTCCTTTTTTTCTGTTTCTTTTCTTTTTTTTTTTGGTGGAAGAGCATGTTCTACCACATTTGTTTGCCGGGGACTGGGTGCACCTGGCGCAGCAGCAGGGGGGCATTCACTTCCTTGCATGTTCACGGTGGTTCACAACAATCCATAATGGAGGCGGCACGACAAAGAACACAGCGGAGGTTACGATTTTATGGGGCGGGCAGGGGGAATGAACAGCCATATGGATCAAATGGACAAAGTTCAAATGCAAGTGTGTGCTTGCTTCACTCTCTTTATGGGATCTAAAACCTTTAGGAAACACTATGAAATTGGCCTTCATTACAGGACCCACATTTATAACCCCTGAATGTTTGCATGTTTTTGGTGAGAGCATTGTACAAGGACCAGTGGACCACTTTTTCCAAATTTGAGGTGGAAATGCATCTTGAAAAGTTTCAGGATACTGTTCTTTCTGTTTATGAACCTCGGCAACCTGCAACATTTGTCCCAATTGTGCTCATAAATGTGCAATTGTGCAAAGATTAAAAATGTTTTTATTTCAGTGACATAATGTGTCATATTATCCTTGTAGGGTAGTAATAATTGCATGGTTAAATTCTACCTTTTGGTTTCAAATGCAACTTGAAGCCTTGTCAAATTGGTTAAAATAAACAAATAAAAATGCATCCATCATTATAGGTACTACTACCAGAGGGCATCATAAATCTTACCCTCTTTCCCCAAAGAGACCATTTGGGCACTACAACATCATATCAATGGGATTGAGATAAAAACCAAAGACGATCATTGACTATTTCATTCCAATCTGCCGCCTGACACATGGTTGCCGATGTCAGATTAGAATCAACCGACAGACCATTTTTGGTCCTGTCCGAGATAGATAAACTAACTCCTGGATGAGTTGCCAGGGAATGATGGCCAATGGATAAATCACCATGGCAATCATAGAAAAAAGGTCTCCCATGAAAGTGTATATTACTAGTGTTGGTTTGTTTTTCCTTTTTCTTTTTTTTTTAATAAAATGTTGCATGGACTGTAAAAAAAAATCACAGTTCCATCAGAAAACAATGTACCTGAGCCAAACAACTCTATGATTTCATATTAATGTATTTTCATTGTATGCATCTGTAGTAATTAATAATTAACACATCTATTTACAATGATATAGATGCTTCTTATATCTCAGCCAGCATAGCGCTTCAATAAATGTATGTGCGAAAATGATATTACAGCTGCACTTTGAACTTTCAAACTTGAATCACCAAAAAATTAGAAGAAAAGTAGAAAATGCATGCATGCACAATGTTCCTTTTCCCCTGTGGTTCATTAGCAGCAACAGAATTCAGTGACCCAGAAACTAAAGCTCGCCCAAATCAATTAGCAGATATACATATGCATACATTTGAGCAGCTAATTACAAAGCCGAACTCCTCCTCACAGGGAGGCGCTTACCCTTTGAAGATGTCCCAAATCGTGAAAAAGCAAAAATGTTTGGTAAATACTGTGTTTTTGTTGGCTTCGGGATCATAATACTGAATGGGTGAAAGCCAGCAGAAGGCATTCGTGTTTTTGGTCAGGTTTCACAGTTCATACGATGGAAGTCTGTTGTCTCTGTGTAAATTTACTAATGACATCAGTTCATTACACCCTTTAAATGAAGTACTTTCACTTTGGTCATGGTGGTTCTATTTACATGAACAAAATAACTGACATATGAGAAGTTACAAATGATAGAAATGAGAAGGTGAAAATAGCAATTCTGCCTCTTAAAAATATAACTTTCTAAAGCATACTCACGAGAACTACATGGGTATTCTTCCCATTTTTTTTCTCCACTGATGATTAAAGTAAAGACAGATGTTACTCGTGACTGCAGTGATGGTCCCGTTAAGTCACAGCAGTGTAATATTAATCCCACATGTCTACAGCTTGTACCCAAAAACCAAAACATGTACAATTATTTTGCTATTTGTATTTCTGTATTCTATGACAAAGCTGCTGATGGATGACGTCACTGTATCGGGGAGCTTTCACGAGTCCACCATGCAATACCCAATGCTGGTATCTGTATCAGTGCATCCCCAGTGCGCAGTAATTTTTGTATGGAGTTTGCATGTTCTCGCTGTGCCTGTTGAGGTTTTCACCGGCTGCCCCCACACTCCAGGACATATAAGTACACTGCAGGTAAGCTGTGAAGGTGAACTTGACAGTATCAACAGAGGAGAGCTGTAATGAGCTCACCTTAATGGAATTTTAGTCTTATCAGTGCACACCTGATAACAGCTTTCATGCAACGGGAAGCTGACACTATCAACTCTGCACGTTCACACTTTCACCACAGCAACTTTTAGGATGAAATACCATGTTCTTGTTTTCTGACTGTCTGGAAGTGGCCCCTCAAAAATGAATGAATACACTTTTCATTAGTTTGAGAGAAACCTTGTCACTCTTATTCCTGCAACACCACAGTAAGTAAATTCTTTAAGAACACGGCTGCTACAGTCTTTTAAAACAGTTACTCTGATTCAGAATCATCACACTTAACCACCCCCCAGAGGTGCATTTGTAAAATTGTATGTAATCCAGTCATCCTTCTCAAAGATAACAATGTTTGATTCAAATGGTCAGAAAGTTAATGATTATTTCATATTTTGCAAGTGGACAGAATTGAACTATATTGGGGATATTCCTAAAAAGATATTTACGTCATTAACAGACACTGACTGAACGAAGATATAAGCTCAACACAGTCACACCTGTGCAATAACCCTGCTGTCTAATCAGCATCTGGATATGAAACACCTGTCAGCTGGATGGATTATCTGCAAAGGAGAAGTACTCACTAACACATTTGTGAACAATACTTGAGAGTAGGACTTTTGTGTACACGGATGATGTCTTAGATCTTTGAGTTGAGCTCATGAGAAATGCAAGCAAAAACAAAGTGTTGAGTTAATATTTTTGTTCAGTGTATCATTATTATTATTATTATTATTATTATTATGATTATTGTTATTATTATTATGTGTGCGCGCGTGCCTGCAGCGTGTCGTGTCGCTTCCCCTTTAAGAAAGTGACAGCAGCAGCGGCGCTGAGCGCTGGAGGAGCTGGTCAGGAACTGGTCAGGAGCGGACTGAAGGAATCCCCAAAACTTTTCCTCCAACTTTTTTTTCCCCCCCCCCCACCACCACCTCTCACTCCCACCTCACCTCCAGCTCCGTCCCCGGGGGTGACAAACCAAAACAGCCTCACCGGGAGCGTGTCTTTCTGGGGTTGGACGCAGATCGGCGCTGGGAAAAGAAGCAGGAGACTTGGAGGGGGAAAAAGTTGTGGAGTGATGCCCGACAGACCGCATCCCTCCCTCCAAAGTTCAGCTAAGGTGGCTAACGTTAGCTCCCGGGGATCATGTGCAAGTTTGGATGAACTCTAGAGCAAGTCGCGACGCGTCGGGGTCCCGTGGCGGCGAGGAGGCCGTGTGGGTACCAGATAACTGCCTGGAAGTGGAAGCTTTCCTCCCCGGGGTTTGGCTCCTCCAACGCCGAGCTAATCACGTTTAGCCCGCTGCTGCTAGCTGATGCACAGCTAACCACTCAAGAAGAGAAACCGAACTAGTGAGAGATGACACGGCTCACTCCTCAAACACCGGCCAGCTCTCACTTCCACCATGCAAACAATGTGGGGGAACTTTTATAGGCCCCGCGTGCTGAGATAAATACTCTCACTTCAAGTAGAGGAGATGATGCGGGGAGCAACAGCCACGATGACCACTGCATGGGGGGAAACGCATCCAGATGTGCACAATGTCATCTGTGACTGAGGCGATCTGATGACTGTGGGACACTTTCGCAAGGAGTTGGAGCCGATTTGACTCATATACGGTCTCTGGTTGGACGTGTGGATCTCACTCGGAAGTGCCTCTCTAATAGTGTTTGATTGAATGCTGGTGCCTCCCCTGCATTGTTATGACCATTGCCCTTTGCCTGCACCCTGGTCCTCGTCTTGAATGAAGTTGGAGAGTGCTACCATGAAGGTGACTGTGACGTTTGGACAGACAGGTGTGGTGGTTCCTTGCAAGGAGGGATGGACCGTGAGGGACCTCATCCAGCAAGCCACCCAGAGATACAGGAAACTCCTTGAACAGGTAAAGTTCAAATGTTTTCCTGAAGCAAGTGGTTTTAAAGCGTGGGATGGTAAGCCCACGTCCCCTTTAATATGCATGCTTAAATAGTAGTTTTAGGTTAAAAGACAATTATTTCAGTTTTTCCATTATGACATATCAAGTACAGCAATTGATTGGCAGTAAAGCTATAACCTTCCTCACACTTGTTAGACGCTTTCACTTTGAAATGTCAGTTCCACAAAGACAGTTTTTTTTTCAGAAGCTGTGTTAACTCCTTAGTTCTCTTCATCATGATTTCTTTTCCACAATGAAAAGAGTAAACATGCTGTAAGGCATCTTCTGAACCCCCCCTGACACTGTCATACAGGGCTGTCAGACACATTTTAGTTCAAGGGCCACATATAACCCAATTTCATATTGAGTGGGCCGGATTGCAATACTTCAGGAAAATGTCAGTATTTTTTGCAAAAAACAAACAATTAATAATGAAAACTATTACAATCTTAATATAAAGCCAATTTTAATGAATTTGGCTGATGCAAAATACAATGAAATGTCTAAAAAGAAAACACTCCATAACTTATATTGCATTATGCAATATTTACAAACTCACCCTGACAGCATGGCTCTGAGGCTCGTTTGATAGCAACAAGGTAGCAAAATGTCATGGCAGCATCACTGATATCTCAATTCAGGTCTCAGTAGTGTGACCGCTACTCTTAAGAAATTTGTCTTTTCGTAGAAATGTTTACAGCTTGCTTGGTGGTTCCTCAGACCCCTGCAGGCCGGTTTTGACCCACAGACCTTATGTTTGACTCATCTGCTCTAGTGCCTCTCCAGGCAGTCGTGCCTTCCTTAAATAAGTTAATAAGTTGAGGAGAACACTTAGCTGTCGACGTTTGCCTTCTGAATGACTACAATTATAGCTTCATACAACCACATCTTTGTCTCCAGGAGGACCTGCGTGTCTGTTGATGAACACAAACATGAACAAATGCAGTATTATCTCTGTGCGAGTCTTTCTGACCTCCAGGCCATCAGGCAGCTGCATTATTCATTGCAAGAAGTAGTTTTGCACTAATGCTTTGAGATTTTTAAGAACCCTCTAAAGACAGAAAGGAGGTGAAATTATTCTCATTTTCTTTCCTTTTTTTTGATACAGCACTTTCATTGTGATTGAGGTTTTCCCTGGAGACAAAAAGAATAATCGAAAGCTCTGTCATTTTTATATCATGAAAGGACCGTATGAATTTCACATTCCCAAAGTCTCGGGGAAATTAGACGAAGCCGTGGAGGTCCGGTTCTCCATAATTGCTGTATGAAAAATTAAAAGCACATCTGATATGAATTGCGATGGTCCAGACAGGAGCAGGCACCAGTCATTTCCAATTTAGTTGTGAGTGTAAAATGCAAATGACTCCATCTTGTGATTCCTTTATGACTGCTGTTGATTCCCTGCACTGCTCTCGGGGCAAGAACCCCATGACCCCCATCACACAACCAAATCTTCTCAGTGACTTGCTTCATATTGGGTCCATTATTCAAAAGGCACAGCAGTCGTATGGATTGATAGCCTCAGCTGTGATTGAGGGAGAGGTTTTGAAGGTGTGTGTGTGTGTGTGTGTGTGTGTGTGTGTGTGTGTGTGTGTGTGTGTGTGTGTGTGTGTGTGTGTGTGTGTGTGTGTTTGCTTTTATGTGAGGCACCACTTCATTTTTTTACCCTTCTCTTTTTCCTGCTCCCTGTACCTTTTTCTTGCCTTGTAATCTGCTTCCACCGCCCCATATATCACCTCTCCCCACACAACACTCTTGCGTTTTTCTGCCCCCTTGATCTTATTTATCATTCTGATCTTTTGCACCGGCACCTCTCCTCCTCACCTCGCTCTAGATTGTGCACACACAGGCGAAGCTCTCGCTTCCCTCCCCGTTTGACCCGCTCTTCCTCTTTATACGCTTCCTCCTCCACCTTCTTCCCCATGAACTAGCTTGGTTCCACCTAGAAGTAGAAAGGTATGGGAAGCGGCTGTGCATTAGATCTTTTAAGATAGAAACATAATTGTGCACCGGCTTGAAAAAGCGAGCAATTTTTTTTTTTTTTTGACCACTTGTCAAGCACAGCGTGGGTTATCAGATCAGTTTCTATGACTTTTCATGATCGGTTTATGGCACTGAACATCACAAAGTACCATGTTGGGCAACTCTCTCAACTTTGACAACCACAAAAATGTCATCCTCAATACACAGGGGCAGAAGTATGACTTAACACTTCTACCAGAGAGATATTTGCGAATTTTGGCAACTCGTTTATTAAAAAACAGCGAAATTAATGTCTCAGAATTGATATTGATTCATTAAGATGATCACTTTCTTGTCAATCTGCGTTCTTTTCAGTTGAGAGAGCGGCTTGGTGCATTTACATGAACACTGACTGTAGAGATCAGTTCAATGTGCGGGTTTGTCTTTACCAAGAATATCATCCAATTAATCCCATAACGCTTCGGCCACCATATGACACCACGTTTGTCGGATGTGAGTATGATCCTACAATCAGCTTTAACTGGGAACCCACCAGGACTGAAGATTAGCTTCAGACTCATTTATATGGACCTGGTTAAACAAGTCACTATTAGATTTAAAAAAAAAAAAATCAACCTTGTGTTCTGCCACCACCATTTTCTCTAAAACGGTCCAATCACGTGCTGATGTTCCATAAACAGTGTACAGCACCTCCTCCAATCCGATTGTAATTTCAATCTCAGAGGATGGATCTAATCTGAAGTGTTTACAAGACACACAATCCGAATGGGTTTAATCAGATTATGTATAGTCCATGTAACTGCAGCTACCGGGCAGTAGTACAGTCGTACTTGGTTGTACTCGAAATGCTGACTTTAAAATGAATTTTTTTAAGAGACCAATCACAAAGAAATCACACAAATTCATACGTGGTTAAATCTAGTTATATTCCCTACATCACTTGTGAAAGGTATCGTTTACAGACTTTCTGTAATTGAGTCGGGACAACATGAGACCTATGAGCCACCAGTTGCCCGTGTTTGCGTTTGATGCTGCTCTGGGTTCCTTTGAGCCTGGCAATTCTCAGCCCAATTTTTACACCAGCACACCAGATGACACTTTATCTCACTGATCACACTTTCAGTTGAATAACAAAAGTTCAAACAAACACAGCAGAAGTTATTCTGAGTTCAGAAAGAAACAACAGGTTGTCGTACGAGGTCACACAGTGGTTTGCTGCCTTCTTACTCACGAGTATCAACATTTTAGGTGTTAATGTTCACCGAGACAGTGAGCGCTCTGTGTGTTTTCCTTCAGCTGCCATGTGTGTAAGTATTCTCCCGCCCCTTTAACTCTATTGATTATATCTCTGAGTGTTTAAATACTTTGCTTCCTGCATGTGTCGATGTAGTGCTTTGTCAGGAACATGCACGCTGTGTGTGTTTTGGACTCCTCTTTTCTTTCTTCCTTTGTTTTCTCTCACTTTTCATACCATCTCCCACAGCTTTGTCAGCACCTCTCAATCTTTTACTTTGCTGACATTGTTCTTCATACTTTTTGGATTTTGTTCATTTCTTGGTTTCTTTTGTGAGTTTCCTAGTATTAGACATGTTTTGTTTCTAATACGTCTTTCACAACATTTCCCAGTCAAATACCCCCCCCCCCCCCAATTCCTCCTCTGAGCACTGGTGAACTTGTTGCCTCCTATAGTCCGTCTTATTTTTTCGTTTGCCGTCGTGCTTGTTCTACATGTATGTTTCCTCATTTTCATCTCATCCCTGTCATTTTCTGCAACGCTAATCGGTTGTAGCTGTATAATTATGGCTGTTAATGTGTTTTAGGATTAGTAAGCCAGGGTATGGGAGTGTTGGGAGAGCGGTCCAGTTCCTAATCCTCCCTTCCAATTCTTTGCAAAGAATATTCTTAAAGTGTCACAGAGACTGCTGTCTTTCTGCCTCTCTCTTTCTCTCCTTCACTCCCCATGTCCTCCACCCTTATCTGGATCACTCTGCTCAGAGAGTCACTATTAAAAACATTTTTATTATCTTGTGTGTTGCTGTGGCGAGCTGACACTGGCAACCATATTTATCAGCTGCTTTGTGAGGACTTCCCATAGTGGTGGTTAAGTGGAGCCCGATCTTAGTGAAGGGTATTAAAGCTGGGTTGAACAGTCAGGGTCCTTAAGATTTGGTCTCAAGTTGACTTTCAGAGAGGATTTATGAAGTTTTACTTGCACTAATTTATTTATTTTTTTCTCTTGTATTCAAATTGAGTCGTAATTAAAACGAGTCTGTTCCTTTGTGTTACTCAGTATGGGTCCAATGGGATCTCGCAGAAACAAATGGGATTAGAATGCGAGAGGCAATCAAAGAGAGTTGATGTTTGTATTTGGAGTGCATTAGGCTGATGTTGCGCTGCATTACAGTATAAAGTTGACCTTTGTCCATCTGTCCATCCGCAGCTAGTTTTGGGTCGTCAGCGAAACTGAAAATCATGTCTTTGCAGAAGCAAGAACACACAGGAGGAACTCTTCTTGCTTTCAAAATGAGAGTGCCGAGGCCCCGCTTACATGACAATGCTTGAAGTGAAAATGCATCGCTTTGGCGCTTTTATTTCAGAAACTTCTGCCAAACCACAGATTGTCGCTGTTGGTTATTTTTGTGAAGAAACCACACACACACACACATACCCGCAGAGAACAATACGCTATAAACATTAACAATGGCGAGTGCATGGAGTTTCACAAAAACAGACGCCAAAGTTGGATTGCTATTCCAGGTGCCTGTCAACTATAGAACTACCAAGTCCCAGGAGAATCTGAACTGGGAGTCATGACACTCTTGTGTGAGACGTGAGGTCGCCATTGTTGTTATTGTCCCATCTAGTCGCGCATGTGCAGAAGAACTTAAGACACAGAGCTGTTTTCCAAAAGTTGCTTTTTCAGTGGCTCTGAGCACCGCTATTGTGTAAACGGACTCCCAAAACACGACAAAACTTTTCTGTGAATGCGGCCTAAGTTCTTCTGCGCTGTTCTGAACCCTGACATAACAGACTGATTATCCGTCATCGTCTTTGTCTTCGTCTTTCTGCTGCGCCCTTCCGGGGTCTCCTGAATTATCTGTCCTCGTCTCCTTTGCTGTTACACCTCACACATCTTTACGTTTCTTTTTTTGTTTACGACATCATCTTTGGTTGTCATGTTTTTGGACATGGATGATTAGTTCAAAGCACTAATTCTTTAAATGTCACATTGAAAATAATAAAATCACATGAAATCTATTAATCTCACTATTTTTGTATATTGGCACAGTTTGTTATATACTTTATTTTTATTGGTTGTTTCTATGAGACACAAATAAATAAAAAATAACCATAGTGTTACTTTCTTTGTTAATCATTTCTAAGGTATAAACAAAAAGCTTAGCCACAGATATATAATATATGTAATTCGTCCTACAAGATATAGACAAACATCTGTGTGGGATAGAATAGGAACTTTGACTATTTTTGATTGGCATATGCTTTCCAAGGTTTCCAGTGTCTCTCAAACTTAGCACTTGCCCTTCTTAGGGGAGAAGGTCAGATGCTTCATAGTAAGGGTCTCCCCACTGATCTCTTTCTAATTTAAACTAGATGGAGCTTCATTACTGAGCCTTTTTCTTGTTATTGCTTTTTTGCGGCTGATTAGCAGAATTTGTATTAAGTACTTATCTTGTGTCTTTATAGTTGTTGGTAAATTCCCTAAATACATAAGGCTGAAAAGGAACTCTGTAGCTGAGCCCAGTTTTTTAATGGATAACCATCGAAGCAAAACACACATTCTGGTCCTGAACAAAGCGTGACTCCATCGACTAAAAAAAAACTCAACTGTAATAAGCACGGTTGGTGAGTTGGCTCTAATTAGGAAATTAATAAAGTATTTGATGCAATCAGGGCACAAACGACAATGAATAAGGAAAAGGAAGATCCCAGATAGCAAAGGGAGGAGGAAGAGCAGCCAGAGAAGGAGGTGGGAGGAGGACAACAGAGTTTGTTTTTATGGGGAGTTGCCAGGAAGTTATTAGCTTGTTGACAGACTTTGTAATTACCTTTGGCCAAACAGACAAGTGTGCCTGCCTGGCTGCTGGTTTATGAATGCCTGTTCATGTAATTGGAGTTAAATGCAGGTAGTGTTTCTTCTCTCCCTCATTGTTATTCATTTCTATGGAAAGTTGGCGTGTTTTCTAAAAATGAGACTTCAAAATTTACATTCTTCGATAAAAAGTCTGGCACATCACATAGTATGAATTCAGTGGAACTTAATGTTTATAACTCAACAATGAAATAAGCTGTTCCAGATAAGACCCCAGTGATAACAGCCTCCTTAAGGAGCAATACGAACAGACACAACACAATAACATGTCTTTAGACTTGCACGTTCAGCCATAGAAGATTTAACCTACGAGAGCTTCTGAGGCAGGAGAAAGCCAACAGAGTGCCTGCAAATAGCGTGGGCGTAGCCCAAAGGGCATGTTTTAAAAATAGCGGTGAACGCAAACATGATTTGAAACTCTTAATTATTCAGGAAGTTTGCAACAAGTGATCCTTTTGTGTTGTTCTGTAGCCTTGAAGACACTCCGTAATAAATATAGATTAGAAGTAAAAGAGTTTGATGGCCCCTGCTCTGAGGCCTTTGGAGAAAAGATTGTCGATGGGTTTGCCAAGAGGTTTTAAAAACATTTCCGCAACATTAGAAATAAATCATCTCAGTTTGTCAAATATTCTGGAAAAATCCTTATTTCTCTGCGCTCTCCAGAAATCTTCCATTGTCCTACTGAGCGCAGACTTTTATTTATTGAGTGGGCCGATTGTGCACACATTGCTTCATGAAGATGGACGTAAGGATTTCACCATAAAAGCCGAGGCTCTTTCAGTTTGAATCTACGGTTCCTCGCACAGACTCAAGTCAGCCTGAGAATGACACCACGCCACCTGTGAAGCATATGGTGACGTAAATGTCGTGGCCTGGGCTTGTTTAATGACAGGGAATGTGCAGCTTGCAGTCTCTCATTCAACAATGGGTTTTTCATGATATCCAACAGGAATTAAGAAGGATGACATCAGGCCTTCCTTTCAACAGGGTGGTGATCTTCAGCACATTAGCAAATACATAAAAAAAAACGTTCAGTTTCATGGAGTTGAAAGGTTTGCTTGTCCAATGTGGACTGGTGGTGGAGGACCCTCACACTCCCATATATCGATCGTATGGTGTAAGTGTTTGAAGGAGTTTCGGCCTCTGTGGGTGTATGCTATAGTTTCATTAGCCAGGGGAAGAATGCTGATGAGGCGTGGCCAAACAAGCTGATAAAGTTGTAAAACATTGTGGCCTTGTGCCAGAGCACAGGCCGTTTTATTTTTTTTTTTCCCCTCCTTCGGAAAAACAAGGGCGAGCCAGTAAAGAGACACGTGCCTGCTGCTCTCCATACAAACCACAGGAATGTGTGGACCGAACCTGACACCTATTCTGTTCTCTTCCATTCTGTTCTAGCCTCTATTCTGCTCAGCATTGAGCATGATACATGGCCACTCATACGTTTCCAGAATTAAGGACTAAAATCTTGTGTTTTGAATGAATTCCTTAGCAGGGCTGTCTGATCTCATAAAGTTGAATTGAATTATTTCTCTGGAATTCAGACCTTGACCGACTTTCACACTCCCCCACTGTTGGAAAGGTGTGGGCAGAGGAGGCATTCGAATCGACAATAAATCTATTTTTTTATTAGAAATTAGGTCATTTCACATCATCATAAAAAGCTGAACTTCGACTAATTCAATTTACTGGAGAATGACACTGTTCTTAACATAATGCGTCTTGTTCGCTGTGGTATTTCCACCAGTTTTTTTTCATAGAAAATGAGCTTTCCATTCTACTTGCTTACCCCACCTGCTGGATGTTTCCTGCTCTCTCTGAACTAGGACTTGGATATATTGATTTGTTTGAATTTCTTCCGATTGAAGGAAGTCTTCACCTGGGACAGTAAAAAACTAATAATCTTCTTGATCTTGTACTCCACTTACAGCTGATTGGATTCTTTTGCCGTCCAGGTCTCTTCACACCTTCAGCTGTAACAGCAGCATGCATTCCAAGCTCTTGTGTCAACTAACCAAATAGAAAGGCTTACTGTTCAGAGATAACAAATGGTGGCAATGTGGAGAGTTCAATACATACCTTGCCACATTCTACAGAGTGCTTTCGCTGGTGGGATTACTCTCCAACCCAGTAATCTGCTCTAGATCATGTCAGAAGCATCAAGTATCCGAAATTACCCATGATTATCTGCAACAGTATCAGGCAAAAACAGTGTATTAGGTACTAATCCCCCTGAATTTTTGGATCAGAGCAGTGTGTTTGTAGCTCAGATCTTTAATCTCACATGATCCAAGTGTCCCTCTAGGATTTTTTTATTTTTTTTAAACTGTCTGGCTTGAAGGGACAAGATTTCTTCCTAAGACATTATCAGATCAGTGTGCTCAGAGCTCTTATCTCTCTTAATCTCCATCTTTTATTTTTTGTTTGTTTGTTTTTTTTTTTTTTTAAGCTGTGTGGTGTTCGTACTGTAACAACTTTTCAAGGCGACTGGGGTGGAGGCGGGCTTCGGGGGCTCTTGATGACCTAGAAACTAGCAGGTTACCAAAGAAGGGAGTTGTATGGATGTTGGTGCGTTAAGAAGCGATTCCTGCTGCAATTAGTACACATAGCTGACTTGTGATTGTGGGAGCTTTAAACAAAGAAAAAAAAAAAGGTGTTCCAACAAAGTTGATTGGCTGTACCATTTGTTGGGTTCCTATGTGTCACATCACTAACTCCATTGGTTACATTATCCACTGTTGCGGATGTAGAGATGAACAATAATAGTCAGTACTGCTAAAATGTTCTTACCTTGCCGACCATATTAACCCCAGTATGTTTATCTAAGCTCACCTCAGTCAAAGATGTCACAGAACAGTTAATCTCACATTATTCATTCACATTATATTGTTTTATAACGATAATCAATCCACTGTATATATAATCTGAAGTGTTTCGTGGTTTCCTGAACCCTTGATTGTCTTTCGTCACACTAAAAGCCATCATGTGTTCATTTTATATTGATATGAAGAAAATAAATAAGCTTTGCATTTATGATAGTAGCTTCATTAATTTGTACTTCCACACAGAGCTACGTTGATATTTAGGAACAATTCAGTGATGCCCGTTAAGTTTCGGCTGAAAACCCAGAATAGATACTTGTGTCTTACTGTGTCCATGGAAGTCCTGCCTTTAGTCTGTCACTTTGTTGCAACTTGATGAATAGCTTATTTGTTTTGTGCCGTATACTTGTCAAGTCCAATATTAATTAAAAGTAAAATCACACTGCGGAGACCGCTGTGCGATTTGCACTTGTGGTGCAGATCCATCTGCAGCTCGTGCTTTCTCCAGCAACCTGCAGGGCTTTTGTGTAAAACTGGCAACCAGGGCAGGCGTGGCTTTGTTTTCCATACACATGGGGGTCACTTATATCTCAGAATATGGACTCAGAGGTAGAAGCTGGATAATAGCTGCACAGGGAAATAGGTACCGATGTTATTGTGCATGAATAGAAAACGTGGTGGAGTTTATCCGTGTTTTTATTTATTTATTTATTTTTTCAAGGCACAGTAAGACAAAGTGCTTTTAGGATCATGCTGTTTATTTACATGAGCAAGATAGAGTGGTATTAACCTTACATTGACTAGTTTAAAACTATTTCTGAAGCACAAACTGTACTGGCAGTTATTCATATGGAAATGTTATGTATATGTTTAAAAAAAAAAAAAAAAAAATCCAACTAATTTACATGACATTATGGCTCAGAAATCCCCCTAGTAATTTGAAAACGTTTCATGTGTTGTCCCACAGTTAAAATGTCCCCAGCTCTTGATTAGTAGTGCTCTGGGGAGATAAACAGTGTGCCGACGAAGAAAATAAAACAATGTAAGTGCAATGTTTGAAAATCTCTCTCTCTCATACATCTGGAATGGGTGTCAGCCAAGTCTGTGTTAGAATGGAGTCATACGGCGAGGGAGGGGTGAACGAGAGAGAAGGACTATGCAACAACATAAAATGCCAAAAGCCCAGTGTGTTATATAAGCGTGATGAAAGAAAAACCATTTCGAAGTTTTCTTTTGAGGAAACGCGTGTTCTATAAACCTCAGCTGTATTGACACTGGAATAAACACCAGCTTGATATTAAGAAATTAAGGACATGCATATTTTTTTGTTACAAACCCCGTTTCCAAAAGTTAATAACATTTGTATGACTATGTAACACAAATGGTTCAATATTTACCAAGTACTTATGAGAGAACATCGAATTGAAGGAGTTTGAAGGAGTGGTCGTCATCTGTCGACAAACGATAGGTCATTAAATGTGAACTTTTTAATAATATATTAATAGTTTGTTGCACTAAAACAAAGGCAGAAATTTAGAGTTGTAGTTATTCATATATCATAATGCTATCATTTACTGGTCCGAACCATTTGAGATCAAATTGCGCTGAACGTGCCCCCCTGAAATAAAGTGAGTTTGGCACCCCTGCTATAGACACTAACACACTCCTGTACCAATCTGAAACTTGTCTGCTGAGTGGTTCTTCCGCTCTTTAATTTGCAGCTGCCAGCATCCAGTGTGTTCATGAAAAATGTTTATATCTGAGAGCATCAACAGACACTCTTTTTCCGTTTTGCCTGAGACCGCCGTTGATGAGTTTGGCTCGGAGAAGACGGCAACATATTTCCATTGTGTTGACATATGCCTCCTTCTTTTTTGCCTGATGCAGTTTTAATGTGCAGTCCAAGATTTGACAGTGAACTGTGCTCACAGAATGTGATTTGCAGAAGGGTTCCTGAACCCACGCAGTGCTCGAGAATTTGTTTTTGATGCAGCGCTGCCTGACGGCTTGAAGATCACAAACATCCCACGTTGACCTTCAGCCTTGATATGATATTATGTCCCGAAAGTCTTCAAAGTCTTAGCGATTTTACCAGATGGAACATATTTAGAAGATTATTCCACCGTTTTCTTTGCAGATTGGTGGACCTCCGCTCATCTTTAAAATGATTTAGTTAAATCTCCGATATTCCTTTTGAGTTGTTTTTAAAATTAGCATTTACTTTTCCAGACTTGATTGCTCCAGTCTTGACATTTTTATCACGACTGCTGCCAACAAACCAGAACTCGAGTTTTGGAATGCTTCATGAGGTGGTCAGATGTCTCACTCTCAACATCTGATATGCGTCTTATAATTTTGGGGTTACACTCGCCTACACGAGCAGATGCCAGGCGGCCTGTTGAGAATGACTAGAGTTACACGGGAAAGTACTTAGTAAAATGAAGTACTTGTCTCAGATAACACATTAATGAGTGGACCGCTTGGCAGTGGACTCATTAATGAAGGAGGTAGAAATTAAACTATGGCGAGGATTTCAGCTGTGGAAATGGCGGCGTTGCCAAGGCAACAACACTAGCGCTCCGCATGCCTCACTTCACTCCCCAAAGTGCACAATAAAGTGTCATTTAGTCATAGTAGTATGTACTGCTCCAAGTGGTTTAGTGAGGATGGACAAACACCTGAGATTGGAGTAGGAAGAAGTAACTGCAACACGGTTTTATTCGTGTGTCTGGTAGTCAATGTGAATTGAAGCCTTTCATTTTTATGAAATTCTTTCTGCCAAATGAGACGAATAAATGATGATTGTCCCCGATGTTTTGTCTGTGGATCAGCCTTGACAGTGACTTCCAGGGACACGGAGTGCTTCGTCCCGTCTTACACGCCTCCTAATGTCGAGTTTTTCAAAAGCACTGACAAGCACCTGACCCTGAAAGAGAGATTTAATGGAGCACCACCCTGTAATGTTTAGAGTCCTACCCTTCCCTGGGCTGTGTGTGCCTTTTATATCAGTGTGTGTACATGCCTGTGTGTTGTCTCAATATGTTGTTCAACAACCAGCTCCATGTAGTCAGCTGTCCAGTACAGTGCCGGTGTCATTAATCACAGAGCCAACACAGCAGAGACGAGAGTGAAGAGGGAGAGGGAGAGAAAACGGGCAAGAGTTGTAATCTGCACAAAGGCTCCAAGGGAAAGACGTGGCAGATAAGTGGAGGAAAGGAACAAAGGAGAGGGCAGAGATGAGAGAGATGTTGAGTCAAAAAGTGAAGGCTGTATAAATGAGAAAGCAGCTGGTGAGCAGTGGAGAAGCACTTTTTAGTCGCTGTGATCTTTGGCTTGATTCTCTTCAGACCCTGAAATGAATATGTACACTTGTCGGAGACAACTGTAATGCCTCTGGTTTTGTTGTTTATTTACCATCATGACAAACAATTTGTATACCACCTATCAGGTTTAAACAAACCACTTCCTTTGAACCATTGCGATTAGAACTGAATCATTTGATTGTATTATTTCTAATAGTTGATGATCAGCCTTCCCTTCATGACCACTGACAGCTGAAGTGAATAACAATGATTAATCGTGACACCTGTTAGTATTAGGCAGCAGGCGAGGATTTTGTTCGCAAAGGTGTGCTGAAAGCAGGAAAATTAATAACAAAGGATTTGAGCCGGTTTGTCAAGGACCAAATTGACACAGCTCGACGACAGAACGCTACTAAACCTGCAGATCTTGTGTTTTGTTCCCAGTCTGGTCAGTCTCGTATCAGTAGTGGTCCAAGGAAGGAAAGAGGTCATGTGCTGCCATTTCTCATTGATGCATAGAGGGAGTGAAGGCTGACAAATACAGCTCGATCCATCTGATGATCAGACTATTCCAACTATTGCCGGAATCGATGCTGGATCTGATAGAAAGGTGTCAGAATACACAGTGCATCCCAATATCTATCCCAATGTTCAGTTCAGGGTCACATGGTGCTGGAGCTTATCCCAGTTGAACACAGGCAAAAGAAGGTTACACCCTGGACAAGGTCATCTGACCATTGCAAACACAGACACACTCACACGCAAGGTTAATTTAGGGTCACCAACCAACTAAACATGCCTGTTTTTGAACTGCGGGAGAAAAACCAATGAATTGGGAGAACATGCAAACAACATCATCAACGTGTGGGCCGCATCACATTTTATTGGACTCGATGATTCTAGCGTCTGCTGTATGTTTGTGAGAATTACAGACAATAAACACTGTCAAGTTATTTTCCATAAAGTTATCAGACTCATTCATCTATTTAAGTTTTCAGTACAATAATAATTCAATAATAAATTTTTGGGGGAATAAATTAACCTGTTCTTTGTGTGGTGGGAACTTTTGGTACATCTTTTGGATCATCATCTCCTTCCAAAATATCTATATGAATGTGTGTCATCTGCGTAGTTATTATGACTTTGTGGCTCCATCCATCCATCCATCCATCCATCCATCCATCCATCCCAGCTAACGGGCGAAAGCAGGGTACACCACAGACAGTTCGCCAGTTCATGACAGGGCAAACACCAACAGTTACACACAATGAAATTCACACCTACGGGCAATTTATTGTCACCACTGAGCCTCAAAATCATGATTTATTTATTTATTTTCATTTTTTTTACTGAGCACCCTGAGAAAATCAACGTGTGCTTGGGAAGAGCAAACTCAACACGTTACGTTACACCCCATCAATTGTGAAAAGAATGTTATTCTTCTGTGATTGAACAGAATAAACTCAGTATATTACACGTCTCATCAAACTGAATGGAGTCCCTGCACTTCAGAATGAAATGAAACAACATAACACTTACCAGAAAGTACCACCCCAATTTTCAGAATCTGTCACACAATGTTGTGGTCAGTCCAGAGACTAAGTTTCACCACGACTGAGTTTCATTGTCTTCACTGTTGGATTACTCATCCAAGTTCTCTACACGAACAGTCTTTTTGCTCTCACGGGGTTGAAACTGTTGGGAAAAGATCACAACAGTTGTTAAGAGCAAGAAATGTGTTTTTGAAAAACAAAAGATGGCTGTGGCGAAGTGACTTATGTAAAGCCTTCTGATCATTTCCAATGGTTCTGTTCCATGTCGTAGGAAGGAGAGTTCCTGGTTCGGACTCATCATGTCGAATACTGTGACGGGGGGATTTTGGACCCTGATGATATTCTCAGCGATCTGGTGGAAGACCGAGACAAGGTAAGGACCAAAAAAGCTAAATATGTGTGATTAGTTTTGCCCTGGTTTAATGAACCGCAGCTATCGGGTGAACGTTGATAATAAGCCGATAACAAATACTCATGTATAATTTGCTCTCCTTTCAACTCTATTTTGTAAGGAAAGAAAAACGATTTTCATACACTCCCATTACTAGACTTGTTCAGGACAGTATCAGAAAACTACATTTAAAGTTTTAAGGTGAACCATCACCGTCCATAATATACTTTATTCTTCTCCTGAAATGTATGATAATCCTCTTGATATATACCGATCAAGAAGTAGCCACACTTGTGCTTTTACAAGGATTTAAGCGGATATCTCTGTGTGTGTGTGTGTGTGTGTGTGTGTGTGTGTGTGTGTGTGTGTGTGTGTGTGTGTGTGTGTGTGTGTGTGTGTGTGTGTGTGTGTGTGTGTGTGTGTGTGTGTGTGTGTGTGTGTGTGTGTGTGTGTGTGTGTGTGTGTGTGTGTGTGTGTGTGTGTGTGTGTGTGTGTGTGTGTGTGTGTGCTCGCGCTCACACCGAAAAGTATTGAGCTGCAGTGGCCATCAGCCACTCCCTCGGATTGAATATTGCCTCTCAAGCAGAATTCTAAGGTAAAGGTTTAAACTTGCCTTCAGCAGAAGACTGTGTCATTAGCAATTCACTTTTGGAAACTTGAGGCAATCTTGATCCATACATCCTCGGATTTCCTTACTCTTCCCTTGAGGAATGTGTCATTTTTCATTGAACCCGTTGATTTTTTTTTTTCCTACTTTCTCATGAACCCTGGAATTATTAGCACGTGATAAATCGACCAGATTAAGGAGGGTTTTTTTTAACAATTGAACAGGACCTTTGAATGTTGAGCCCCTTGCTTGGTGGTTTCCTGTATTAAAACATTGTCAACATGTTTTAATGAGCCGGTGTCCTATGGCGCACTGAATTTTTCATTTGGGTCACCACAAGAAAAAGTTGAAGTACCTGCTGGCGAGAAAACCTAATGTACAGCGCGTTTCCATGTCTCATACCGTATGCCCTAAAGGACGTATAAATACTGCAGGATTCGTTGGAATTTCTCTCAACTAATTAAGAACAAAGTTGCTGTAGTTTGCAATTCCTCTCGGGGCTGTGAGAAGAGCTCGTTCTTTGTTCAACCGGCACTCAGGCCTCTTTTCTTCAGTTTCCCCTCAAAATCGTAATTCTTCTTATTTTATGTGAACAGAATGGCACTATTAGTTCCAATCAAGCCAAAGATATTTTTTTCACTAATAAGATTCTCATCATTTTTGTTTGTTTTTTTTTGCTAATGGGAACTGTCCCCGATGGGGGGGGAACAAAACAAACAATATCCATGCATGACACATCGAAAATTACTCACAACCTCGATAGTACTCTGTACTCATTGAAATTTCTCAGATGAACGTCCCTGTGTCAAAATGAGGTAGTTACGTGACACACTAAGCCCACAGCCTGGAGGCCACGTGACTCAGTGACAAGGGGCAATAAAAGAGTCAGGAGACCAGCTACTGACCTCGGGGATTACTATTATGAGAGTCTGTTGCCATGGTTTTGGTGAGATTCAGAGCGCAGCAGGCAGTGGTCCCGCTGTTGGCTAGTTGTCACTTGCCCATGTGCAACTGTGATCCTGTTGGCAACGCTTTTTTTTTTTTTTCCTTTCTTTCTTTTTTTATGCGGAGGTGTTAGAGTGTGGAGTTCAGCCAGTGGAACATGACGTGTGGTCAAAAGTAGCTCCCATTTGATGTACTTTTAGCCCTCACCATCTCAGCTGAGAGCCCTGAACTGTTGTTCAGTGCACATTTAGCAGATATGGAAACCAACAGTCCACTGTCTCCTGAGAGCTCCTGCTCACGAGAGGTGGTGAATACCAATTAGTCAACTTTTTCACAAAGGGGAAGCCGTCGAACAAGCTGAAAATACAATACTGGCATATTATCATTTTATGGCTTGTAATGAGGTACATGGTATCTATCAGTTGCCTCCAGCACTTCCTGTTTCACTTTCCTTTTCGCTCAGATTCGGTCTCACCTCATGCAGTTATTATCATGCAGATGCATGCTGGAAGGAGCCGCGGGAAACGGCAGCATACAACCGAAATGATGTGCTGCCTTTTTATAGTGAATAAAACCGGCTGAGCATTGAGCTGATTTCAAAACAAGAAGTAGAAGTGAAATGAGTAGATAAGCATTAAATCGTTTGAATAGCAGGCTGTGAGCTGGTCTAACAGGTTTCTATATGAAGGTCAGAGGTACGCTTAGTGCACATTGAAGTCCTTGTGGTGGCGGAGCCTAACGATGCATACAGCCTTTATATTATCATACAGTTATGCATGCTTTTCTCTCAACTTTGCACTGAATGCTATCGCTCTTCAGATTTACTTAAAAAGGATACCTTTGCTTTGTGTTACACCTCAGGATGCCGAGAAAGTGCACAAAACATATGTTGAAACACTGAATGCAGCACTGAATCTGAATATAAAAGCACATAAATCCCTCAAAATACACACTTCAGCACTGGGATCAAATAAAGTCGCACTCTCAATATCCCCACCAAACACACGCACACACACACACACACACACACACACACACACACACACACACACACACACACACACACACACACACACACACACACACACACACACACACACACACACACACACACACACACAAAGAAATAAACTGTAGAGAATATGATATCCAGCAATACACACTTCTGAGCACCAGAGATTGCATATGAAATGAAAGTGTGAAATATTCATTGGATTCTGAAGCGAGGCTTTCATAGTATTACTGAGCTGAGATGAATAAATGGCTCCTAATCCCAGATGAGTGTTTTACTGTAGGCAGACTCAGACTGCATGGCTTTAGGTTTATAACCACGGAGAAAACACAAGTTATTCTGGGACTGCTCAAGACAGAGGTCAAAAATATGGTTTCAAAAAATCCATGAAATGTTGTGAAGAGATACGTCAGGGAATATGAGCTCAATTTCTTCTCTTGAGCTTTGAGATGATGATTCTGTGTTCTTCAGGACTCGTTTACAGCTGCTGCTAACTGTGCATGGAGATACCGACAGCATGACACGATAATTGTGTCCAATCTATTGGCCTTTGCATTTGTACCTGTGTACCTGTGCATTCTCGTTACATTGATTCGGCCTCCTCTGTGATCAGATGTCTATATGCATATTGGCTGGGTTGATAGGTCAGCGTCGCCCACAAACGCTGATTCATCTACAGATCGTATCTAGCTAATTACACTACCATGCGTTCTGAATGTATATACTTAAAAAAAAAAGCTTGTTTTAACATCTGTAAACTATTTTTCGGGGGATAGCGCCCCCAGATGAGAAGCTGTTATAATTGCACGACCTCCCTCCCCCCGCCACCCGCCAGCAGTTCTGGTGTGAAAGCAACTTACAACATATATTTCAACAGTTTGGCTGGTGCCTGTCAGCAATGCTATTTCAATCTCAAGAGCATAATGGTGAGAGTGAGGTGATCCCGAGAGGAATATCAATGCCAGCCTCACCAAACAGCACAGATGGTTAAAATATATTTATGGAGGCATATGTCCATTATATTCCCCTTTACTTGAACAGGGGAATAAAAATTCAAATTCTTATTTTCCATCTTCAGATGTGTTAAACAAATTTTTATGCTCGCGTCAACATGAAGATGAATTATAGGTTCTTTGAACCTGCATATGTGTGCATCAATTCTCCAAATGCCATGTTATATTTATACTCTTAACATGTTTGACAGGGATTTTGAAATTGTCAACGTGGGGGGGGTCTATTAAAATCCCTAAATGGTGCATTCTAATGTATTCTGGATACTAAATGCTACATTGTGACATGCAGATTTTGGTTCTTAACAATATTATCCAATTGCATCCAATATACTTTCTTGGTTTGTTAAAAAGTTGTCTTTTTTTCCTTTTAAGTTAAAAGCTTTTTTTTTTATTGTACCTGTATCGGTAAGCGAGATATAAAGAAATATGATACCAGTATAAGAATGAGACAAGACAGAAGATGCAATAAATGAGTGTACAAGGTGGAGTACTGTGTCTGTGTGTTTACTGGGAGCAGCGCTGGCTGTGAAGTCTTAATACTAGAAGGAAGGAAGGACCATTCGCCTTCACACACTCGGGGTGAAGGAGTGTGTTGCTTGTCGGAGCTGCGCTCCTCTCACCCACCTTGGAGAGAGCAGCCACAGACTGAACTGGGCTCTCCTTAGCAGCTTGTCCAGTGTCTTCCTGTGCGCAGTAGAGGTGCTGCTGCTCCAGCCGTCTTCACCAGAAACAAGGGCTAAAGCCAAGAATCCAAAGAGAGCTCATTTAATTCTTAATCGCCTGTCTCCTTAAGGATTTTGCATAAATGTTGTGGCTTTCACATTTGTGTTACCTTGTGGTGACTCTTCTGGACCATCGCACAACACAGCATGTTGATATGAGCATTGAAATTCTGTTTCTGTGCTGGTCTCTGAACTTTCCAAACCCACTCCCACTTCTCAGATTATAAAACTACGTTGGACAAGGATGTAACAATGTGGTTGAACTTTCTTGCAAATTCACCCGTAGTCGATCAACAACACCCAAGCCCCACCTTTTTTCTCCATAACTCTGATGTCTCCCATGCATGCTGTTTTTCAAGCCCACTTTATGCCAAAGAAAATGAAAAGTAAGCAGAAAATTTGGATTCCCATCAGCATTTTCTATGTTGCTGGAAGTGTAATTCCTAATGTATTTTCCCCATCTTGTACGTATGCAGAAACAGACTTAACAGGCACCAGCGTTTTCTTGAAAGGTTATCTGGTAATGGAAGGATGGGGGAGAAGCACTCTTGCCTTGTTTGATATTGATGTTTTTTGCTGGACAATAATGTTATATACATATGATTAGATATTGCAAACAATGTACATTACGTTTTACAGGCAACTGAGACGCAAGATCAAAGAATACTCTCCAGCGCTTTATCTCAAACACACACAGTTCTGATTATTATTATGCTTTTTATTATAGTGCCTCCTCCATGCCTCAATCGTGAACATAGACCATTTTGACCTATCAAAACGTAAAGGAGAATTTTTACTACATAGACCAAGAAGCATTGTAAATCACTGAAAAAGATATAATGTTGGAGGTCGTATATCTGTATGAGCTGGTAATTCAGCTGTACGTTCCACACAGTATGCAGATATAGTAAAGGGTGCTCTGTTAATATATGTTGACTGTCAGGGTAGACTGATATATGTGTCAGCGTTCTGCAATTTACCAATGAGGCCACAGCCTCATCAAATATAATTCACAACTGGGCTAATGGCTGACATCTGGGCTCCTAAAAGAAAAGGGCTTTATAGTCCTTGTACCCTTTTCAAGGACTAGCAGGTACACCGGCTCACATACACACAGGGCAACTCGTCCATGAGAACCAACACATACGACTATTATATGATGGAAAATGTCAGGGCACATAAAAGAAAATGACAAAGGAATGATATCAAGAGTCTCCTCCACATTTGACAGGCTGAAGACTTTATGACTTTGATACCCCTTTGAAGAGCAAGGATGTACATTTATATATTTTAGTGTATGTTTAACCTCAAAGAACTGGTAGGACAATGCACACATTCAAATACGCTTGTGATATTGACGTGTGCAGCAGCAGTTTAACCTTTTTAAAGTATTCAGTTTTCTCGTATTCTGCGTCATCAATCTAAAATAAACTTCATTATGATGTGAGACTGTCCGATCGGACTCTCTGGGTAATTCTAACGTGGAACTGAAAAGATGTCCACATAATGTCACAAAGATTTTGTAATTGTTCTTTATCATTAAAAAACTGAGCATGTCAAACATCATAGGTCAGATTAAAAAAAACAAAGAAAATAACAGGTTTTGCATTGCTCTTATGGTTTCATCATACGGCACTATTTGTTTCCTCAGACACAGCCTACAATCTGACTTGTTTTCAATTCCCAGATTAAAAGTCCTGCCAGTGGTTTTGCTCTCCAGCTTCTCTCTTCGTGGTTTTCAAACTGCAGTGCATCCGAGCATTGCCCCATGGAAGTGAGACTGCGGTCTGACAGCTGTGTAGCCTAGTGGTGGGTGGCTGTAGGGCAGCCTTGTACGTGAAGAAAACACTTATTGGTTTAACTAACTAATATTTAGCATATAAAATTGTTAAGCCAGCTAATTCGCTAATACTATTAAAATAAAGGCTGGGTTTTACCCCCCCCCCCCAAAAAAAAAAAATAATTAATGAAAAATTAAGATTTCATGATGAAAATAATCCTTTTTTGTTGTTTTTCTGTTTTGCTGCATTGACTTGACTTTATGCCATGGCTTATACTTTTGTTAGAATAGAAAATATTTTAGTTGGGAGCATATTTCAGTTGTTTTCAATGACTTTTATTATGAGTAATACTAAGACAACAATGGACACCAGACCAACTACTCTGCATCTCAGAAGTACACAGCAGCACAATGTACTATATGTGTAGATTTGTACACCCCCCCTGCCCACAAGGAATCCCAGTAAATGAAACCAGTGCAACTTGTGAAAGCAATAAGCTGCGGTGCTTTCTTTAGTGGAAGGTCAATATTATTCATACCAGTTTGCCACTTCGCATGGAGGACTGAGGGGGCAAAGGTGGAGAGAGTACTGTTATTTGTGTGTGTCTGTGTGGGAGAGTGTGTGTGTGTCCTTCCTGTTCATTCACTTAACCTTTACGAGCTGACATCACGCCTGGAAAGGAAAATATATCTGAACTCATTTGCCCTCTGAGATCAATTGATAAATATGATTAGGGGAGGCTGGAAAAGCACCAATAAGACCAGAGGATTAAGATACATATATTTTAACAAATGGTCAGTATGTCTGGTGAAATTTGTCATTTCTTGAAAGTATAGGACCAATTAAAACGTATATATTAACAAAGTTGTGCCTCACTCCTTTTAGATTGACATGTTTTTTTCAGTGAGTATGATAATCTATAATCTTTGCTAAGAAAAGATTCAGGGTCAGTGAAATATCAACAGAAAGCATACTTCGTAAGAAGTAAAGCCATCTCATGAAATGAACTAGGTGTGGGGTCGAGCCCACCCAACCCTGGGAGCCGGAGATAACAGAGCAGCCACTCTGGGACAACTTCCAGTGAAGGATAAATCTTACGGGCTAAGTGCTAATCTTTTGGTTTATTAAAAAAAAAGAAAAACTACCTGCTTCACATAACTAGAGCTTGCTTCTGGCTATTATTCTTTAAAAAAAAAATAAAAATCTTTTCTGATTGGGGGGAGAAAACTAGAAACGGAGTGATTTTTTTCAATAAAACTTGAATTACCAGTTGGTCACGGACTCCAAAAACAACGTCGAGGATTAATGACAGTGGCGCGGCTTTAAGAAAATAATCATCCTAAGTTATTAATGGTTAACGCACCATGAATATGATTATTAATCTGAACACAGAGCTGCTAGGTGAACAATGAGATTTCCAGGATGTCTGTCTGCCCGTTGTTTTTCCCCCCACTCTCTTAAATAATCATGTTTTTTTGTTAATTTGCCTCGGATTAAAATGTTGTGATTAAACGTGGACTTTGTCAGAGGCCGCCCACGCAAATTACCGCCTCTCAATATGTCATGTCACTTCGCACGTTCCTTTTCTAATCCCTTTCAAGTGTCTTTGTTTAGATCTAGGTTATGGTTCAATTCATGTTGACACGTTAACCAGCGGCGCGCACACACCCAAGGATAAAAAAATGAATAATAAAATGCAGTAAGAACCTAATCATCCCCTCCCTCCATACATACGCATCCAGTCAAATGCTGCCTGACTGTCTGGTGCCTATTGTCTTCATTATCTTGTCACAGCAGAACAAGCAGCTATGAATAATCACATTGGAACTGCAGCATCTTTACTAATCAAGGCTTTAACCGTGGCTGTGTGTGCATGCATGCATGCGAGGAGCCGAGGCCACTGCCTTTCACAAAGTGTTGGGAATAAAAAAAAGAGAGAGAGAAAAGTTTCAGTCAGCCGGTATATACTGCACCGAGTTAATGTTCTTGTCATTTATGATGGAAACTGTAGAGGAGGATTATGGGGCATTATGCATAATAACCCTTCCAACAGGGTCATAATTGCCTCATTCTGACGGGTTCATGTTTTGTTCCCTGGAAATGACAGAGCTAAGCTGGGGAGAAGGGAAAATGGGCAAGAAAAGGGATGGAATGAGAAGGGTGAATGAGACAGGGGGCCGACATGTACAACAGTGGGAGAGCCGGACGAAGGGCTGGGGAGGAGGAGGGGGAGGAAGGCCAGAGAGAAAAAACAGGTTGAGAAAGCTCTGCAGAGTTGGAAGATTCCCCCGTTTGTGGGTAAGACTTGACCAATACCTAGATGAGGGTATTAAAAACGGGCTACACGTAAATATAACATTCAGTGTGTTGAATTATCCAGGTTCGGCCTTCAGTTGCATGTTCGCCTGTTGTACTAGTACTGGCTTGACTTCCTGTCTGACTGATTTCTGTGGTGGTGATAGGTTAGTAGAATACTACCAGATCGTGGGCAAATGGAGAATCACATTCAATTTATTTATTTTTTTCTGAAGACAAAGGATTTCATTTGAATTTCAAATGCTTTGGACAGTCTTTGAAATGAAAGAAGCAGATATGACTCCTGATATGTATTTGATTAACCATGATTTTTATTTTTTGAACATATATTTTTCGAAGATCATCGTATATTGCATGACTCACAATATTGCAGTACTACGTAAAACTTTTCCGGAGGTAGGGGTAAAATCCATTTATCCACCACATGGTACCATCAGTAAGGTTTCTGATAAACTTAAAAAATTTTCTGCAGCAGTTGAAACAAACATACAGCCAATGTAATCAATTCCATTCTTCAGCGAAGAGAACTAGATTTCCTGGAAGTGATGATGACTGTGCAATGATTCTGTCCCATGTCAATGTATTTGGCCTATAAGATGGAGCCCCACTGCAGTCGACTGTTGACAGTGGATTATATTTCACTGAATTTCTGACTTCTGGCATCAGGCCAGTTGTCGACACTACATGTGCATGTACACAATGGGCACATTTACATATGAAAAAGTAGATTCACAATAGGCTTTCGCCATATCCAAACGAAACAAATACTGTATCTGAACGTACAAAAATGTTGTGAACCACGCCGAGCTGTTGGCTCAATCGTTAATTGCCTTATAACTACAATTATCCCTAATGATGAATGTCCAAATGATTATTCCAATGCTGTTGTAAAAGTTCAAACAGTCAGCGATGACAGCAGTCAATCCATGAATGATGCAACACACACATTAACTCAGCCAAATGACTTTCGCGTGCATATTCATGTCCCGTCTGTTTATGTGCGCGTCCAAGTCAAATTGCGCAACAGCCTCGCATTATCCTTCCTCACTCGCCTTTGTTTTTGCCGGGCCCTAATGTATTCATTTGTATCAAGGATCATCATGTCGCGCAAATACGATGTTAATGTGTGTGTACTTTCTAAGTTGCAAAGGCCGTGATCAGACTGAAAGACTCGGGGAAAGAACGATCAAGCTTTGCAGAGTTGCATCTGTTGGCAGCAGCTGGCACTATTTACCACTGTTAGTTTTCCTGCTCAGCAGTACAAAAGAACAGGGCTCAGAATGACGGGAGTGGGTCTGCAACTGCAGCGGTCTGTAGCAGGCAACCTGATCTGAATAATTTTCCAATTATCAAAGACTGAACTAAAAATTCAGCTACTGTAGTGACCTTTAATTATTCTGGGCTAACTAGTCATTTAAAAGTATGATTAGAGTTGTTCAAGAAAAAAAAGAAAAGAAAAAAGAAACAATTTTCAATAACAATAAAAAAGAACAAATGTATTCACACTTTGACAGCTCGGTGCAGGCCAGAATATGGCATTGAATAGGAAAACGAAATTAAAATAAAATGACTTCCGAATTTAAGTAAGCCATCTGTAAACCAAAGAGAATACAAGTTAGTTATTGTGCACACAATTTATTTGATTTTATTGTTCAACCCTTTTTTATTGCACAAACATGCTGTTCCGTCAAAGTCACGATTGATGACATAGCAGAAAGCCACAGCGTCACCGAATCCTGTTTAACCCGCGTCAAAAGCGACAACTTGAAACTGCATCCAAGTTTTAAAATTTTGTCGATAGGCCAAGAAAACCCAGACTTATTTTAAATATAACTCCCAAACCATGCATTTCCCTGAATTGTGTTGTTTGGTGTGCCTTTTGGCGCAAGAAGAGATGTATAAAGTAGGACTATTTGAAGGAAAGTGCTTGCAAGGAAAAACAAGAAGATGACATCCACTTTCCAATTTGTGAAAAAAACAAAAACAAAAAAAAAACATGACATGACCAAACAAGGGAAGCTGAACAGTTTTTATAAGTTGAAATATAAATGTAAACTCCAGGCAGATTAAAGCACAAATAGTTTCCCTATTATTTTATAATGTGTACAAGTGTCTGCGATTTTCCAATAAAAGTACCTGCTGTTCTCAATTTGACTATTTGAGGTTTCACTGTTTAAGAGACAGTATTCGTGGGTTATAATTTGCCCAGTTAGTTACTAATATGTGACGCCTCCATGCCAACACTGAGAGTGCCTGTAAGACAGTTTGTTGATTCTTATTGTTCTCCTGCCACCCAAGACGTCCGGTTGTATACCAGACTGGCCAAAGAAAGAAAAATGAAAGAAGAGGGCTTTATTTGAATATTTAGCTGAGATTTGAACTGTTTGCCCTATTATCTTCTGGAGCAAATGGTTTGGCAGACTGAAACATGAACACACAGGGGGGTATATAGATGCACACACACACACACACACACACACACACACACACACACACACACACACACACACACACACACACACACACACACACACACACACACACACACACACACACACACACACACACACACACACAAACTATGTACACCCCATTGAGTTGGCGTAAACCCACCAACTGTCCATCTTGACTTATCACGTCAGACTGTTTGAGGCAGTCTCATGTCATCAGATGGTATATTCAGCAGACGTGCCTCAAAAGTGTATACTAACGGGATTGACAAGGCGACTTGGACACAGTTTTCCAGAAAATGACTCTTTTTGTGGGATTGGATCTCAAACTGAACAAAGTTTCTTTGATCAGGTGCCCACTGGAGAGCCCCAAGAATACAGAAGAGCCTGCAAAGCCTTCTGTCTTCGGATGTTCATGCCAGGTTTCTGTGCTAACACAACAAATCTGTGATGAGGTTATCTGCAGATTGGAGGAATAAAGTAAGAAGAAGAAGCAGCTCACAGTAAAAGAAAAGAAGAAAAATGATGCCTAAATGGATGGATTAAAGCGACAGTATTTAGTTTTAGGGCCTTTGGTGGAACTTTCTGCTGTGATGTGTTAGGATCTGGAATAGAGTACACAAAAATAGTGTCCTTGTGAAGATGAAAGTAAAAAAAGATTGTAGACATGTCTATACAACAAGTCGGGACATTGGTGTTTTCAATCGTTTGATTTACCAAGCAACCGTCGGCAGCAAAGAAAAGCTGTGTGACATTGACAGAGACGATGAGGCAGACATTTCATAGACACAACCGACAAACTGGACTGAATTCCACAAAAACATATTCCACAAATGTGGTAACATTTAAAGGATATCAGTCAGGCTTTACAGTGGAAGAAGATTTATTTCCAAGAAGTCTTTTTTTGAACAAAGAAATAATCCAACAAGCACAAATTTCCAGACTTTTCCTGCTCAGTTTGTTCTTTTTTCTTTTTTTTTGAAAACATGAATCTGAAGCTCTAAATGCGTAATGTTTGGAATCCTCTTTCAAAGTGCAGCTGACCCTCACCACCCCCACATGTGTGACTTTCTTCTCCACGCACCATCACACCACGTAGCCCATCAACAACACGGCGACTTCAAGCGCAACCTTCAATGTCCCGCAGCCTCATGTGTGACTGGCTCGTCATGTTTCACTCGATCACATACACAGATGGCCAATACAATATTGCTCGTGTGGCACATTTTGAATAGGCCCGTAATGTTCCATTAGTTTGATTGCTTGCATCCCGTCACACGTGATGGGTAGAAACAATAAAAGCAGAATAGAGCAAAAGAAAAAAAATTAAACGGCTGTTTTAAATGCTTCAATTTAATGCTTTAATTTTAATACCGTTCATTTAACTGCACGAGTGACGTGATTGGATTGTTTCTCCTCGACACAGATACGTGGCACGCAAAACGCTCCGCACACAGATATACTTATATGCACACACACACACACAGACACATGCGTGCACTCACACTCTTCAAAAGCAGTGGAGTGGAATAATGGACAAGGCGACGAAATAGTGGGCAGATTTTATCATTCACACTCTCTTAACCACCAGCCATCTGCTAAATGCACACACTCTTGTCTTTGTGTCTGTGGGTGTGTGTGTGTGTGTGTGCGTGTGTACGAGTTTACACACATGCGTATGAATGGATGGATGCCTCACACTGGTGATTTAATGATGCAGCCCATTCTAAACAGGACTATTTGTCTTGATTCTCAGTTACTAATCAATAGAAGCCACAAATTGTGAATGTGAGTGCATTGCCATATAATGTCAACCCATACTGTGATTGTAGATTTTGAACTGGATTAGGGACGTACACAATATTAAATACATGCTAAAATGGGCATGGAACCACAGATACTTGTGTGTGCTGCTGCTTGAGGGGCCATTCCACTGTTGGTTGGAGAAAAGTGTAAAAGGAAAACACAAAGCAAAGGAGATTATTTGGTGCATGGTGGGGTAGTGGTTAGTGCTTTAGCCTGACAGGGGGAACATGTCCTGCTTGAGTCTCGTTAGGTTTTCTGTACAGTTTGCATGGTCTCTTTGTATGTGCTCCAGTTTCTTTCCCAATCCAAAAACACAAATTCTATAGGTGATTCCAAACCACTCATCGACGTGAATGTGCGTCTGTGTAATCGTCCTGTGATGGGCGAGTGCAGGGGTGTCAAACGTAATTCTTTTGGGCCAAAACTGGCCCGCAAGACGCTCTAATCCGGAGTGCCAAACAACCAAGCAAATTGTAAAAATTTCTAAGAAAATATAAAAAAAAAAATTTAAGAACACGTTTCTTAAGAGTAGTAGACACAACGCAACACTGAGACCCCAAGCTGAGATATCCTTTAATGTATCACGTGTTTAGTATCAATGAATGTTGCCAACAAGCTTTCAACCATCCAACCAGTTTTCTACCATTTCATGAAGCTTCTGATCACTCTGTAGTAGCGGTCTCAACCCGAGGGTCCCAGACTGCTGTTGGAAGCCACATATCACAAGGCGTCCTCAGCCATTGTCGACTCGGACAGTGTCAAAATTAGATTAATACTTTTCAAAGGAAACCATAACAAGACACTAACTTAGAAAACTGGCCATTGCGTCCACTTTGAAGGCCTCTAGTTTTGTGTTTTGTTGAGAGTAAGGCATCTAGAAAACACATAGTGTATTATTCCCTACAGGAGTTGTGGCGAACAAAGTTGGTGCTTTGTTGACACGTTTTTTTTTTTTTTTTTCCAAATCTGAAATGTGCAGTAGGTGTTCTGTGTTGGTTTTACACATTGCCCTCTCATATTCTCGGTTGTGACTCGGATCTTTTATAAACTATATTTTGAATGTAGTATGCATTTTTTTAATTTATTTTTTTTCATCTAATGTTAAAAACTTCTACAACCACACCGACATGATGAAGAAATACGGCTTTTTCTATAAATACGGGAAAAAAAACTGAACACCTTTTCTCCATTTTTATCCCAGTTTTTTCATCTTTTCATACCGTCCTCCTTTAAACTGCTGCTTTAAGGATGATCTAGCTCTGTCCCATTTTTTCCCATTTAATGGAAATGTTTCCTAAAGGTCATCTTCGCTTGGTTCATGTATCATTATCTCTGTTACATTGAGAGATTGCTCATTAGGATAGAGCATATAGCGGCGACAACAGTGGGAGCTCACCATAATGAACCTGAATGCTTCTTCTTACATTTCTTTTCTTTTTTTCCTCCCTCTCCGCCATTCGTCTTCACTTTTTTCACCTTGCGCGCTGTTATTTGCTTCCCGTTTTGGGTGCCAGGCAGTCAGGTTAATTCGCGTGGTTAATGCAGATGCTTGTCTTTCGATGACATTTTTTTCCAGCTGTCTTCAATGCTGCTTTATTTGCTTTCTTGCTCGCTTCTCTTGCACAGTTCTTCTCCGACCGTGTCCTGAGGATTTAGTAATGCTTTGGCCTGACTTCCCCCTCCACCTCACCCAGAGTCCTCCTCAACCCCCCCCCCCCCCCCCCCCTCTTTCTTTTACCACTTTACACTCTTTCCTCTAATGAAGCCAATCATTTGTGAGTCACACCTCTTTGTGTGTGTGTGTGTGTGTGTGTGTGTGTGTGTGTGTGTGTGTGTGTGTGTGTGTGTGTGTGGACTCTCCATTTGTCAAAGGCACATACAGATGTGATCCAGACCTGATCCATATGATGACCCTTAGCTAGGAACCAGGGGGGGGGGTTAATTGAGTAATGGCATTTGCGAGGGGGGAAGAGGATACTGGGAACGGTGACGAGACCGAAATCTGTCGAGGGAGAGAGAGAGAAAGTAAGCGATGAGTAGAATGAGAGCATTAAGAGAGCCAGAATGAGACAGATAGGGGCAATTTGTCCGAGCTTATGAAAGGAGAAGCAGGAGGTTGCAAGAGAGAAAGGGGTTAATTGCCAGAGTGAATAAAATCTAGGGGAGAGAGGAAGGCTGGTAATTAAAGAACTATGCAAGAGACAGAGAAATAAAGACAAATGTGGGGTTAATGGCAACGGTGTGTGAGACGGGCACGAGGTGACAGCATGAGGCAGCCTACCAGCAGGACACGGACGATTGATGAGAAGTGAAAGTGAAAGGGTTAACAGAGTGATGGAAATGAAACAGAGAGCCCGAAAGAGAAAGGGTTAATTATGGGCATAATAAACGATGAAGCCTGAAGTGTTCATGGACCCCTGCTCTTAATTAAGAAAACACAGCCGCACCTGGGACTCACCTAGAAGAGATGGATTCATGGCACTGCATGAAATCATGTGTGTGTTACTAATTGTTATTGTTATGAAGGCCACATCATCATGGATTCATTGTGATGATGAATTATCTTAATGAAGTGCCTCCTATCCGATTAACTAAATGTCCAACTCTGTAAGAACGGGTCCTTCTTTTCATTATCTGTTGGTCCAAGTGTGTGGACAGACTCGGTTTTCTGCCTGTTCTCGCTTTCTTTCTTGACCGCCACGGTAAGACAAGCAATACATTTAAGTACATTTAATAAAGAGACCATAACAAAAACATTTTCCTTTCAGAATTTGTGGTTAGTAGTATCCCTGTTTAGCAAAGTGCAAGCATTGTCTTCAACCCCTGTATTCCTATTCCGTCACTGCCAATGGGAATTGACAGGCACGCTTCTCATAACGGTGCCTGCGAGACTATTTTTGAATCTCGAAAATTTTCAAACTACCAGAAAGAGGCCATGACGCAGGCCACACAATTGTAGCATGAGCTCCCGAGTATTATCAGAAACCGTAATATTGAAGAAATGCCAAATGCCGAAAACTGAAGTAACAAGAAGGACCAAGTCATCAAAAATATATGCTGTCAAACACATTCGCCGCTCCATTATTATCCACCATTCTCTAGCGATGAAAGGTATAAAGGTGCTGAATGCTCTCCATGTTTTAAAATTAGAAGAACCTCAGAAAGAATATTATGTTCTTTCCAAAGTATTATGTTTTAGCATGCGAGAATGGTCAAATCAGATGAAACATTTATATGTATGGGAAGATCTTTTAAAAATCTCTACTTTGGAGACGATCCCATTCTGTAGCTCTCTGTGGTTACATCATAACAGCAGAGAGAGCATCATTTTTCTGCTTGATCCAATGACTTAAAAGTCTCACGCCGTAGCTATCGAGGTCTTTGAAGGTATTACGGGTTTGGCTGCAGGAAGCCTCGCTGCGAGATTGCAGGCTAATCTGAGACTTCATCTTGAGACTTGTGGAGGTTTTTTTAATCTGTATTACGGAGGATTGTCCATTCGAGCACACATCATTAAGTGTCGAGACGGATTGGGAGTAATGGTCTTGTGAATTGACGATATGATCTGTGCGGAGGGCTAATGTAATCAGAGCTTCACTCTTCACCTCAATCACGGAGACGTTAGAGGGACCACCTTTCATGTCAACCCTTTGGGGAAGAAAGGAAGGGGGTGCAGTGTGTGTACGAACTGCGTTGGAAAGAGATATATAGCCTGCGTCTACGCGTGTTGTCATCACACACACATACACAGCCGCAGTTAGAAAAAAAAGATTTAAATACATTGACAGGGTAATGTGCTGGGCGGGGAGAGGTTCGTAAGAGTGAACCTGTCCCTGAATGTGTGAGTGATGATAAGGGCTTCATTTAATAGTGCAGTCCCTTATACACACACACACACACACACACACACACACACACACACACACTGTTCTGTTTTTATGAGTGTGTCTTAGATCATTACACCGGGTGGGCGGCGCATAATTTCTGTCATTCACCTTGAGTGGGTGGAGGTAAGACAGTGTGATGTGATGTGGGTGAAGGGACTAAAAGATGTGAGTCAGTTAGTGAGAGAAGTGCAGCCAAAGGCAGTTTGGGGTCAGAGGCATTTGCATCGACTTTTTAAGCACTTTGAAAAGCTGAACCTCATTTTTGTGAGCTTTTGTGGGCAGTGTGAAAAAAAATCTAAATCAAAAAATCAAAACTACCTAGTTTTTACACTGCACAGTTTTGTTTTTTTCGGATTCCAGTTTTAAAATCTAGTCCATCGATCCCGCAGCGTTTTGTCACTTCAACTAAAGCTCGGTGCTGCTGCCAAGTGTGAGATAATATTGAGTATTTTTGAGTATGAAGGCACCAAGCGTCTTTATTTTTGGCTGACGGTGTTTAAATGGATGCCCGGAAAGAGACCGGGTCATTTTACATGCTGATGTTGCTACGAGACCGGCCACATATTTTTACGACCTGCCACGGCTGCAGAAGCTGTGCCTGGTGCTGTTTTAAGATATATACGTCAGCTCCATCATTCAAAGGGAAATGAGGAGAAATCCTAAGGTCCTTTTTCAACGTGACCACTCTAGTCATTGTAAGGCACTGGTATGGGCTGGAAATGTGGTGGAGTGATCATCAATAGTAGATGAGGGCCCACATTTAGCCGCAGCCTTGTTTGTGGTATTTACTGCCAGTGCAGTCACAACTTAGTTGTTTAAGTAGCGGAGTTAAATGTCCATTTGGAGACCTAGAATGACCTCAAGTGTGAGCGGAGACGCTCGCTCTAAGCAAACAGTTATCTGTCACTCTCTCTTCTACACAGCTTCAAATAGAAACTCAAAACAAAGCTATTAGAGGTAGATATATAAAACCAGTGTCATGGTAACGGATAAGGTGAGGCATTCTCAAATACTCCACAGAAAACAATACATTTACCTGATAATTAACAGACTATTATTGTGTTGCTTTTCTATAAAGATAGTATAATAAAATAATATTATGATTATACATCATGCCATTGTTGGACACTCTTGTGAAGAATTTCTCGAAATGAAAGTACATTCTTGTTTCACATGACCCGTTAGTTGAACTGAACTAAGAACCAATGCGCTTCCTGGTGTATTTTTCTGGTATCTGTGTTTACTTTCTTTTGTATTTGTATGCACTTAGTATTATACGGATATTTCATTATGTTAAAATTTGTGCCAATCCGTCTCATTGGTGTTATGAGCTAAAGGACCTACCGTATATATGGCTGTCTTTTGCAGACTTTGTGACATTCAATGTTTGAATATGAATTCAATATAATTGTGGTGAAGTGAATTAACAAGTAGCAATATAACAGGAAATCATTTATACTGTACCTTTCAATGTGGTGCAACAAAGAATAAGGGAAAAAATATTTGCAAGTTGTTTTCCTTGTCCGTACACATAATGAAGTTGAATATATTCTGCCCTGACAACGTTTGTAAAACTTAACGCAACAAGATGTTTTTTGACAACGTTTTATGTTTAGTTGGGTTTTCTTGCGCTGCCGATGACATTTTCATTGATAAACAATTTGGACCCACGTAGAATTCTTCTGATCATGAGATAATACAATTATTTATTTTGGAGCGAATCTTGTTTCCCTACTAAAGTGACTGATTTGAAGTTTTTTAGGGTTGGATGAGTTGTCATCCCGCTATATTCAAAGCCATCTTGATGTATGTCCTCATTTGAAACTGTAGAAGAGATCTTTTCCTGTGTAGACATAACTTGTGATCCTATTTCCTTTTTTCTTCCTTGCTTGGATGAGGCATGGTGAGATCGATTGTTTTCCTTTCGCTTTGAAGCAGACAAGCTGTCTGCGGGTCAGGAGGTGACCTTTCATCAATTAACCTCATAATCCCCGAAATGGCTACAGATTAGAGACATGTGAGTGGCTGAAGCACTGGTTTTCTATACTATCATACATACCAGCCTTTCATATTTTTCGTTTGTAAGACTTTCAAAGTGGAGGAGAAAATCAGATTTTGTCTCTATAACAGAATTACTACCCCAAGATCATGGAGGGTTTGTTTTTTCCCTTCTCGTCGTCAACTCCTCTTTTTGTAGGCAATGTGTACTAGTGGCATGTTTGATTCATGTAATCTATTTTGCGTGTCTTCGCATGGAAACACGTGTACATCACAGAGGTTTAGAACCGTCAGCTGACTCTTATTACTGCTTAACATTTGACATGTTAATCCTCAGATAGCAACCATGGCAACGCTCATTCTGTGTACAAGTGTGAAACTGTTTGCGAGGACACAATGTGTATGTGTGGAGGCTAATCAGTCACATCTGACAGACAGCAAATCCGACTTCAAAAGCCACTCAGACGTTCATTGTTATGTGGAGAGCCAGTTGAATGAGATAAGATGTGGGACAAAAAAGGAGAGGATGAAGGAGAGAAGGCTGGATGAATGAGCTATTGGCCGACGCGAGTGCCGTGGACTAAACCTTGACATTAATTTGAACGTCGACTACTTCTGAACATTGAATGCACAGAGCTTTAACCTCAATACACTGCCTTTCAGACATCTGTACGACTACATGTACAGGAAAAATTATGAGGAGAAAAGAAAGAAAGACGAAAGGTCATGCGGAGAGTCATCCCGCTCTGGTTCACATGAATCCAGAAGAAAAGGACAAGTCGATAAAAACAAATAGTCATCAAAGTATATGATTGAGGAGTTCAAATATTGGTTATCATGGTTTTCACACAAGTGACCAGTTTGAGATTGATTTTTTTCCTCGATTAATTTTAAACAATAGATCAACAAGGCAATTCCTTATTCAGACATTGTTACCAAAGTCAGATCTTTTGTAACCACAAAAAGATGCTACATTTTCCACGCACGCCTTTTTTACCATCTAATTAAAGGATTGTAATTCCCCTTATACTGGACTACCAAAGGCATTATTCCATGAACTAAATATGGGTCGCAACGCTGCAGCTAGAATTTTAAGCAGAGAACAGAGGGCCACGCTATCTTATTTAGTTTCATAAGTCATTTCTTCTTATTCATTTTGTTTAGATTGTGACGTAACCTGATGCAAGTGTTGTGTTAAATGAACCACCTGGTGCTCTCCACAACTTTGAGCTGAAAAAAAAACCTCAAGTAGTTTGATGAGCTATAGATTTTCATACTGTAGTATTGGGGAGAATTTGACATATTATCACACATGGTGATGGGGAAATACAGACAACAATCAAAGTCCAATAACCTCTTGCAACATGCGAACATCAACAACTCTAAAAGAAATTGTAGCTGGATTCCCAAAAATATCATCCTATTCAATTTGTTGATCAATCTAATGATGCTTTGGTTTGTGACATTGGCCATTTCTGACATACAATCACGATCCCATATCTCTTCAATGTTGAAGGTTGGACGAATTTGATCTCTGGACTAATCAAACTTGGTGTGTTTCCTTTGAAACTGCGACAGTAAAGAATCATTCATCCTGTTTCAGAGTTTGATCAGGAAAGAATCATCACAGAGCTCTTTCTTGTGTGACGTGGAAGCATTGCTTCCTGCCAGTTGTGCTTTCCCACTCCCTTGTTTTTCGAAACGTCACGCATGATGCGCCAAGGTGGTAACCTTATGTAACAGTCGTCTGCACAACACTCAGACATTGGAAGCTACTCGATCTTTACATGGGCTTCATCCTCGCCACTGCCTCCAGTGGTAAATGACCCAATTTCAATAAAATACTTATGGTCCATGTAGTTGAAGGTACACGCCTTCATGATATGGGTGGAACGTGCATTCAAGAAAACATATTTATGATTTGAAGAGCAGTCATGTCAACATGTAAACATGCTCAGTATTCATGTAAAGATAATGGTCCACTGGTTGGTGTGGCATTGAGACTAGAGCGGTTCACTCTAGTGCGAAAGCAACTGCAAGCTCTTATTGATTTACCTTTTTGGCTAAAACATGTGGTGCCCTACAATGATTATTATTTTCTTTAATTCACAGTCTTGACGTACACTTTAGTCTAAAGAAGTACCCGTGCTATTAATGTGCTCTACATTCTTTACTGCAAAACTAATTATTCACGGGGAATCCATACATTTTTCTATGTGCAGTGTGAAATCACATGATAAGTCATCTCAGGATACTTTACATTGGACAGCCAAGACCTTACAGTAAAACTGAGAGAGTTTCTACATTTGTGACAGTACGAAGGACAGATTTCCATTTAACGTTAGAAATTCTCCAACAGAAGCACACTCAGAGGTGGGCGTCTATTTGCCTCTGCCAATTGGGGTAATAATTACCTTCGATGGCAGCATGTAAGTGCAGAAAGAGTGGAAGAGATCAGAGCCGAGGAGTGGTGCTCAGTGTATGCACCTACAGCAAGCACAACTCAAAGATGATTCACAATCACCTGTGCCAGGCCTAAATATAAGCTTTCACAAAAAGGGAAAGTTTTAAGCCTAATCTTAAAAGTAGAGCGCTCGTCTGCCTTCCGAAACCCACACTGGCTTCTGGTTCCACGAGAGAGGAGCCTCATAGCTAAAACTAAAAATTTTGCCCTGGATTTTACATTGAGCCAATGAAGAGAAGCTGATGTAAGAGAAATATGATCTCGCTTGCTCGTTCCCGTCTCGCCTCAGCATTTTGGATTAACTGGAGGCTTTTCAAAGAGTTACTGGGACATCCTGATTATGAGGAATTGGCATCCTGATTATGAGGAACCTAGAAGTACCACATACCAAGAATGTTTTTTTTTCTTTCATAATACTCTTGAAACATATTGGGGAAAGATGGTTCCCAATTTGGCCAAAATAGCACAAGGGAAAACTGCAGTCCTTGAGACTGGCTTTGTATGTGAGTGAAAGAACATATTCTGGGTGAAAATAGCTCCAAGGTTCCTCGTGGTCAAACTGGAGGCAACGTTGCTACCATTCCTAGTGAGAGTCAAGAAGATTTGGAACGTCAAGTTGGCAATGCTAACCAGTGCTTCTCCGTCTCACCCCCCAACTGGTATCTCACTAGGTGAAATACAGATTATTCTCCTAAAATATGATGAGTTGTTAGTGCTCCTGTGTCTTTTTAAAGGTGAGGGTACTAAAAAGAAAACAGCAACCACCCTTTGTTTCTTTGCTGCATCTTGTTGGTTTGAATGACCAAAGAAATACAATTGCCACCTCACAGTCGTGTGCCTCCGCTTACAATACTCAGCTGCAATCTGCATGAACTCATCATAGACAGTTCAGGAATTAAGCAGTTTGGGATTTTTTTGCAGATAAGACTATCTAGAATGATCCTGAACATTTAACATTTGTAAGGTAATAGTGACGTTAAACTATTGACAGATGTGGTCATCTCTTCACTCTCTACATTTTTGAATTAAATCAGGTTCATAATCTAAAAAAACATAGTAAACCTCCTACACACTTGTGATTTTATTACTCCATAAGTTAATTTCCTCTTACACGACAACAATATTTTTTTTATGTATGGCTAGAACAGTAAGCCTGAGTGCACAATTTTGCTCTTAACTGAATTAGAGGTCACGAACACGATGGCGAATTCCAGTATCCAAGCATACCAGTATTATCCGGTAGTTATCCTTTAAATGAATAAATAGCATATTTGAAACAATGTACTTGGAAAAAGCTTGGTATGGAAATTTAGGGAGAAGGTGGATGTGGTCCAATTGTATTGGTATACTACAGGGCTGATGTCATTTTGATTGTCATATAATTTCCTGTTGCATTTCGGTCAGTTGTTAGCGGCTGTGGATGTAGCAGCATTCACAGTGCGGTGTCGTGAAACGGCGAACATGAGATGTCTGACACTGTCAGAAGACAATCTCAGGGTGGCTCCGGTGAAACAACTGTGACAATGGCCTTCCAAGGATCCGTCCCACTGTACAGCAGGAGACCACAGATCTGGTACGGCTCAAATATATGGTACCCTGAAAGCTAATCTCCTTGTCACAGAGTTAATCAGTCTTCTTCGAAATGTTATGGCGTTAGACCCCAAACAATTGGAGGGATGTTTTGGCAAGTGCTGTAATAAAGTTCTTCTGGAATCTCACCATCATTTGTGGTCAAGTGAGTCCACTGTATGAACTGAAATTTTTATGAATCTGACCAATTCTCCCCAATCTGAGTTCCTTTAAGCCAGTTAAGAGAGGTCTCAACAAATGGAGCAAGATTCTTCAACATAAAACTCCAGAAGACATCACCATGAACACTAATTTGGTCAGCTACTAGATTATTTGTCTCCTTTTCAGTCAAACAACCTGGAATTCAATGACAAATTTTGATTTGGGCAAAATAACGTATGGCCTCATCACGCGCCTGGCAGGAGACTGTTGAATTCTGTTTATGTGAAAAGACATGATATGGACTGGTTTTTAACATTAAGTGCAGGCACTCCTTTCTGTGCCATTTTGATCATTATTATCAGAAAGGTCCTCAGATTTGACTTGAGCTGCTGACGTCTGTGTAGAGGGTGTCTAAATTGTTTTCTCTGCCTCCGGGGTCCTGCGGGTTATGAGTGTTCATGTAGACTGCTCCTGGTAGATCATTGAGAATATGGCATGCACAGAATGTGTCCATCTGTGCCACTGTGTGTCTACATAATGCTCCTCCATATGTCCAAGTGTGGTCCACACACACAGCCCGAGGGAGCTGGTTGGAGTTGGTTAACGCACGGACACACTCCTGCCTGGTTTTCCCGCCGAAGCACAAGTACATGTACCGTATGTAGGGATGCAAACAATGACACACTCTCTCAGATATGGAGGCAGGCATGTACAGACCATCTGAAGAGGCAGAAGTTGTCATTATAGTTTGGCTGTTTGACAGACACTGCGAATTGTGTTTTTTTTTTTTTCTCAAGTTCACAAAGTCGTTGAACATTTGTGCTAATACTAATGAAGGCAGCCGAAGTCTTTCTGCTTTTCCGTCCTTATTACGCCTGTCTTCCTCCATGTATTTTTATCTGGCTCCCTGTTGTCTGCATCTAACAGTTGGTACTGCATGTCTGTGACCCCGCTCTGCCTCCGGGTCCTTTACGTCTGTGTTTCTCATTCCTCGCAGTATTTCTCTCCCCCTCATTCATCTTTTCCCTCCCGTCTGTTTTGTCTGGATTTCTCATGCTCCTCTGAGAGGTAAGGTGACTTCTGATCAATAGCGGGCCAGCACACACCCATACAGACCTACACATTGTGCACCTTTACACACTTGAAACTGCTGAGCAGGTGAATTTCATTCATCCATATTCTCCGTGCGGAGACAACACCATCCTAATTATCGATTAGCACAGTGGCGGATCGATTGTAGTAGAGAGGTCACAGCCCAAGATGTGTGTGTGTGTGTCTGTGTGTGTGAGTGTGTCTGTGTGGAGATTTTTGTCCCTGTCCCTTTTCATGTGGTCTGTATATGAATGTTTTTACAATGTGCAGTGTGTACATCTGTACATACTTTGTGTGTTTTTAATGTTGGCACTAATCTATTCTTAATGCTTGACTCGGTCTTTGTCGCTCTCTTTGTTCAAGATGTTTGAGTAGATAAGAGACGTAAAGATGAGACGCGGGACAAAATACATGCAGGGACAAAATAGATTAAGTCGAGGATCGAGATTGAGAGAGTGAGCGCGGGTGTATCAGATTCACGAGTTGATCAATAAGCTCTTTGTTGCTGTGTGGGTGTAACCAATAGAGCAAAGTGCTGGGACATGATGAGTTACATCAGCTGATTTGTAAAAGAGCCGAACGGGAAAGTTACGGAGAGCAAAGAGTGTAGATGAGGAGTAGAGGAGAGGACGAAGCAACAAGGAGGCAGGCTAAATGAGATGAGGCAAAAATAAGAAAAGAGACTGGGGGAGCAAAATGCAAGGGGGGGGGGGGGGGGGGGACAAGAGTGAGAGGCAAAGTGATGCCAGAGGGGAAAACAGGGCTAAGCAGGAATATCTGCTGATGAAAGACGAAAAGGCCAACTTGTACATAGCCCCGTATAGAAGAGCTGACCTGCCTCAGGGTTCATTCAAATTCTCTTTGTGATCGGCACAATTATTTTTACGGTCATCACAGAAAAAGGTGCTCGATATAGGACCTCCTGGTACCAGCTTTAGTAAGCTCCTGACTGAGTGACCTCGCCATGCCACAATAGCAACCCAGCCCGGTGTGGCGAGGGCGCTCGATTTATGTCACAACATAAAATACGTGGGTTTTTTTTTTTTTGTTTTTTTTAAAGGGATAAAATGTTGGCAGTACATCAAAGAGCAAAATGCTGATAGACAGACTCTGCAAGGCTGTGAAGTGTAGAACTGCTGCTGGAAAGCTCCGTTTTAAACACTCTGCATACAGGCATTGTGTTGCTTTTACATGGCTTAGGCTTTTTTTTTTTTTTTTTTAAATGAGAGAGACGGAGCTACACAAACAGATAAGACGGTTCGTGTTTTTTCCCTTTACCTCTCAGGTGTAAGCAACAACAGCTTAAAAGCAAACACATACTGTAAAGAGACACAGTAATAAGAGCCGGAAGCATATTTATGTGTGTGGGGGTGGGGGGTGTTGATGTGAGAGGGGGGTCACCACACACTACAGATGCAGTTGGCGTTATGCAGAGCTAGGTGGTGCTGTCAGTCTGTCTTCAGTCTGCTGTGTGTGTGTGTGCGCACGTACGTGTGTGTGAGAGAGAGAGAGAGACTTGGTGATCAGAATAGGTTTATAGTTATATATGAGGAACCGTCTCATCAGAATAAGAGCTGTGTAATTTTGGACTCGGAAGACACATTTACTCTCCTTAATTCATTGTTGCATTCAGATCATTGGACTTCATTAATAACATTTTTTTTTACGGGAAAAACAACCACAAAAAGCTGAAATGGCACAGCTGGAAGCAAATTAGCATATTCTGAAGGAAAAATAGAAAATGGTTATTTTTGTGCACTGTCATTTTGCATTAATCAGCGTGTTTGTCTCCCAGCTAAAGATAACAGTTAAAGTTGTGCCCAGCCTGTTGTTGGGGTCAGCGTGTGATCAGAATATGCAAATTACCCTAGTGGTAGGCTACCGGAAGGTTCTACCCTGTCAGAGGTAATTTACATATAAACGAATCGCCAAACAGAAGTAAATTGTTATTTACGGGTTGACAATTACTGATCACTAGCGGTAGGCCACCAAAGTAATGGATTACTGGAGTAATAGATTACTAAGGTAATGTACCAAGTGTAAGTTATGCAAAGCTATAAAGGTTGATTGGAGTAAATAGTCAGTTATCGGCCAACAGCTTTGAGCTAAAAAGGGTCGCCTGACGGGAGGAACCTCCACGGGGTCCAATCGCGAAGGCGGTCCACCAGTGGCACGACCGGTCAACAGGCGTGACGGGTCACTCCTTTGTTGACAACTGCGGGTCAGTGGCGTGACCTACCGAAGCGCCTGTGGACCCACAGGAGGCGACTCGCTGGAGTAACCGGGGAAAAGCTCAAGCTGCGAAGGCGTCACAAATGGCTATTGACCTATCAATGAACAACGGTACTTGATTACGAGTGATGATCAAATTACGGAGAGCAACCTATGATTCAAGTTATCAATGAAACAAACCTGCGATTTGTAAGTCAATAACTGAGGGGAGGCTGAATTACTTCGGTGGAGTGGACCACCGAAGGTGATCTGCAAGTAATTTAGAATGGATTGTTAATCAAACAAGTTTGGTTATTTATCTAATAACAATCGGGAGTAATCAAGGAGGAGTTGTTCATTGATAGGTCAATAGCCATTTGTGACGCCTTCGCAGCTTGAGCTTTTCCCCGGTTACTCCAGCGAGTCGCCTCCTGTGGGTCCACAGGCGCTTCGGTAGGTCACGCCACTGACCCGCAGTTGTCAACAAAGGAGTGACCCGTCACGCCTGTTGACCGGTCGTGCCACTGGTGGACCGCCTTCGCGATTGGACCCCGTGGAGGTTCCTCCCGTCAGGCGACCCTTTTTAGCTCAAAGCTGTTGGCCGATAACTGACTATTTACTCCAATCAACCTTTATAGCTTTGCATAACTTACACTTGGTACATTACCTTAGTAATCTATTACTCCAGTAATCCATTACTTTGGTGGCCTACCGCTAGTGATCAGTAATTGTCAACCCGTAAATAACAATTTACTTCTGTTTGGCGATTCGTTTATATGTAAATTACCTCTGACAGGGTAGAACCTTCCGGTAGCCTACCACTAGGGTAATTTGCATATTCTGATCACACGCTGACCCCAACATAATGGTGCCCCGTGTGAGGCTGTTGTAAACCAGCATTGTTACGAATAACTGCACAAAATAATCCTGAATCGTTCACTTAAGGTGTAGCCGTTAACTTTATTCTCCCAGAATTGGTTTTCAAGATACACTTTTTCAGCACTGTCGAACAAAGTCACTTGTGGTGTGAAATCAGTTGTGAAGTGGTTAGTGCCTTGCTTTCCCTGCATTCTACGCATGATTAACACGCTGTGTTAAGATTTCTGACTACGATTAATAGACACTAACAATATTGCTCGCCAAGGTGTTAGACGCATCTGACTAACTTGGATAGGGTGCAGCTCGAGCAATTAACGAAACCGAGAGGTTTGTAAGACACAGGTACAGCCGTTACCTGTGCAGTAGCAAAGCTAATTTGCCGTTAACCACAGCTAACGTTGTTGACTTCGGGCGTAAATCTCAACCACTCAATGGAGGGTAAGAGTTCCCGGGCACAGGGAGCCGAGGCTCCGCCGGTGCTAACTGAGCCGGCCATACGAGACGTGGTGTCCCACCTCGTCCGTCTCTCCTTGGAGGAGAAAGCAAATCTCGAACGCTACAGCGTTGAGATTTGCGAAGAAAAGATCCGAGAGCTGGTAAGTTTTGTCAACAACCCAGGGGACAAGCCGGCACGTACAGTGCCGGACGTCCTGGGCCAGATCAGCCTGCTCTACCAGCGTAGAGCAGAGCTACAGTCAAAGGAGGCGGAGGAGCGTACGGATCGGCTGCGTCTGGACAACCAGAGGCTATCCAAGGACAACGCTCGCCTCCGACAGGAGCTGGACGCCTCCAAGGACGAGGATCAGCCTTCAGAGCCCGAGAAGCAACGGGCTCTGCCTCCTCATAAGGAGACGAAGGTCGATGAGTGCACACTAGAGAGTGAGCCTCAGATCCAGGAGTTAAAGGAAAACCTAGAAGAAGCTCAGTCGCTAATCGCGATGGGCATGGAGAGGGAAGAAAATCTCCGACACCAGCTTTACACTGCCACCCTAGGTGCGCAACGTGACCCTAATTGGGGTCGTCGTAATCTGGCTTCGCCAGAGAGGTCTGGCACTATCGACTCCTCATGCGCCACAACGCAGAGGTATGACGCCTCATATAGCTTAGATGGTGATTCTTTTCAGCCCACGCGCAGCCGCAGCACGGTGCGCTTCGACGACTCCGCCACTCCTTCCCATCTGCAGCCCCCACGCGACGCTAGCAGTCGGGAGCAGGGGTCCAGGAGGGTGCCTCTACACCCCAGTAGACCTCCCTTGTATGGCCCTAGCGGCCCCGACCCGCGTCAGACAGCAGTCCACGGGGAACTGTCGTCAGAGGACTCTGACGGCCCCAGTCCCGTGAGGGGGTGGGATGTCCGGACCCGCCAGCTCGAATCCCTCGCAAAGGACATCGAACGCTTTGACCCGAGCAACAAGGACGCGAGTATCGAGGACTACCTCCGTGAGGTTGAACGCTGCCTCCTCGACATCGCACGTCCTTCCATGCGGGAGAAGCTAAAGCTTCTCTGGAAAACAACGTCCAGAACAGTCCATGTTTTCATGGAATCCCTGCCGCCAGACACCCGAGACCGGTACTCCACCCTCTGCCAGGCTCTCCGGGAAGAGTATTCATTGTACAATGACCCTGCTTCGGCAACGTTTGGTGCATTCGCGATCACCCAACGGAAGTCTGAACCTCCAAAGGAGTATTACAGGCGCCTACGAGTGGCCTACTTCCAAGGCCGCAATGCACCGGGGTTGGAGGAAGATCACGCCTTCAAGTCTCTGTTTGTCAACAACCTCCACGACAGTGGGAGGTTCGATGTGGCTCTATTTTGCAGGACCGCCAAACCCACCATGAAGGAACTGCGCCAGCACGCGCAGATGGTGTGGGAATTGCGTCAATGCCCGGGTAAGAAGCCTGACATTGACCAGAGGGTCCTGGAAATGGAGCCAAGGGAAAACACGGATTTGAGGCTTGAGGGCGATGAGTTGCCGACACCCAGAACGAATGCTGGAGGAGGGTCTGGTACACCCTCTCCGTCTGAGCAGAAAGGCGCACAACAGAATCAAAAGGGTGGAAAATGGGCCAGGTCAGAACAAAACTTCCAACCGAAGAAAGGGCCCGACCCGAATTCAAAGTGGAAAATGAAAGGTTCGGAAAGGGACCACGGTCGCTACAGAGCTGACCAGTTAAAGACTGAGCTACAGCAGTGGGTTCAAACCTGCATCAAAGAGGCTGTACAGAACTTGGACCTGTCCAACCAAAGGGGGCGCCACCCCCCCTCAAGGGGACGGGGACGTAGGCCCCCTCCCTCCTGACTAGAGCGGCGGCCCCGACCCACCACAAACAAGGTTTACCTTGTCGGGTGGGGGGGAGAAACAGGTGAGGCGGGAGAACGTTCAAGAACGACAGCTTCCCAGTCCACCGATTTGCCGTTCCTGACTTTCTTAGGCAATCTCGTGCACCGAGAGAACGCCAACCGCATCTACACATCCGTGGTGGTGGGAGGATGTGTAAACGCCCTCGCGCTGTTAGATTCCGGGTCCGAAATAAGCCTAATGTGTTCAGCCACCTTCGCCGAGCTTGCGAGAGCTCTGCTGTCTCTTGGAAAGCCACTGCAGGTCGAAGCTTGCAGCATTAACATCAGAAGCTTCACTCAGGACACTTCACCCATCACCCAACGCGTCTGGGTGGATGTCACTTTCCAAGAGATGTCTTTGGTGCGTCCCATCTATGTCACCACGCTGGACACAGAACCATTACTCATTGGCCAAGATCTCCTTAACCGATTAGCCCCACTGATCGATTGCCGTCGCGGGTACCTTTGGGCCCAAGTACGCAACCCGACTCGAATCGGTCCAGACATGGACCCTCCCTCTTCTGACAGCATGAACGCTGCCATCGAGTCCAGAAGTTCTAATCCCATGTGTACGCCTTCCAAAGAATCTGGCTCAAACACCCCTCTTGTCATGCTCCCTGACGGCCAGCAGTCGCGGCAGTCTAGGAGCTATCAGTCTCTGAGAGAGCATCCATCATTCCTATGCGCACTGGCGAACGATGGATCTCCACTATACAATCCCCACATCGTGGGGGGGGTACACCTGAATGGGACCTTGGTCCCAGAGACACTCTTGGCTCTGTGGTCAGAGAAATCTGCCATTGATGCCGATCTTCTAAAGGATCTGTGCCAACACAACGCACTCCTTGTCCAAGTGCAGCACAGCCATCGCCTGCTTGCTGCAGGGTCGCCGCAGACACTAATCAAAGCAACTGGTGTATGTGCCCTCTCCGTGCAGATAGGGCAGAAGAAAGCCATGCACTATATGAGTGTCGTCCCGCAGCTCCGCCCTCCTTGTCACATAGGAGCGGATCTCCTTGTCAGGCTTGGAGTCCAGCTGGACGCCGTGAACCAGGTTTTGTGGTCACTGGCGAGCGCGGACACGCAGCATCTGACGACCGAGCCGGAGCAAATGGCATCCGGTCAGACGATCCCGCAGGCGTGTCACGCTGCTAGTGAGTTGGAAGCCACAATTCCAGCACGGACAGCCGGGTTCCCAATCCGTCTCGCACTGCTCAAGGGGCAGAGGATGCTTGGCCCACAAGCATTCTTTCAACCCTTACCGTGCTTTTCTGACCTTTGCCTGACAATTTGTGGCACACCCCTTCTAGAGCTAACCAACCGCTCAGCCTACCTGCTAGTCCAGAACCTGACCCACAATCCGGTTCAGGTGAATGCGGGAAAACCACTAGGCGTCTTGGTCGACAGCTCATTTCACGACTTCGAGCTCAGGGTGCCCGTCATTGGCGACCTACCTCCATCCCTCATCAGGGACGAGACACTCGACAAGGTGTTGTACACGTTCCCCACCCGCATGATCACCATTGCTCGTCACGAAGCCCTCGCACAGGAGGCAATCTGTGGTTCAACCCTCAGCACCGAAGGTGACATGATAGTGTACGCGCTGGCGACTCAACCAGAAAGTGCTGAGAACCCCGGTGGGCAGCCAGGGTCTGCACCGGAGGAACCGTACTCTGGTTTTGAGTCAGAGATTGAGCAGCAACTTGAAAAAGCAGATGCTCTCACGACACGGGAACAACGAGAAGCACTCAGAAATGTTTTCCGCGAATTTCAAGCGATCTTTGCTAGGGATGCACATGATTGTGGGGTTACAGACCTTCACCTAGTGCGCATTCCTACCGACCCAATGGCGCCACCATCCTTCGTACGCCAGTACAGAATCCCGCTGGCTGCCTATGAATCCATCCAGGAGATCCTTGACAAACTGCGAGAGAAGAACATTATCCGAGAGTGCAACTCGACGTACAACTCGCCAATCTGGCCAGTATTAAAACCCACTGGTAAATGGCGGCTTACCATCGACTATCGCCCGCTGAACAAACAGGTTCCTCTTTCTCGCTGGCCCATGATCCACCTGGATCAGGAGCTGGCCAAAGTAAAAGGTGCTCGTTTCTTTTCCACAGTCGACGTGGCAAATGGATTTTGGACCATGAAAGTGGATCCATCTGACCAGTACAAACTTGCTTTTTCCTTTGGCAACCGCCAGTACACCTGGAACCGGTGCCCATTCGGCTACTCAAACTCACCATCTGAGTTCAACATCTTCCTCCACAAAGCGATGAGTGACGCCGCCGCCCGAGGCAACCTCATCTATGTGGATGACATCCTCATGAGAAGCTGCACCTTTGAGGAGCATTTAGCCGAGATAAGACACGTCTTGAACCAGCTCCTGGCGGCAGGCGCCAAACTGGCACTTCGCAAAGGTCAGTGGTGCCGTACCAGGGTTGAATACGTGGGGTTAACAGTTGGCGCTGACGGAATCGAACCCCAAGCGGGGAGGATTCGCGCCATCCAAGACATCAAACACGCCGAGCTGTTTTTGACATGTGACCAGCTCGTCACTGACAAGGGAATGACTGTGTACTGGAAAAAGGTCAAGGGTCATTCCCAAGTTGAAGGACCCGACAAAGCTGGGAATGATGAGGCTGATCGCTTAGCCAAGCTGGGGGCAGAACAGGGTAGGCCTTGGGAATTCCGACACGAGTGGCTCCCTCCTCAACCGTGTGGGGTCAACGCTATCACCCGCAGGCAAGCGCGAGAGAGGCAAGAGGGTGCCGACGCTGACGCACAGACACTTCACCTCGGACGCAAGCCAAGTGATGCAGACCTGATCGCGATGCAGGAACAAGACCCCGTGCTCGTGATTGTCCGACAGCTGGTGGAGGACCTGTACACGGACGGGACCCCACAAGCTCCAGCGGGCAGCCCAACCGAACTGAAAGCCTTCTTCCGCGAGCTGCCACACCTGACGCTAGAGAAGGGCTTGTTGGTTCACACTAAAGGCCAGGGTCCCACCCGTTGGGTGGTTCCCACCGACCACAGGGGAATCATGTTAGCACACGCACATGATTTACCGGTGGGTGGCCACCGCGGCTCCCACGCAACCCTCCAAACCCTCCAGCAGGTGGCATACTGGCCCACCATGGCCCATGACACCAAACTATACGTCCAGAGCTGCCTAGTTTGCTGCCAGTTCCAACCGTCACAACCACTGAACCGAGCCCCACTCCAAAGGAGGGGGGTCACTTTCCCGTGGTCGCACCTGCAAGTAGACTGGGTCGGACCTGTCCCCAAGTCCGCCAGAGGTAACAAATACCTCCTCACAGTCACTTGCTCCTTCACCAAGTGGGTCGAGTGCCTCCCAGCACCCAACGACACAGCCACCACGACCGCTGTGCTCCTTCTGAACCACGTGTTCAGCCGCTGGGGACTTCCCCTTTCCATCGACTCCGACAGAGGTACTCACTTCACGTCCCAAGTCATGACAAACCTGTACCACATCTTAGGAGTGGAGGTAAAATTCCATCTGGCATACCACCCCCAGTCATCTGGTCAAGTTGAACGGGCCAACCGTACCATCACGCACATGCTCAGGAAGTATGTCAGCAGCAATGGTAAGGATTGGGACGTGAAACTCCCCCTGGTGCTCATGGCCATTCGGTCCACCCCGCACCGCTCCACAGGAGTCACTCCCTTTGAGATGATGACCGGCAGGGAAATGACCCTTCCACTCCACTTGTTGTACCACCCCGAAGATGTCAGTGTGGCCACAGCCTACACTGCACATCAATACGTGACCGATTTGCGGGAACACCTTAAAACCACCTTCTCCTGGGCCCAAGGAAACTTGGAAGCCAGCGCTCAGGGGGCAAAGGCCTACTATGATCGCGCTGCATCCCCAAAGGAGTACCAGGTGGGCGACAAGGTGTTCTACTTCAAATATGCTCATCCCGCAGGGACCTCAAGGAAGTTCCTCCCGAGGTGGTCGGGCCCGTTTGAAATCGTGGGGAAACTGTCACCGGTGGCTTACCGGATCAGGATCCCAAAGCCAAGACAACCCCCGGTATACAAATGGGTCCATGCAAATCAGATCAAACCATTCAAGCCATTCAGTCTCCCGGGCCGAGAGGTTGAAACCCCTCCAAGCGAGGGGGGAGAACTTCTCGGCCAAGACCAATAACAAGCTCACTAGTAGGGCCTGGCAACTTGCATGCAAATAACACCCTGCATGCACTAACCCTGCTACCACCATCCACTCCCCAATAGTGATCACATCTCTCCGCTTCATCTGTTCCAGGATGGATCTCCCTTGGATTTTTGGCATCCTGCTCAGCCTCCGAGTCACCTCATCCATGGTGATAGTTGAACCAGGCCCCCCAACGGGCATCATCCTTCAGGGGTCGCCTGGACTTCTCATCACCCGGTGCGGCTTATACACCCAGAGGTTCTACGTGCGCCTAGACCCCTGGGATGTATACCGCAACCACATCCGCAAGCCCCCCCAGCTGACTGAGGGAAGGCTAAGCGGAATCCAGACCACCGACACCATCGAGCATGCGAAACAGGCAACGGTTCACATGCTTGAACAGTTGGACAAATTCATGGTCACTGAGAAAGACCTCAGCGACGGTAAGCGACCCAAGCGGTTCCTCGGTGCACTGCTCTCCGCAGCAGCAGGCATCGGCTCGCTGTTCTCGATTGGCCTCTCCGCAGCCAACTCGGTCAGCCTGAAGGCCCTTCAGAGACATGTCGGGGAACTCGAAGAAGAAATGCCGGAAATCCAACAGAGACTCCTAATACAGAGTGAACAGTTACAAGGCTTGACCAAAACGGTTCAGGGAACCATACTCACTGTAAACTTGCATTCTGCTTTAATCAATAACACCTTGCATGCCTTAACAACCTTGTCAAGTATCGTCAGTGAGGACATAACGTATGTGCGAATAGTCAGGGATCTTATGCAAGATCTCCTTAGAGAAGTCAGTTCCTCCGTGAGTAGCCTCAGTACCGGGAAGATCCCCACGTACTTAGTTCCACTAACACTGGTTGAACAGATTCTCAAGACCACTACCACCACTGTTGTACAACCTTCACAGGTACATCTGGCATATAGTCTCGGCAGTGCTATTCCGATCTCTGTGAACCCACAGAACCTAGAGTTAGGATTTATCCTAAACCTACCAATCATTGAAAAGCAGAATGTGTACCGTTTAAAAACCGTATTGAATGTGGGATTCTGGGAGGGTAACACACACGTACACCTCCGAACGCCACCCACACTCGCCTACCACGACGACAACCCCTCACTCTACCTGGTCCCCAATCTCAGCATGTGCACAAACACCAAAGACATTCACTGGATCTGTCCCAGCAACCCTTTCATTAGAGATGTCACCAACTATCTATGTGGGCTGAGGGCAGACGCCCCGGAGCAGAAATGTCAAGGTAGTTTGTCCATCAAAGATGAAGGAACCGAGACCAGAGTAGAGAGAGCAGGTAGTCGATGGCTCGTCAACACACCTCATTCTGAAGCGACCATGTCCTACGACCGCCATGATATAGCCACCAAGCTCACCCTGCCCAATCAAACAATATTCCTCAATGTCCCACCAGGGGCTACAGTACACATTGACGACATAATCCTCCATCATCTCGATGCCGACCGACACGAGGTGGAGATTGAGATGATGGATGCATTCGTCGGGCACAATTTCACAATTGATGCCACCCTCCAAAGCCAGCTTCTGGCTGAGGGAACCAAATTGATTAAATTCAATTTAAAGCCCACAGGGCTCTCAGCCACTTTCCCTAGGCGGGCAGGTGGACACCCATACCAAGACCATCCCATCAGCATGGCAGCGCTCGGAATGTTGCTCAGTGGCTGGATCATCACGGCCGTAGTGGCGTACGCGATGTACAAGTACATCCAGAAACTACAGGCCCGACTGGATTCCCTGACCCTGGTCTCGCCACGTTTTGTGGGCCCATCCACAAACACACAATAGGCCAGCCCTCACCCAACCAAGAGGTGAAGGCACGGCCTACTAACCCTTTTCCTAACCACCCGTTCCCTTCCTATTTCTCACTCTCCTGTCCCTTTCCTACCTCTTTCATGTTCACTGGTGACGACCCTTAAGAAATGAAATGTATGTGTGCTTAGATAGTTAGAATAGAAATAGTAAGTCTGCCCAGACTAGCCTTAGCCTGCCCAGACTAGCCCAGCCTGCTCAGGAAATAACCTCACATGTGAACTGGTGGACAGGGAAGGACAGTATGTTTCACAGGACATGGGGACGTTCACAGATTCTATGGATTGTTCGGCCCAGGTTTGCTCCAAAGACTGTGACCTGCATCCCACTCTTCGGAACAAAGGGGGGATGTTGGAGCCAAAATCCTTTGTTCACTCACCCTCATGAGGAAGGGGGGGGGGGGCGAGGAGGGGGGTGAGCCACGTTTCTTTGAGAACAAAGAAACCATGTGCTCAACCCTGGAAAATTCGCCATTGATCACATGACCCCCCCCTGGGGGGCCCCCGGGTCCCCCCTCCTCTAGCTGCGGCACTGCAGCTCGACGGCAGGGGGACCCAAAATCCCGTCATCACCGGGTCACCGGCCCGGTGACGCGCAAGCCAACCCCGCGTGGATTGGCTGAACCACGGCCAACGCCGCGGGGAGCCCGGAAGACATCATAACGGTATAAATTCAGGCCCGGGAAGAGATCCAGCCTCTTCCAAAACGAAATCGCGTCAACCCAGACGCACCTTTTCGTAAGGAGACAAAGCGCCTCGTGTTAACGCACCTGGACCGGGCCTGAATTTTCTTCACCTCGCTGGACGAGCTCAAGAAAAGCGGGAATTCCCTTTATTTTTGGTTTCCCCTTCTTTTTTTCTTCCTTTTTTTTGTTTGCATCCTCCGGACCCCGAGCGCGCGCTGCAACCGCACGCTCGTCTGCAGACCGACCTGAGCATCGCTTCTTCACTCCCCCCCTCATCGCAAGAAGCTGCTGATCGCCCCTCGGATCACACTACGGGTTTCCCCTCCGTAGTCCACGTCAGGTCTCTATTTTCTGGGACGCCAGAGAACCGCCCGCGGCCACAAATCGACGGATTTCACCTGGCCACGGAAGCACGTTTCCCCCTCGTCCAACCAAGTAAGGCTTAGAGTCTGGGCAGGAATTAGAATAACGTGATATTATTATTGCTGTGTGTTTATTGTTGGTACTGGTAACTTTGGGACGCCGATCCCTGTTTCTGAGTACTTTTGTGTCTACGCGTGGACGGCCATCCACGCGAATCATCGCACGCACGCGCGAGCCTCCTCATCCTCAGCTCACGCTTCTGCTCCCAGAGTCCATATCTGCCTGAACAGCCGTTTTTGGACTCTGTACGTGTAAGCTGAGGCGGTCGCGTCAGTGTACACAGTCAGACACCCCCTCCTCTCTCCTCTCTCTCTCTCCTCTTCTCCTCTGTTTCCCTGTTCACTAACCAGCGCACGGTACGGCCGCCGCTGCCTCCGAGCGCCTCTGGTGACCGGGTGGGTAATCACATCGATTTCCTCGCCGGGTCGCCGAGCCGTTTGGCGCCCTCTGGTAGTCGCGTGGGTAATTGCAACCGCTCGTACCGCCATCTGGTGGTTGCATTAAGTCATCACAACTGCCCCGCGCGCCGACGCGCACCTAGTGGCCAGATCGGGTGATTACACCGGACCGCCGACGTCTACCTCCCTCTGGTGGACGTTCGTGGTCATTACCCTCTCACCAAGTCACGCCCCTTTCGCTCCACAAACCCGCACACACACACACACACATCGCTCCCCACACTCGAACACACACACACACACACACACACACTCACACACACACACACACACTTTATTAGCTGGCTTTGTTTTGTATTGTGTTGTTTTATGAGATCTTGCTTGATGTTTATTGATTAGATGTGATTCATAGATTGATGATTTAGGAATAGACGTTTGTTAATAAACACTTAATAGTTGAATTGAACGATTCTTGGTGGTTTTTGTGTGCTTTTCAGCGACAACTGCTGGTTGTAACAGTCAGTGCTCGGATTTACAGCCTTCCTTTCCTGCTTCAGTTAAATTGCGATTATCATTTCAATCAGAAATAATAATTTAAACATTTTAATTGAACTTCTTTTTTTTAAGACTGATGTTTCGTTTAAGACCCTAACTTCAGCTGGTGCCCCGACTTTGATTAAGTAACGGTAATATTCAATTGATTAATAGTTTGAATGGTTTAAATCAATTTCAATGATTTTAACGCTTTGGGTAATTTAACACACCTAGGAGGCGTTGGCGAATGAATGCAGGTTTTCCACGGGAATAACCCGCATTGCTTTTAAATAATTTTAAGTGTTTCATCGCATTTTCTGTGGTTAATTACCCGCACTATTATTGATTGATCTGTTACCCAGTTAACCTAATCACAACTTGAATTGTCTCTAAGCTATTGTTCATTTATTTTTGTTGCAGATAGATAATTTGTATGCTTTATTAATTAATAAATTAGTCAATTTATTCAATTAATACTCAAGAGTGCTTTTAATCATTTTTAAGTGGTTTTCGTGCACCTCAGCATCCAATTATCCAGTATTATTAATTCATAAAGCGCAAGTTTATCCAATTAATAATCCTAACTGCATTTAATTCAATTTCAATGGTTTAGCTCATTCAAATAACTCATTGTATTTAATTAGTAAACCCCGACTTTACTTAATTAATTCCAACTCCTCCTTGATTACTCCCGATTGTTATTAGATAAATAACCAAACTTGTTTGATTAACAATCCATTCTAAATTACTTGCAGATCACCTTCGGTGGTCCACTCCACCGAAGTAATTCAGCCTCCCCTCAGTTATTGACTTACAAATCGCAGGTTTGTTTCATTGATAACTTGAATCATAGGTTGCTCTCCGTAATTTAATCATCACTCGTAATCAAGTACCGTTGTTCATTGATAGGTCAATAGCCATTTGTGACGCCTTCGCAGCTTGAGCTTTTCCCCGGTTACTCCAGCGAGTCGCCTCCTGTGGGTCCACAGGCGCTTCGGTAGGTCACGCCACTGACCCGCAGTTGTCAACAAAGGAGTGACCCGTCACGCCTGTTGACCGGTCGTGCCACTGGTGGACCGCCTTCGCGATTGGACCCCGTGGAGGTTCCTCCCGTCAGGCGACCCTTTTTAGCTCAAAGCTGTTGGCCGATAACTGACTATTTACTCCAATCAACCTTTATAGCTTTGCATAACTTACACTTGGTACATTACCTTAGTAATCTATTACTCCAGTAATCCATTACTTTGGTGGCCTACCGCTAGTGATCAGTAATTGTCAACCCGTAAATAACAATTTACTTCTGTTTGGCGATTCGTTTATATGTAAATTACCTCTGACAGGGTAGAACCTTCCGGTAGCCTACCACTAGGGTAATTTGCATATTCTGATCACACGCTGACCCCAACACTGTCTAATGGCTTGTATGAGGCAGCGTGTCCTCACTGCTCAGAGTGGGGTCTCTCCACATCAATCTTATACTGCCGTGTTGTTACAGCTACGGTGATGAGGTGGTCATTGTTTAGGATATTGCTGACTACATAAGATGCCTAAGTAAACATGCACACACCGGGACATCATAGATTTTTATTTTTTTTTATGGTAAGTGGTAGTGAGTGGAAATCAAAGCTCAGTGGTGTACATATAGCTCAAGCATATTTAAAGATTAGTGCTTGTGTGTAAGTGTGTGTCTGTGGGTGTGTATGGCAAAAGTCAAGCTCTGTCCACTAGTTGTGTATACACTCGTGCATTTGGCTGTCGGTCGCTTTTTATCGACTCGCGCCAAGCCAATCAATCAGGCCCTAATCGACCCGATTAAAAAGCATATCATGTGGAGAGAGATGGTAATGTAAGTGTGCGAGCTCGGATGCCGTGTCATGCACTTAAATTCTGAACAGCTATTCATCCACCTATATTAATTTGATGTGCTCGTTTTAAATTGAATAAAAGAACAGGAGCCAGCTCTGCACATCTTCATCCCCGCTCCCTCACTTACACACACGCTTGTCTCGCTATCTTTGCGAGGCCACTCATTGACATAATGCACTCTCTTTGTCCTATGGCATATCATTTACATCACAATTAAGTCTCATACCTGAATGTAATTCTAACCCAGGGACACTTTAAAAGGCGTTCCCCATGTTGGACACCTCAGGATGAGTCAAAATGTTTTTGCCAAAAGTCGAGGTATTTATACACAGCAGTGGTTTTTAAAGTCCGGGTGTGCTATAGGGCTTCAGCAGCACAGCAGCAGAAGAAATATAGGAGTGAGGGGCATGCCTTTTCCTTGCATGTTTGTTTATTACTTTTTTCAGATAAAATCCTTCATTATTTATTATTAAAACACATATAGTTTAGAAGATAGTAGTGTAGCCCTGATCAGTATTGAGGAAGAATTTACACTGCATGTAGGTGAAATCCACCTGTATTGTGGTTTTTGTGGAGTTTGGCTCACATATAGGATTATCAATTTTTCATATTTTTGCAGTGTTGTTTGCGCTGTGCATTTCTGCGCCCTCTCGAAAAGTACTCTGTCCCTCTGCACTCTTCTGTGAAACACGTCCAAGTCTGAAACTGCTGTTTACAGGTTAAGGCCTCAAACACACAACCATTGATGCCTGCTTTGCTTAATTCTTCCTCTTGGCTTTTGTGTGACGTTTGGCCATCATTGCTGCTACAGTCCTGCTTCTGTCTTTGTGCAGAGTTCTGTCTAACAATAACACCACAATGGGTGGGGAGGGCAACAGGAGTCAGTAAAAAAATAGGGAATATATATAACCTAATATATAATAAAGACATTAAAAATGTGATATCTCTAATCTGAAGGCTGTTGTGTATAAATTATTAGAATTATTGTGAACTCTCGTGCCATGGACATTGGAAACCAAGGACAACCAAATTGAATCATGGCGTATTCTCCGAACTTGCTTTGTTCCAGCATCAGGATTAAGGAGTGAAACGAGAAACCACCCAATCAGTTGGTTTGCTCCCTCATCCCTTCCAGCCCCAGTGAAGACACAATGAAACCTGGTTTCTTGCTCGGGTGGCATTTTGCAGCTTAAGCAATGAGGCTCACAAATAGATGAAGGCACTTCTACAGGAGCTTGTCAACCACATGATCAAAGTAAAATCTGTGTTTTGACAGGATGCTGAAAAGGGAAAAAAAAGAAGCAATGAACCCCCCCCCACAAAAAAAATTTACCAGCATCTTCATCTTTGTGTCTGTGGAGGGTGTTGACAGACTACTGATGGAAAGGTTAAATGTTATGTGTAGCAACGTGATAGAGACGCAGAGTATTCAGTGGGAAAGTAACAATATATGACAAAAATGGTAAAAAAAAAAAAAAACACGAGCTGTCATCAGTATTTGGGAAGATTCTTTGAGCTTTTGATGTTGAAAAGACCGACGTGAAGATTTCTGGCTCGCATCGGTTTATTCATTACTTGAAATATGAAGTGTTGGGAAAACAAATTAAAGCAATTATCAAAAACAAATTAAATGTGCACACTGTTTGGGTTGAGGATCCTTCGATTTTCCTGTGGCACTAAGAACCCGAGCTGCCGAAAATCCGTGGTCCGGGCGGCTCTGTCAGCATGTAACTTTTCCCTTTTCTGAAAATGGACACATCATCGCTCCAGCACTTGACACGGCGACACTCTCAGACAAATCTCAAGCTTCGGGTTTGCTTTTTGCTCTCGCGCTGACATCCCAGAGGTCTTTACAGTGCAGCACGTGTGTCAGTCTCTCTCATTATTATCATCACAATTCCCTCTCAGTATCGGTCCCTCAAAGTCTCCGCCACCATTTTTTCTTTCTTTCTTTTTTCTTCTCCTGCTTTCACTCTGTGCAGCCTCACCTCTCTGTCTCCCTCACCCCTCTTTTCCCCGGCATGCTCGGGCTGCGGTGTCATTTTGTTTGGCAGGTCTTTGAGTCCCCTGTCGAACAGAACAGAAGCAAAGTCCTCCCCTGTCTCATCTGGTTGTCTTCTCATTCTCTCTCACCTCTGCTTTTTAAGAGACTTGGCAGGGCTCTGTTGAATTTGTCTGCACATTTTTCTTCCAGTCATTCTTCAGATGTTCTTTTTTAAGAATCTCTGCCACCCCTCTGTGCATGTTTTTTTTTTCTCTTCTCTTTCCTTATCTGGAAGCTATTAGTCTTGTTCTACTCACTCAAACAGACAAATTCACTAAAAACGGTTATGGATGTGAACTCTTTCCTCTTAAAAAAGAAAAAAAATGCGTAAGTCTTTTTAAAATATTATTATCCCATCTTTACTTCTATGCCTGTCTTTTTTTCCAGCCTGTATAATTGCGATATCTGCTGGTTGCTACTGGACAGAAAAGTGAGAAAAACATAGACTCATCGCCATCAAATAAAAAGCTCCTGGGTTGCATAACGAAACCACAATGATTTTTTTTTTGTTTTTGTTTTTTTAATAATGCTTTTGGCAGCAATGTGAGTTTTAACAATTAGAGTTGCAAGCGGTAGAATGAAGACGGTGGAGAGACGTAGAAAAGGCTTTTATAGGACCGAGAGATGAAAGAAAGGAACCTGCAAGCGGGGTGAGATAAAGGTTGCTTGAAGAAGGCACAATGGAGCAGGACGATAACTGAGATCTGTGATAGAGAGAGGGAGTGTGACAGCATTAATGTATGATGGACTGGATGCATTGTTTGGACGGAAATAGTGAGATATGGAGGGTAGAGTTATGAATGAGGCGCTACATTGTGTGAAGACAAAATATTTTATGGTCACATTGGAAAGAAGAACTGATTTAGTTTGTTAGTCCATACTTTAACCAAAGTGGTTTCTTTTGGTTAACAAAAGAACGTGTCTTTCACATGTTGTCTTGTATTTCAACACGATGCAGTACATTTGAGTTTTTTTGCATGTTGCTATCAAACTAACCTGAAAGCAATGCTGTGAGGGTGAGTTTGTGAAAATCTGCATAATGCAGCAGCAGTAGAAGTTCTTTTGGGGGGCATTTCATTGTATTGTGCACTAGAAGGTTCCTTTAAAATGTTCTATATGTAGAGATTGTCCTCATTTTTGGTAGCAGTTGTTTGATTTTTGAAAAAATATTGACATTTTCATCACGTAAAACTTAAAAGTCAAAATTAAACTTATTATGGCCTTATTTTTTTGGCATCTAAAGCTACGTTCACACTGCAGATCTTGATGCTCAATTCCAATTTTTTTGCCAGGATCCCGTTTTTTTTTTTTTGCGCGATTATTTCAAACGCAACCTGCCGTGTCAACGTGATCGGACCGGAGTGCATGCGCAGAGGACGACGTGAAGTCACGCCGAGCACGCTATTGAGGCATGTCAGCACCAGGAATGCCAACGTAAAACTCACGCACCCCAATAAAAACCAGCCTAAATCTCAGCCTGTTTAGAAATCATGAGAAAACTGTAAAGCTATTATGTGTCATAATGAACACGCCATAAACAGACAAATGCACAACCAATAATAAAAACAAAGTTAAAATTTAAGAGAGTTTGGCTCTATAATTAGGGGATAGCGCCATATCTGGCAACGCTGCTCTGCCCGTGTAGATTCATTTTCAAGTGGTTGTTAAATACGAGCCGACAAAATCTAGACAACGCGAGGAGGGAAAGAAGGGGAACATTTTGGCAGAGACGTGAGGCAGGTTAGTTTTACCCTACTGATGATGTGTTGTTGCAATAGTAATCCTGCTCTTTTTTAAAAAAAATTTCTACATGCATTTTAACATCGCATGTAGGAAAATATCAGAATGGCGCTTTCACACGGCCACAACTGAAAGTACCAAAAAGGATAACTGAAAGCACTATTATTACACCTGAATCTGAAAGATAAAAATGACAATCAAGGGAAAATTGGCAAAATTGTTGTATTTTACTTCAGAACCTGTTCACTGGTGTATTTCATGCAGTTCCTTTACCTGCAGCATTCAAAAATATGTTGGATTCTTCACTAAAGCAATTGTGTAAAGTTGTTGTTTGTGGTTTCCTATCCTCTTCTGAAACAGATAAAGGGGAAAATATTAGTTACACTTTATGCATCTGATGTTAGGATGTGTGCGATTGAACAGTTTGTGACCACACACCAGGGTCGGTGTATTTGCAGTCGAAATGAATTGTGCTTTCACCATTCAAGCCGCCTGAGGTCTGTAAAAACACAAGGAAGATAAACTTTAAGACAAAGATTAAAACCATGTCTAAATACTGCATATTATTGGAAAAACCAAATCAAGGTTTGATCTTTGGGTATCACATACCTGGAAACGCCCGGTGTAAACAGGCCATTACAGATATTGTCGTTTCACACGAGAGAGAATATGTTGCAGCTTTCAGTGTAGCAGGAAGCCTCTGGCTTTGCTGGCAAAGTCCCCTTTCTTTACTCTGAACCACTGTAGGTATGTCACACACATACGAACACAGATGCACTCGGGTCTATTCAGCCTCTAACGTGGAGGCCCCTAGAACACCGTGTTGACCAGCTATGTGAGGCTAAACACCGACTCAACAGACTGGGATTTCACTATATAACATGGTTAGGGCGAGCTCGGTTCTACACACACGCAGAAGGGACATGAATTGAGCAGGTTGATAGTCTGTAGGCGTACACTGTCACCGGAATGCTGGGCTCCTTGGACGTCCTCTATCGCGTCCTCATCCACAAGGTAACACATGTTGTGTACATCTATTAAAACACCTACAGTTTTTTATTGTGTTTAGACTCTTTTTTTTTGGAGGGGGGGTGGTCGAGATGTTGTAAATATCTCACTCTGACGAATTGTCAATTTATTGCCGTTTCTCTTTTCATCGTTTACATTTAATGCTTTTGCCTGAACTCAAGATATGTGAATTTCAACAAGTGTCATATGAATGGCTGAAGATCTGGAGGATCCTTAAACATAATCTTTGAACAGAAGGTGCACATTTCCGTACTGAGGTGTGTTTGTTTTTTGTGTGTTTTGTTTTTTTTATCTTAGCTGATGGCGGTGTATGAGGAGCAGGAAGCCCAGCAGAGGGGCGTGGCTAACAACAGCCAAGCCTCAAGCCCCGACCTCTACCAAACAGAGCTCTCTGTTTTCCAGCCAATCGCAGGAGGGGAGATCGAAGTCAATTCATCAGCCCTCAAGTCCAGTGAGTAGCTCTGCGTTATGGTAATGTGTTTAGTTGTCTTCTCCCAAATCCACATGAGTTGGTTTGCTTTGAAAACACCATCTCTTCAAATCAATGTGTTAAAATAATGTCTTATCAGACGTTTGATATGTAATTTACATTTCCGTCCATCCATCCATCCATCCATCCATCTAGCCATCCATCCATCTAAACGGCTCCCAAGATGGAACTTTTCGAAACCGCTCCGACACCGTCTCGGTGTAAACGGGGAAAAACTAAACTTTTCTAAAATGCTGCTACTGCGCATGCACATCACTGCCATAGTGAATAGTTCTTCTGCACATACGCATATAGATGGACAATAACAACAGCGTTTGTCTCTATAGAGTGTCATGACTCCCAGTCCATATTCTCCTGGGACTTGGTCATTTTATAGTAAACAGTCACCGGAATGACAATCCAACTTGGTCGTCTGTCCATGCGAATGTGTTTGTACTCGCCATTGTTATTGTTTATTGTGTAGTAATTCTCTGTATGATTGTGTGTGGTTTCATTATGGCACCAACTTGTGGCCTGACATGGTAATTACATCATTTTCTGCATTTTTTTCTTTTTCTGTACAAATTGACCTAATTTCTGTCTATCTAAACTTTGCTGAAATGGCAATGCAAATACAATGTGTTTTCACTGGAAATGTTACTGCGTAAACCAAATACTTATTTTAATGTCTTAACTGCTGATGAAACTGGGACTTGCGAGAGTTAAGTATCACGCGGGCTAAATTCACTCTCATAAGAGCCTCCTGGCTTAGGAAAGGAAGAATGTCCTTTGGGAATCTCATTAACCTTTGACTGTAACCTTTAGGTCATTGCACTCAGGTCCCAGCTGAAGGATCAGGTTCAATTTGGATGATATTTTGCAGGAAAGTGTCATAAAATATTTCAGAAGGAATAGAAAGGATAACATTAAGAAGTACGTTGGGCTACAGTGTATCCTTATTCTCATTTTGTACACACAGGGGATACTGTCAACTTTGGATATGAGCACAATGAGAGGTCGGGAAGTGACGGGCGGGACATTAATGAAGGCAGAATGGTTAAAGCAGAAACGTTGGCATTGCTGTTCCTGAGAATGGGATGAAAGAGTCAGATGAGAAGCAAAAGAGAAGACAGGAAGTGTGTGTGTTCTGTCAGGCTGTGAAACAAAAAGCTGATGTCTGCGTCTGGTTCCTGTTACCTGGAGCAGACCCGTCACCGTGACCTTCAGCTTCACTCTCTGCCTTACGTCAAGTCGAGGGCCGCTCAGTCGCATTACTGTACTTGTGAGTGTGAGAGGATTTAGAGCTGTCACAGCAACTTGTCTACATTTAATTCAGCTGTAACGAAAACAAACCGTGGAGCTGAATGGCTATGAGTGCGCACAGTAAAGCCTGAACAAACGGCAACATTTCAGCATGTTTTGTCATTGTTGTTTTCTAAATGTCACTTTAAATGAAGAGTGCTATTGCTCATGTATTTACTGTGAGCTGCCTTCTATCAAAAAAGCGCAATATTTGTCACTCTTGTTGATTTCATTGAAACTTCCGAGCCGGTTTTGAAGGCTGTCAGGCAGTTTGAGCTCAAAGACTTTTCAGACACACATTGTTTTTACAGTAGATTATTATCCTTCTTCTCTCTTCACAAACACTGTGTATGTAACATGAAACATTGTCTATTTTATTCCTTTCCTAGAAGTCATACAGTAATGGACGTCCAACGTTGTCTGATGGAAGCTTTCTAAATCATGAGGAGACCTGGGCTGTATGATCCAGATCCTGTTAGGACAGGAAGTTTAGTCTGTTCCAGTATAGTCGCCCATCAGCAGAGATTAGTAAGAATGTGCGACTGTCATGGGAGATTAGAGGTAACAGAGCTCTGGAGATGATCACTGTCGGACCGAGAGGGTCAGAGTTAGGCCTCCGTCACTGTCTAATGTTTTGGCTTTAAGTCCAACCGCCAGCCTCCTTCAGCTCACTCTCCATGTCTGCTCATCATTGCCTCAGCTTGGGACTATCTGGTTCTGTCACTCAGTCTTCTTTGTGTTGCTCACCACGGTTACACTTTGATTTATGAGAGTTCCTTCTTGCTCTTCCGCCTGTTTTTCCCAGATTTTTTTTCCAAGTTGCTTGTTCAAATGGACAGTGTTTCATTCAGAGAAGGAACAGATCCGAAGGGATTAAAAAAACAGTCCCGGAGCTGCATTTGTAGCGTGTCACTATTTAAATCACATTGATATTATTTCACAACATTAGTTGGGGTGAGAGAGCACAGACTACATTGTTTGGACTGCAGGATGGTTTTTAATCGCAACATTTCTAGACGATGTGTTGAGAGTAACGTGTTTACTGTTAAGAAAACAATCCATCATAAATACAGAAGTTCTTCTGAAGCACTAATTGACAATAACTTGCCAAGTCTTGACACCGAAAGTCGGCGTCCAGATTTAAAAGATATCTCATCTTGCACTTATGTGCACGGTGAGGTTGGATGACAAAGCCTGCAAAAGAGATCATCACTGATCATACCACTAATAATAGACAAACCAATAATGCGTTGTGGTTTTTCTTGTGTTGATTCATCAATCTTCCTGAATTTCACATGGAAATAAGGGGGAGATACACTAAGTTTTGTTATAAAGATTGTGTGCACATTATAAATGAAATGATGCTTGATTTTGAAGCTCACATACTTTTGATACGATGGAGCCGTCATTAGTGTTGATTGTAATGCCAGTCTCTTTGCCAACCTTAAATCAAAGATTCAATGATTTTTGATCACAATATGGAAAATAGATGTCCCGTTACTCCCTACATAGACGTCTTGATTTCTTTTGTGATACTCAAATTACTTTTTATATTTTCTGCACACTTTGCCATACTTGCGCATTTCTATTGTGTATTGTAAGTGATTTTCTCCCATTGTCCCCGTCTGTCTCAACAAACTCTCATTTGGAGCACTTGTGTTCCCCGTCCATTCATCTTTCTTTGGTTGCCTTCCTTTGACGAGATGAATTGATTAGAGGTTTAATGTAATCCATATCCCCCAGCCGGGCTTAAGAGCACCTAGGGTCCATTTTGTGGCAATCAATATATGACCCTACAAATATCATTTGGCCTGTCTTCTGAGTAGTCCTGCCGTACAGAGTCCCCTCCACCCACACCACTTCCACCTTTGCTTTTCTATTCCCGATTGAACTGTAGACGCGAACATGGCAGGGTTCCTAATGTATGTATGGATTGATGGTCCCTATGAGAGGGGGGTGGTCGGTTGGAGGTTTGGGAGTGTACCACACAGATAATGATAATGCCACCACTTATAAATCTTATTTATTTGCTTAGCTTTTTGCAGTGTTGACTTTCCCACTCAATTACAGTCACTATTTCCACAAGCTCCGGCGGCAGCGCGGGCAGCGGCGTGGCGTATTTCATTCATCAGTTTGAGGTAAATGATGATTTTATGCAGAGAGCTGATGAGATGCAGACAGTATCATATGTTACCTACTTGCACACTCAAACCTGCAAGTCAGCCACTTATTGCCCATTTGGATGCATGAACACCAGGGAGTGCTCTGATGGAATAGGAAGGGAGGGAATCTTACATTAACTTCAGGAATGAGCTTCAAATGTAGTCACCAGAAACTCCTGGTATTAATTCAAATAGTGGATATCTAAGATTTCTGCTTTCCGTCTTCCATTCATCTTTCTTTATGTAGCTTTTACTTGTACTTAATGTTCCCTTATCAACAGTCATAACACTGCATCACTTTTTCCTACTTTCTATTTACTATTATACGAATGGTAATACCTGTATAGTTTCACCATCTGTTTCACATGGCACATTGTGCACTGGGAAATGTTTTGCAAGCAGTTTAGACACAGCACTTCTCTGAAGTTTGCACTATTGGGGGAAAAAAATTGAACCATTGCCATTTACCTCCAGTGAAGTAATGTAATTTAAATGTATGAGGATGGAAGAGTCCGCAATATGTTATCGAAGCAAGCAGATGACAAGCAGTCGAATAAACCAGTTTGTGAATTAGTACACTAGGGCAAGCTGAATTCAAGGGGTTAAACTAATGAGGATGTTGTTAATGGAGTTTGTTAAGACATCATGTCACTTAGCTTCACATGTATCTCTGAGATATTTATACACTTCCATTAAAAGCGACGCTCTTTGATTGTATAGTACAATATGCTTTGTCAACTTTCTCACAAATGCATTCATATTTATAGGTAATATTGTCCCAATATCGGGATTTGCTTTTCTTTCAGCACTTTTGCTCGTTTTCACAGAAATATCCCAACAACTGTACAGAAGTTGTTGTTGTCAAACCAACAACTTAACGAAGTCCTCTCATCTCTCTTGTTTCTTTCTCATCCAGCTTTGACACTCATAAAGAAACACTCCCGGCCCTTTGTGTTGTGTGCCATGACTGTCTCACCGTCTATCTTGTCAGCTGAAAAATTATTATTAGACATGAATTTCGCTGACCTGTGCCTGCATCAAAATAGCATCAGCGGTTTTAAGACAAACACATTTGAGATGTCAGTATGTGTGGTTGTGTACGCACTGTATATTGTGATTGGAAAGAGACATGTGTTAGCAGAGTGAGAGTGGAGAGGGCTTATGAAAATAAATAAAACTTTAAAACTGTGCAATAATGTTTTCGAGATATTGTTTGTCACGCAAATTCTGACTCGATCCTGACTTTTCTTCTCTGTTTATTTGCTTACACACACACACCAGGATACAATATAAACATAGAGTTGCTCACAGGTTTCGGCTTCTGCTGAAATCATTCGGTTTCTATTCTATTAAAATACAAATTAACATTGCCAATTTTTACATTCTTTCAATTTGCAGATTAATATTTCAGATTTGTATTGCAGCCATCAGTACATGTATCCAACCGGCCCTTTAATACTGAGCCTCGGGTGATTAAAGTACTCCTGATAACATCTGCAAATAAATGCACCTTGGTTATTTACTGTTCTGTGTGCGTTTCTTTAGGTACGCCCCTGCTGGTGAGGAGCAGCAGTGACTCGGCCCTCAGCCCGCCGCCAGCAGAGACTGAACCCTCCTTCAATGGAGACAACACACTCATGGTAAGACCCTAAAAGGCTAGTTGGATGAAAATAGGCTCACACACAACTTGCACGTCCACGAGTGTAAGCCTTGAGAGCACACAGCAATACCTGGAAGCTAAGGATGTAGTATCTCTACTGTGTGTATGAACTCTTAATGACTCAGGTATACTCAAACATGTCCGTAGCTGCTCAGTTACCGCCAATCATGAGAGTGAACTAATTAACTTACGGTGTATCTCAAAGTCAATGAAGCTCTGCCGCTAGGCACACGCCTCAAGAGTATATAGAAATCTATGATACAATATTAAGATAAAGCATGCCAAGTTTCAACATATGGGGATTTGTGCATTTACAATACAGTAGACTTAAAGGAAAGTTGGTGTCCAGAAAACACTGAATGACTCACAGAATATAATTGAAAGTGTTGCTATTAAAAGACAGTTGAATCAAAGCTGAATTTAATATACGGTATTATATCGAGAGGCATTAAATATTTATCACTGCTTTGATTGGATTAAAAACAACTTTCCACTGTATGTTTACTTTTTTATTGCACATGTTTCTGGGGAAAAAAAGTCTCGGTTTTTGTATTTAAATCTAATTTGGAGTCAGTTTCTTGTCTTTTTAGTGCCGAGGAGACTTGGAAGAATGGTGTTAGCCAGATCAAACTTCATCGGGAAGTGTAAAAGGCATGCAAACTGATACCACCATGTTTTTTGTGCAAGCTATTGATTTTCTTCAAAGAATCGTTACGGGCACCATAAGCTTCTCCGAACTGTTGTTGTAATCTAATAGGCGTTTTTTCCAAAAAATATGCTAAAGCACATTAAAACTCCTAAGGGGATAAACACTTTGATTTTGATGACCCCATGGCCTTCCTCTCAGCAGGATAGATGAAACATTGTCCTCACTGCCTGTGACCTGAAGAGAATAGAAAATAGGATCAGTAATCTTATCGACGACTGAAAGAATCCGATTAGAAATTTCTCTTTAATTAGTTTGTCATCATGTAATCAAAGTCAGACCAAAAACATACAAAAGTAGGTATTTGTGTTGTTTTTTTTGTTTTTTTTTAACCGCATCCTATCTCAAATATCGACACATGTTCTCTCGTAGTATTTCCTGTTTTGCCTGAAGTGGAGTGTGGACATGACTCAGCAGTTTTCATGCTTGTGAGATACATGGATGTGTTTAAGGGTTGGGCTGGATGGTGCCTTTACGTCTTCATGTCCTTTCTAATCCAGACGCACTCTGACACATCAGGCTCCATTAACAAAGACGGACGACCATCTCTTCTCCGCCTTCTTTTCATCTTCTTCTCTCTCTGTCTTCCAAAAGGCCAAAGGGCGAACACTTGTTCCGTTCTCCTGTTGCCTCATCTGTTCTCCCTCCCCCCCTGCTTTACCTTCCCCTCGTCCTCCCTCCTCACAACAGCCAAACTCACTTTTACATCGGTGTCGTACTTCCAACTTTTTTATTTTCAAATTTTTAAACAGTTTGATTCCGGAATTTACAAAAACATATGTAAAAAAAACAAACAAAAACAAACACACAACCCTTTGATCTATTACGCTGCAGCTGAAACTGTGTTAAAATGTTTCCTTTGTCAGTTCAATCTCTTTATTCTTCCATGTTTGCTTAAACACTTTGAGATTAGAGCAGGATGTGTCACACCAAAAGGCCCGTGGGCCAAAACCAGCGCGCAAGAGGCTCCGATCTTACTGCCACACCACCAAAAAAAATGTAAAAATTTCAAAGAAGGCATTACTTTTTTAATACATTTCTTAACTTTCTTTGGTGCGAATCAGGAGCGACTTCACTAAAGGTTATTCTGAAATCTCCATTTGCAGTTCCTGCCATCATCACTGTTTATTCTGAGTTAATTATCCTCCTCAAATATTTTTCAGCTTTCTCTGTCAAAAAATAAGTCTTATATTTATCCCCCCACCTAATATTTATGTGCATAATTACATATAATACACACCTTTTTTTTTTTTTCTTTCCTCTAATCATGCATATAAACATGCATTTACTTACCAGAGCATCACAACAGATAAAAATCATTATGCAGTGTGCCAGTTGCATTAGAGATGCTGTGGTGTTCCAGTTTCACCCGACAGATCGGAGGACACTAAAAATCCCTCGCGCTTGCTGGTTGGAGAAACTCCACTCTTGATTGGACTCTTGAGTCATGAGCCTTCGACCCATGAGAGTCTTTACTGGACAAACACGCTTTTTAATCAGGCCATATTCCCCGCTGAATGTCTTGTTTCCAAGGCTCGCCTCTATTGGGGGAAGTGATTGTTTCTCTGAGGTGGTCAGTCTCGCTGCTTGTTTTTTTTTTTTTTTTGCTGACTGATCTAACCTGTTTGAGGATATACAGAGCACACTAGTAAAGTATGTCCTGCATGATTCAACAACAAAGGGCCGGATTTGTTGTCTCGCTAATGATTCCATTCATTAACACCGACTCCACAATGGCCAGCTCCTGTGGTAATTCGTGACGCCAAAAACAACATGCAGTGTTTTGATTTGCAACCCATAGCTACAGTGATGGCTGGAATTCTTGCCTCTCCGAATTTCAGGTAAAATATTTTGAAAATCTTGTAAGACAAATGTTGTGTTTGATCCGAATTTTGATTCTAATGTCGAGAAAGTGCAGAAATATAAATGAAACTCTTTTCCTTCGGAGAAACAAAAAGTTATATTGTTCATTAGATGACGTTGGAATCAGAGCAAATAGTTTTAAACCAAGTCAGAAAAATGATTTGCAGGCAAGTTAGCTGAGGAGAAGTTGGACATTTTCAGAGAATTGTCTCATAAAAAAAAACTCACTTAAGTTGAATCTGCCCTGTTATTAAAGTCCTTACAGCCATTTGAAGAGTTGCATTATTCGATTAGTGACCCTACTAAGCACTTCACTTCATTTCTCTTACCACAAAATGGTTTGAATGAGCTTCTAATATCCTTTTCTCATTTAAATATGCAGATCAGTCCATTTCTACACAGGTCTTTTAGAAGTTCACAATAGCATTTAAAGCGCCATCCACTGATTTCAGTTGCTTAGCAATGCCAAGAGATTCTGTGGAGGAATTTAACTACCGACATTGTGTTTTGGCTGTGGTGTAGTAGTTAGCACTGTCACATCACGCCGAGATATTGTGGGTTTGGCCTTTTGGTGAGGAGTTTACATGTTCTCCCTGTGAGTGTGTGTGTCTTTCTTTCTGGCTCTGCTCTGTGATGGACTGGTCACCTGTCCTAGAATCTCCCCGTCTTCGTTCATCGTAGGGCTGCGTGATTATATTTTTTTGCCGCGTCAACGTGCATGCACTTTGCATTCATGTCCTGAATATCATTTCACTTGTCTGCTCGATCACATGGTGTCACAATCAAGGAAAACAATTCCTAAAAAGCATAAAAGTCAATAAATGTTCCACTTCTAAAATGCAAAAAAGACAGAAGATGAATAATAATTAAAAAAAAAAAAAAGAAAAAGATACATATTCCAAAACCCAAAGACATAATTTGACTTCAAGATGTCATACACAGCTGCCTGGTCTTGGCTATGTGTCAAGTATTAAAGCCTTCTACAGCACACATAAATGATCAATATTTGGCAAGTGAGACTGTAACAGTGTGCGAGAGAAATATTTTGACTCTGAGGAACGAATTTCAATCAAAGTTTGACCCGAGTTGTCTTGGATTTGACATTGCTAACCTGAAGTGTTCTGTCAACATTGCAGCGCTCAGTTTAGTCATTATAATTTTAAAATAAAACCCCCTTTTCACTATTTTGCCTGGAAGTCTTTTCTTCCAGCTTGACAGCCTTTGTTGGCTCACATTTCTCTGCTTCTCTGTCTGATGCCTGCTGCGTTGCAGGAACTGCTGCACAGAGCGTTGGGCTCGGGCATGAGACCAGAGTAAAAGCCTTTTTTTCTTCTTTTTTTGGATCCTTTTTTTTTTTTTTTGTTTCCTTGACTATACCTCACTCGTTCACACACGCACACCCTCACAGTCACTCGCTCATCTGTCTCCTCGCAGCCGTCCAGGTTCAGATGGAGGTAATGGCTCCGGGTAATTGTTCAAATTGTCACTTGGCCTTTTGCTGAGAGCGATGAGGGCAGACGAAAGTACTCCTCTTGCAGTAATTTTCTGTCTTTCTTCTGTCTCTGTCTCTTTTGTCCCCCTCTCACTTTATATAATTTCAACTCTTGAGAGATTTACTGGTTGCGAGCATACTTTTTCCTTTCCTTTTAAATGCCAAGCTCAAATGAATACAGTAAGCCGCGGAATCACTTTCTGTCATGCGTACGACACACACACACACACACACACACACACACACACACACACACACACACACACACACACACACACACACACACACACACACACACACACACACACACACACACACACACACACACACACACACACACACACACACTCGTAGGGTTGCAGGGTAGGTCCTGTGTGTTAATCAAGCTGGGAGTACTCCCTCCTGCCCACAATACTACTGGGGCTAATAAGGCTGTGCTGCGAGTGTGACTGTGCACACCTGCATCTATGCACTGTGGCGTTTTCACCTCCACTGCATAATCATTTTGTTTACCTTAATACACACCCGTTACATTTTATTGAGGAATATTTAGTTTGAACTTTCTCTCTTTCTACCGCAGATTCATTAAGTCGCGACATAACTGCCGGTCAGTGGGTTACTGCTGATGCTTCAGGGAAATGAATGTCCCGTCTGTGATATAGTGTTGTTTACTTCCTGCTTTATTTTAACAAGCCTAAAAATATGTCACATATTTTTTCTGTCCCAGGTCACGTTTTCCAGTGACTTGAATGTGGCTTGAAAATATTTTCTTATCCTGCTCACATGATAGTAACTTCTACCAGATCGTGAGCAGTATCTAAAAATAACACTGTGGAGGTGGATTGAGGCTTCCACAGGCTTTACACAATGTTTTCAAATGAACATGGAAAAGTTTTGTTACGTTTTGTGTTTCTGTTTACAAGACAACGGTGCTTGGAGGCTGAAAATGCAAGTTTTTGGGCAACGGCTCCCAAGTTGTTGATTTTCATAATTTCATAAGAACAGCTTCAACTTGTGGCCTGGCACACTGACTACTTATTTTCAGTCTTTCCTTGTAAGTGGACATCGTTTTCAACACGTCGCCATGTAAACGCATAAGTCTTTTTAATTAAAAATGCAAAAAGATGCATTTTCACTTGAAACATTGTGTAAATGGAGCCTAAATGTCAAAGCAGAGCCATCTAAAAATCAGCTTCTGAATTTTTCTAAACCCAAAAAAGTGTATTTTTTTTCCTTTTTCTTCCTTCTTTTTGTCTCCATCCTAAGTAATATAAGAGCTTTCATGAATATGTATCCAGAGTTTTGTCCTTGAGATGTTCTTTTGCTTTTTGCATGGCGAGCACAGGTAACTGATTCTTATGGGTTTTTTCAATAACTGGAGCACCCACTGCTAAACTCAACATTCTCCAGCAGGATGTGGCGATAGAATTCATACCACGGTGCAAGAATTCAATATATCGGAATAAACTGTAATGCTTTAAGTAAAGTAATATCTTTCAACTTTTTTGAAAAGTCAACGGAAAACGTCGTCGGTGAGATTTGTATTGCTTTGTCGCCTTTAAATATCAAACTTAAATGAAGACTGCTGCTTTAACTGAAGACAATTGTAGCTGGTTTCTCCTTAAGCTTCGAGGCGGCACGGTTGTGAAGTATCTTCAGTCGTTGGCTTCCAGAGAAGAACCCAGGAAGTCAAGAAAAGCCACCAATTATTAACACAGTATTAACACGCCTGGCTAAAAAAACACAACAAAATTTGCTGAGCGAATCATCAAATTTGAAATCTATAGTGTTTGTAAAGACTTTACCACCACCACGAATCACAATATTTATTTTTCTCTTAATAGTTGTGTGGATGTCAGTTTACTAAACTAAGAAGTTAACCATTGTTTTTCTAGTTGGAGTGATTTCATTTACTGTTTCATTAGTTTAACCGAAAATTATATTTTGTATATTATCCATTTTCTTCTCCGTTCGGTCTGGCCCCTTTGACTTCTCTATTCATCATGCACATTCCCAAAGTGATATTCCAGGATGGATCACCTCGACTTTATCACTTTCATACAGACGAACACGCATACATGCATTTACCAGAAAATGCCCAGCATGCATTTCTACTAATTCATCATACTGACTCTTGGAGCGTTTTCAGGAAACACTTAGCTTGATTGGTTATTCAGGAATTAGTAATATTACTAATAGTTTGCTCTTTTTTATCCGCTTTAAGCAATTATTTGAATGGACTGAGAAGACTAAATGCCTGCAGCCCATTTATTACCAGCGTAGTTCTTTTTCTTTTTTAAAGTGGGACCATCTATCACAGAGTTAAAATGCAAATCCTCCTCCTGTATTGTCCATTTTTTGGAAAGCTCACAAGTATTGATTAAGCTGTCCAGCGTCAACAGACTGATGTATGTACGTTTTCTCTATACTGGTCTTTTGATGTCTCTCTAATAAATTGTTGTCATGTAAAAAGTGTTTTCATTCTTGAAGCACCAGCCCTTTTATCATTTTGCCAGTTTTATTGGCCGAGCAATTATACACATATCAGTCATAACAATGTGACCACTGACAGGTGATGTGAAACTCAATGTTTCTGTTCTTTATCATTGGACCTGTTGGTTGGTGGCATATGTCAGGACGTTAGAAGACATTCTGGCCTCAGAGAGGACGGATCTGACCAAGTTTTGATTAAAAAAACAAATTATGATGGCTGGGTCAGAGTATGTTCGAAACTGCAACTGGTGTGGGGTGTTACCAGCCTGCGTTCCGATGGCAGTGAAAGAAGGCAGTCTGGCACCGTGTTCTTCTGGAAACATTTGGCACGTGTCACAAAACGTCCCATTGTTGCAAATCAAGGACACACTGTGGTGGAAGCTGCTTTACCTTATAGCGGTGCCTCTTTCAGCGGAGGAATGCGCCTTTGCCAAAAAGCAAAAAGTGTTTGAGGACTAGTTTTGAAGTGTTGACTTTGCCGCATAATTCTCGGATCACAATTCACCCGAGCATCAGTGGGATGTGCTGGATAGACTAGTCCGATCGTCGCAGTCACGACCTCTGAACCTTCTGAAAGGATCTGCTGCTGACATCTCAGCTCCAGATACCGCAGCACATGTTCTCAGGTCGAGTGGTGAATATGGATAAAGTCATCAAATGCAGGTGCGTCATCGTTTTAAGGAGACGCTTGCATTATGCTTCGATGCAATTGATTATCTTTTGACAACCACGACAGAACTGATCAATCTTGAAACATTTGAGATTTTGTCGATTTTTCTGAATGTGTCAAGAGTGTACTCTTCTCAAAATATAAATATTGTACATTCTTGCTATGGGGAATAAAGTATATTGACAACCCAGTGAGAGTTGGAATTCTGGCTTTGGCAGTCTCAAGCAACAGGGAGTTCAACGTGTATAATTATGTGTTCAGAGCATCGCCGGAATGCTAATATGAATAATGAGACACATTTATTCGTTCAGATTCATTTACTTGTTTTAAATTAGCCTTTAATAACTAACATACATGGCAGGCCTTTGTAATTAATATGTTGCTCTTCCGAAGAGCAAGAGCGAAGAGCAGAGAGACTATTTCTGCGAGCAATTACTAAATGAGACATGATTAAGCACCAGAGGCTTTTCGATTAATGTGTGAGTGGCTGTTATGGCAAAGGGGTTACTGTGATTGATGTTACCTGTCATATCCTTACTAATTAAGCTCACATGACGGCATCAACAGCCAGGCCAGACTAATTGATTTCCAGGCCACCCAAACCCAAACCCATGTTTACTGTACTGGCAGTCTGCAGCTCACTGCCGGGGTCTCACCTCACCTTCCTCTATCTCCTATCCCTCCCACCGTTGTCTCACATTCCAGGCTCTGATTCTCAACTCATCTTCACTCCTGTGCTCTCTGACATCTGTCGTGGGTTTATCAACCCTCCTTTCTAATTTGTCATGCTCTCGGCTCTCTTTGGTCTTTGCCTCCGTCGTTGTGTGACAGGTGGAGCCGGTCATATGGCTCTATGGTGGGATGCTGGGGGTCAAAGGTGGAAGGTCAGAGAGTCCATTAGGGTCGACTACTGAACGGGGCCTTATTGACCTGTGTGTGTGTTTGTCTCCATATGCTCACATAAACAAACCAACATACTAACATATGTCTTTTTTTTAAATTTTTGAATATCCTGTCCCACTGGATTTTTAGATTAATACTAAACACATGTACAAATTCCAACTGTTGTTTACATTGTAGTGCAGCCTGTACTTCAATTATTGCTGCTGTAGTTCATAGTATTCTGTTGTTAGAGTTGGTGTACAAGGTAGGGATGTTTCTGGTCAACATCTTTTTCATCAATACGATTAGCCAGCTGGTCTAAAAAAGGAAAAAGCTCAGCAAATCTGAAGCTAAAGCTCAATATAATCGGTTTACTTCTTTAAAGCTTTTACTTCCAAAACAGTTCAGTAAAACAATACCTTGAAAGGTCATTGTTGTCGAGGGTTTAGCGTTTAAGACGGAGTTAGATCCCAGTGTCTCTGGGTGAACTATATCAAGTTGTCATGAGAGTGGCTTACAATGCTAGTAGCAGTTGAATGTGGTTGCTCATCGCTCCAGTGGGGAGATTATCACATTTTCTGTACGATAAATCACACTTTTGTTAGTTGTTTAGTTGTTCACACAACCTGCATTCTCTCACTTCTTTAAAATCAGGCCTTCAAACACTATTATTTGCTCAAGCTTTCCATTAAACAACTGATTTTATGCAATTTTTTATCTTTATGTGAACGTTTTTCACTTTATTTATCATTATTTTTATGCTTTTCTAAATTGCTTTGTTGTAATGTATTTCATAATCGTACTCGCTTCAAGATTAAGATTCTTAGTCACCTCGTTTTAATTTATTTCTTTAAAAGTACTGTGTATTCCCTTTGACTGGTACAATTTAAATAATTTTGCCTTGCTTTACATTCAGAAGTGACATGTATTAAAAAAAATACTCATATGTACCACCTGGTGCCACTAGATGGCACTGTATGACAACAGAATTCTGCTACAGTACCAATGAAAAATCTCAGTCACTTAGATCTGTATAATACGATATATGCAAGTAATATACAAGTAATCTTGTTGTGCTCTTGGAAGTGTTAATGCTTTTTGATTGGAGTCTCAATTATTGTAATGTCATGTGGCTGCACAATGGTTAAAGTGCTTTGACGTACATACGCTTATATGAATAAATTATTGTGTCCCTTGTCTAAAATACAATATTATGAATTTGTTTAAATATATATATTTTTTTATTTTAAGTAACTCTGAGGTAGCAAAATGACTTACGCTCCATAATGTGCAGTATCATAAAAAGTGTGCAGCATCCTCGGCTAAATACCCCAAAGCATTCTTGGGTTCACAAAGGTCGGCTTTGTTTTTGAACATAATAGATAGTCGAGATTTCCGGGAGACAGGATCCATTCTGTGAAGTAAACAACATATGGAGCAGTTAGAAGTTATGGCAGAAGTGCATGCATGACAGATGACGTATTGCATGAATCACCTCTCTGTGTCTCTAAGACAACTGTACACACTCATACATACAAGTCCCATGTGCAGTATGTAAAGTAATTATTATGTTGGCTCACCACTGCACTTTTCCTCCCTAACCCTCTCTGTCTTTCTCTTGGTTGCCATGCCCAATGACAGTGTTATTTATTGCTGCTTGACAACACTGTCTTGTTGCCTTTAAATTGTAATTGCTATTTGCACATCATCCATCCATCAAATTAGCAGCCCCTTCACTCATGGCTTCACTCGTTTATTCACTCACCTCCCTTTGTTTCGCTCTCTCTTCTAAGTTTCACACCTGACGTACATGTTCCCAGGTGCTGATTTTTTCATAATGTTACATAGTTAATTCTTTGCCCTGCAATCCAGAAGCGATGTTGAGTTTTTTTTTTTTAATGATAGTGGTTACTGGGCATTAATTGACAGAATCTATGTGCTGTGTGTTTATTTCAGGCAGCCAGTCCCGCTGGAGAGAAGCCGACGGGAGTGGAGCGACCTCAGGGCAAGCACACCTTCAGTGCCAGGTCAGTGTGTTTATTAGTTACATGCGTGATTGATCTGAAGCCTACCGCCGATTTCCACATATTTTCTTTGTAAGTTTGAGTGTTGGGTTTGGCTTAATGTTTTCTCGAGGACCGTTTTGGTGAGAGGGTCCGCATGTGCATGTTTGTCGACATTCATGTTTATTGATGCTTTTGCGTGTGCGTTTCTGTCCTACTTTTCCCTTCATTAAAGCAGAATTCTAATCCAGATCAAGGCCCTCGCAGATATAGTTGGTGTAAAGAGGTCCCATCATTAGCTCACTACAAAAGACTGCCAAAACAGGGTCAGGGTCACGCACATCCGCATAAACACACAAACACACACACGTTCTGAAGCAGGAACACAAACATCCCTTCAGAAAACACAGCCATACACTCGTAGGCTCTGAAATAAACAGCTACAAACTCACTTGCATCTGATATTATTTTAAGGGTAGACACAACACATAAAACACATACATACACTAATGAGTGCTGCTTAATTATGCAATGTCTCTCCTATGGGACTGCTAGCTGTGTGTGTGTGGATGTGGATTATTTTAGCCATTCAATGTAGCCTCATACATTCACACACAGCACAGCTTGCATATACTGTATTTACTCACCGGCCACTTCATTGAGTACACATAGGTTTCTGTCAAAAAATGGGACTTCACAAAGGTGTTCAGTTTTGCTTCAGATAATCTGTGGCTGTGCTGACATGGACCAAAAGTAATCTGTTTAAATGCTGATCCGATTAAATTTGCACCATATAAACACTTCAATCTGATTATATTTGCACCATCCGATTGAAGTTCCGTTCGGATCGTAGGGGATAAATGGAGTCCGGTAGCACATCGGGTTACTTCTTGAAGTGCGAGCTTTGTGTGCTTGTCTGTGACGTAATACGTGTCACATCAGGTGACCCGCGCTCGTCTCTTCCTTATTTTGAACCAAGACTATGTTTCTTTAATATCGCAGTTTAAAAAAAGAAGAAAAACACCCACAAGCGTAATCACTTTAGCTTATTCAGTTTTTTAATACGAGAGGGCTTCCGGGTGAAGCCGGAGGTGGGAATCTGTGTGGCATGTCACAAACTGCAAATGTGACAAATATGGGATTGATCCACTGAAATGAATTGGGGAAATCTGATCATTGAATCGTAAAGAATTCAATCAGATTGACACAAAAGTGCCCATATAAACACAGCCTTTAATTCTAATATACATTTTCGTTGCAGTTTGCAGAGAAGTTAAGATAGATTACATTTTTTAGTTTCTAGTATGTTGTCCTTGTCTTAAATTGTAATGCTGGGCCTGTAGTATTTGCAAAACCCAAGATAGTAGCTTATTTAATTTTTCTACCATTCAACCCAAGTTAGTTTGAGATCTTCGGGTTTTATCTCTTTGATACGACTATCTTATTGCGGTACCTTTAGATTTAATAAATAATGTGGGTGTAACATGTTTAGAATGTGCGTGAGAAATATTGACAAGGTGTTCACATTTAAAACCAAGCACCTTTACAATGTTGACAGACCCCCCCCCCCCCCCCGCAGCCCCCACCTTTCCATCTGGTGCAGAATGTGTGACAACATCATGTTGGTTCATCATCACCAAGGCGACAGATGACAGCGAGATAAACAAGCAAAAGCAGAATAGATGCTAATGAAACCCCATCGTCAGCGGCTCCCTCATCTCAGAGTCATGCTCGTTCCATAATTTCAACACGATTTACTCGGTTTTTGGTCGTGGCCGGATTTTTAGTGACAACAGCTGCAGGAACATTATGATGATGTTTTGACTGAGCTCAACCAATTCTGCATCCACTGTTCATACAGCTGATGATCAGAGCTCAGCTCGATCCCAACACGGGCAGGTAGACAGGCCAGATGACCAGATGACCCTGGTCCCCCTTGTGTTAAACACACCGAGGCCTCGTTTCTGCAACGTTTTCAAGTAAAAACGAAAAACCTTTGTTGAGCGTCCGTTTCTACAATGGTGCTCAGAGCCACTGTGAAAGCAGCTCTTAGTAAATGGCTCCTTCAACTCTCTGGCTCCGTGTGGACGGAGGAAAACGCAACTTATCTGAAAGGCTGCTGCATCCCATGCGCACCACAGTAAACACAGTTGCTCTGGACAATAACAATGGTCACCTGTAATAACAATCCAACTTCATCGTCTGTCAATATGAATGTCCATATATTCGCCATTGTTAATGTTTATGACATAGTGTTCTCCAAGTGCATGTGTGTAGTTTCAGTACAAAAACAACCAACAGCACCGGCGAGTGGCCCAACATGCAAACTACATTGTTTTCATCATTTCTGCCGTTTTTGTGTAAACAGAAGACGTTTTCAAAATGTTGCCCTGTAAACTCTGCACTTACCAAAGGAGGTTAGGATTAAAGGGATGCAGGGTCAGTGTGAAAACGACTTAAGAAAGGCAGAGGACTCATACCTCTCTCGCTGAATATCCAAAATACTACAGTGAAGCCAATGCGTGGTGCAACCTCTTTTCATCTCGAGCTCTCCCTCAAGTTGGGAACCACTGCTCTAAACAATGCTTCTATTTTTGTTTCAAAGCAACTGTCAAGTCCAGTTTGGGGAAAAAAAGTTGTTGATTTGTTAATAGCATTACAGAATGCGCAAGCTGTGTTTCCCCCGTCCTGCTGCGTTGTATAATAGTATCACATAGTGCTTGCTAATGGAGATTTGACTTTAAAGAATTATCAAAGCTAATAACCACCCCTACCCAGAATTTCCATTAGTGCCCATGGCACTAATGGAAATTACCAACAGTAGTTTTTGTTTGTCTCATTTAATTGATTTAATCCAAAGGTCGACCTCAGACAGATTAAAACACAAGTGTTTTAATAATCACTCCGCTATAAAACCAGAGTGCCCACACAGCCGAGCCGAGGGCAGTGGTCGCAAAGGCATGACTAATACAAAGTCCAGACAGTGAATAGGTCAGTTGTAAATTTGAGAAAGTGGCTGTTACATCAGTGATCAATTTGCCGCTCCGTCTGACAACACTGACCTCAGTTAATGGATAGTTTATGACGCCGTGCTTTGGAAATCATCAGGTCAGTTTGGGCCTACAATTAATCCACCCTTAATCCATAAATAATGAAACAAAAAGAATATGTTGCTAACTTATTAAAGAGGACGAGCTGCGACGGGGCATCTGAGCTTTGTGGTGAGAGCGATGTGCTCCCTCATCTTGGAGCAGTTGCAGCATTTTTGCGTAAGTGAAAAGCAACAACCATAAGACACAGACCGGAATCAGATCACATATATGCACACGTACACTGTATGAAGAAAAAGTTGTTTTTTCTCTCCTCATTTTCCCTATTATGCCAAACTATGAGTTACTATTCCCACAATTCTTCCTCCTGCGCAAATAGACAGGCAAAATGAATGACGGCGATTAAGGCTTACCTCTTATGGTTCAATGTAGTGAATATCAAGCTAATCATTCAAGACAACCACTCACATTCATTTCGTCTTCTTTCTAACTTATTTCCCCAATGTACATATTCTCCCATGCACACACTACTTGGTCACACACTCACGAAAGCTCAGCTGTGAGTAATGTAAAAGTGATGTAATGGTTTTTGCGGTCGCTGGAGAAACGATCCTTGAAATTGCAAAAAAAAGGCCAGAATGAGTGGAAGAACGCCACCATAAATACTAGAACAGCAAAGCATATGTTAAGCAAGTGTGTGTGTGTGTGTGTGTGTGTGTGTGTGTGTGTGTGTGTGTGTGTGTGTGTGTGTGTGTGTGTGTGTGTGTGTGTGTGTGTGTGTGGGTGTGTGGGTGTGTGGGTCCGTCCGTCCTCACCCTCACCCTATAAATACAGTAATGTCTCATTATCATTTGAACCACATGGCGTGTACACATAGGGACATTCATTCCTTTTCAATCTAAATGTCCTTTTTATACAGAAGAACAGATTTACTGTAAATTGGTATATTGAAATAAGCATTTCCTGGGTGTGATATTTCTCAGGGTTCAGGACTGCAGGTGTTTGAGAAGCTCAGGGGGTAAAAAAAAAGTGAATGTGTTTTTACGGACCCTCAGAACAAATTGGATGTCAGAGAATTGTTTCTGGTTTTACCGCATTTACACACGCAGATGTTTTTTTCAGTTCATCCCCACAGAATCTTGGTGCTATGGTATTGTGATGCTGATTCATCTCTTTATCATCTTTCTCTTTCTCTTTCTATGCTTTTACGTCAATATGTACCCTTATACTCATGAGCCTTGGTTCCTGCTTGTCTCTTTATACTTTTCTCAACCTGGTTAAAATCACTTTAAATAAGTAGTTCTAAAAACCTGTATTTGATTTCAGGAACTTTGTACTTTTTAATTTTTGGAACCAAGGTATCTAAAAAATTTTTTTAATAATCTTTTCACCCCAAAAACGTCCCTGACTATGGGCTATTACTGTCCAATGACCAATGAAGGATACGTATTTCTGGATCAGCCTCGCTACAAGAGCTCATCCCCTCTTCATTGTTGTCTCAATTAACCCATTCACGATGCAGAAAGCACAATCAAAGTTGAACCTCAATATTCACAATCCCTCAAACGAGAATGCCAGCATTTGCTGCGCTTTTATGCTCTTGTACTTCTTTGACTGGATTGAAGGTTGCGTGCATTTCGCTGCATTACCAGCCTGATTTGCGAAATACTAAAATTCAGGCTGCTTTGTACTTCATTGAAGAGTACTGCCTGAAACTAGTTCCTAGTTACATTTGGTCAAAATGCAGCTTAACTGTCACTTCAGGAAATAATGAGGCATTCCAATGATGTAAGATTTGTTGCGAGAGCCAACGTTACAACAAAGACATGCCGTTCCTAACTTTCTGTGCATAGTTGAGACAATGTCATTTTCGTTGACATCTTCGCCATCATCACCTCTGGTTCAATAGACATCAACATTGTGCCAGTAAACTTCCCGTCATACCGACGTGTATACGTTCAGCACAATGTAGTAGCTAATAAATATTTATTATTGCTAAAACTGTGCAGTCTGTAGGAGCTTCAACGTCCTCATAGCTTTTGGACCAGGATCACGAACAGATAGGCGACAGCTATTTAAAACACAGATATGCTCTGGAGGGTGGGGATCTTTCTTTTGCTTTTTCTGAGTGACAGGCTGCTACTATGTCACCTTTCCAAACTTGTGGTTGAGGTTAAGTGTTTCTACACTCGCCTGGACAACTCGGCAGTGATGAGGAGAAGCAGAGACAAAAGGCATCTGCTGCCTGGTCCAGGCCAACAAAGACATCACACAACATCTGGTTTAGTACTACACTGAAACCCCGGCCTGTTTAGACACTTTACGTCTGAGAGAAGGACTTACTCACTCCTGTCAGTGTGCACTTCCCTGTGGCTTTGTGACTGCATGCTGGTAATGTTACCTGTCACTCACTGGCAATAGCAGGTGTTCCTCTCGTGCCACGCTGAGGACTCAGGCCACCACCGGTCATGTTCTTGAATGTCTCTGACAAGGTTCAGCTCCAAAATTTGCAAGGAAGTCTTTTTTTTTTTCCCTGCGTGACCAAGTCAATCAGGCAAACTGAGATTCTACTCATGGATTAGGTTTGTCAAAGGTCTTGCGTTGTACATTCGTTTTAAATCGTATGTTCAGTTTTTACTGGCCTCCTGTGTCTTTGCTTAGTACATATCTGTTGCTGTGCACTTAAAAGACTCGGCTCACAGAGAAAAAAAAAATAAAGAGAGAAAAGGAAAGTGTGGTTTGGTAATGCATCACCTTTTTTGTTATTTCTCCCTCCGTGTTTCAGTCTTTCATGGCGGGGATCAGTGAAGTGGCAGGTGGATAAAGAGAACACCTGCTCTCTTCATCTCTCCCTGCTCCTCTCTTCCTCGCTTTCTCTCCCTCTCCCGGTGCATTGGTCTCTTTTTTTCCCTCCCCAGCCTGCCTCTTGTTCTCTCATTGGGCTGCCTCTTTTCTCAAGTCTCACCCATTTTGTCCCTCGCTCTCCCCCCACTTCATTTTTTCTTTTTTTTCTTTTTTTTTTGCATTGATGCAGCCTGTCAAATATCTCACAGACAAAAAAAAATGAAAAAGGGAATGCAAATGGTTCTCAAGTGCTTGTGTGTGTGCTGTCGTTGGTGTGTTAGAGATCAGAAGCGGAGCAGCACGAAAGGAAAGAGGGGAGGAGTGGATGTTATTTCCCTCTCATATTAATTCTATTCATTAGACTTGTCTAATTAATTCAGTGCCTTCTCCTTTCTTTATTTCTCTGTTTATAACTTTCCCGAGCTCCCTTGTTTGCTACCTTTGTTCCTTGTTGTGTGTCCCCAGCTGTTTTCCTTGTTGTCTATGTCACTTTTCTTCATTTTTCTATTTCATTCTTTATCTGTACATGTTCTTTGTCTATATATGTGTGTTTGCCTGCAGGTGAATGAGCATGTATATGCAAATATATGCTCACAACCATGTTGTGGAAGTGGATGTACGCTCATATTTTACTTTGTGCTTTTTGTCAGCCTGTTGTCACTTTACGCTTAACATTTTTCTCTGTAATGCATGCAAATAAGAATTGATATAGCAGATTACCTTCCCGATAGACGATGGGATCATAGGACTTTGTGTCAGTCACTGGGTAAGGCTAAAAGTCAATAGGAATTCCAAATTCGCTTAGGCACTGTGTTAAATGCAAATAGAAATGGAATATAGTGATTTTTCAAATCTCAGAATCCCACATTTTCCCTCAAAACATCATAAAAAAAACATATCAGTTGTTGACACAGGATATAAGTGGTATAGAAGATGGATAAAAGATATGAACTTTTGTTTTTTTTAATGTCACGGCAGCAACACATCAAAAAGTTTCAGCAGGCCCATGTCATGTGTCGCATCACTGCTTCTTGTGACAACTTTCTATAAATGTCATTCACCATCCAAACTTATGTTTCCCCTTTGTCAATTGTCGCACTCATTTTTTTTTATTTTATTTTTTTTTATTTGCACCTAATGAACCATTTCATGCTATTCTGAACTTGTCAACCTTTCACTTTGTTGAAGATCAGCGGCGCAGGGATGAAAGGAGTGTTTTTGTGTATCAAGACGGCCAGCACACGCTTGTATCATTAGATGTGGGTCAAACTACAGCCGTGGGTCAGCTGGTGAATTTGTTCAGAATCTAATCCCGAATTTGGTGGTTCAGTACCCCTCATTTTGTCTTGTGTCGACCTGTCATTGGACACTGAACCCAAAAGAGCCCCTAATAATGTGCGACCACCTTGCATCGCAGTCATCGTTGGTGTGTGAATCTGTATTTGGTCAAATTTGGCAACTCATAAACCATATTGAGATCTTGAATGATATGAAAAAAAAGGGTCTTGCTGGTGAGGTTTTACCTCCCTCCTGTCCTTGCTGCTCCTTTGCTTTCTCTTTTATGCAGGTTCTTGTTTCCTGTGGATTATGCTGAGTAGCGACGAGGCGTCAGCTTTGGTTCTATGTGTGCAAGCGAGAGAGACAACTTGTTTTTGCACTTTGCATCCCTCCCCTGTTACCACCCACCATCATCAGTAACCCTCTCTGCGGAGTTTATCAGCATCTGCACCACTATCAGTGGATGGCTGGTGGGGGGGGGGGGGGGGGGGGGGGGGGTTTAGGGATGGATGGATAGTCTGGTGAGAGACTGAGACAAAGCGGGCAGCCAGTCGGCGGCAGAGAGTGAGGGCGAGTGGGGGGGTGGGGGACGGGGGACGGAAGAGTGCAAAACCAAGTTCAGACAAACTCGCTTAGAAAAACACACACACACAGGAAACGGAGAGAAGGTCAGGAGAGGATTAATGGCTGTGCTCTGATAGATAAACTAATCAAACAAACAAAGACTTGGGCACGCACACACACATTAAGATACAGACAGAATATAAAACAGATGCACACTTTGAATAATCTGAACGAGACAGACATCGAGAGATTGGAAGTACAGAAGGAACCCATGGAGAAGAATGGCAGAAAAAGTTTGGACTTAAAGTGCACAGCGGTCTTGGCTTTTATTGAGTCTGAGTAGTGTCTGCGGTATTTTCTCTGAGGGCCCTCGTCACTGCCACGTATTCAGTATTCCACAGAAAAAGGATATTTGCTGTGATATCTGCTTGCATTGGAAATGATGCGTCAGTCTCGGGTAGTACATTGAGAAACTTTTGCTAAAAAGTAGGGTTTATCGTTCAATCAGTTTATCGTTCGAGTAAACCAAAATTAAACCAATAGATAATAAGCACAAACAGCCTAAATTCAACATCAGCTTTTTAGGACTAGTATACTCCATTAAGTTACTGAAGCCTTTACCTTCATCAAAGTGGAAGCATGTCTTGTAAAGTCAGTGTCATGATGACCTGCATTCAGTCCTCAGACCCGGTAGGATTACAGTGTCTCGGGGTAAACGATGTCATATTGGCCTGAGTGATGCCAGCAATCGCCGTCACATGCATTAACAAACAAATGCTTGAGTTGAATGTGGTTGTGCATTGCTCCAGTGGAGTGGATCATATGCAGCCAGTCAAACAATCCTGGATTAGGTCTCTTGTCATTGTTTTAAAGGCTGCTACTCGAACACTGCTGTCTAACTGCTCTGTCGCCCTGACTCGTGGCGGATGGCTGCATGACCATTAAATGGTCTTGTTCAAGGATTAAACACAACCGTTTTTTGTACTCAGGTTAACATTTAATTGTCTAACCGGCTGATTTGCATGCTTTCCTACTCAAGAGGCACAAGGCACGTGAGGAATTTGCCGAAACTTCATGTGTTTTTCTGCATGGCATCGTGCTCAGCATAGAGTCAATCTTAGAATGTCCAAACGGATTTTTACTATGTCGAGTTGTTGACCTCTGAACAGATCAATAGCTTTTGCTGTCATACAGGGTCATTTCCAAAAGTTTAAAGAAATAAGTACTTTCTTGTGAAACTGGCCTCCAGTGCATTTATCAGACCGAGGTCAGATATGGGGGCGAGTTCAATACTTCACCGTGATGTTGGTCTGAGGACTTCATCCTCACATCGTGAAGTCCAGCATTGTTGTCCATGAACATTCTGAAGTGAGCTTGTGTTTCATTGAATGCTTAAGGTCAAAGATGCGGTTTGTTTATATATGTAGCAAACCTGTATTTCACCATATCCTTTCACTTACTTTTCCCTGTCATGTTTGTTCATTCCTGTGCGTCTGCAGCCTGACCAGAACAGTGGAGATCCTGGGAGAGGACAGCCCCCTGGGAATCCATGTGGTTCCTTACTGCTCGTCGCTCAGCGGACGGTGAGCTCTGCATACACAAGCACTAAAGCCCCCCCCCCACCAAGACAAAGAAACAAACACATATTTTCTGTAATTCAACCTCAGTAAGGCCTGATCTGTACTTTAACTACAGTGCATGTTGAAGAAACTTCTCATAATCTTGTTTTGCCCTTGGAAGAAATTCTTATACCTGCCCCCACTGAGTGTAAACAAAGCAGCTTCTCACACACACACACACACACACACACACACACACACACACACACACACACACACACACACACACACACACACACACACACACACACACACACACACACACACACACACACACACACACACACACACACACACACTTTGAATGGAAAAAGTAAAGGAAGTGAACATTGCCTAGCTATGCAGGGCTTTTCTTTGGGTGTGTGACAGTCAGACAGGGGATTTCCTGAAGAAAAGCAGGATGACTTTTTATTACTGTTCTCATGACTCACCTGACCTCACCAACCTCCTCCTTACATTCGTCTCCGTGCCTGTTGTCGTCTCACTCACTTTTCCTTTTTCCTCTCACCCTCATTTCACCTTGTTTGAGTCTTTTGCAGCACAAGTCATTATTTCTTAATCTTAAATTGTGTTTCAGTCAAGCAATTGTAGATATTAAGGACATTTGCTTCCCACTTGACTGTATCTACCTGTCTATCATGTGCTATCATGTGTCTCTGGAATATATGCTCTATCACTACCGCTTGGCTTTATATCTTGTTTAGATGTGTGTCTTTAGTGCTGTATTTTTTAAATGACAAAATATCCCGTTAACACTGTGTTCTCAAATTGTTTTTTTTTTTTCAGTCAATACTGGATAGTATAGGTCAGCGTTCTGCAATCTTCTCAATAAAATGGGATATTTTTTGTTTTTGTTTCCAGCTGGGAAATACATTTTCCCTTCAAAATAAAGATCTCACCAAGATAATCCTTTTTTGGATTGAATCACCTGTTGAAAGGTGCCTGGCAGGTGATATAATGTGATGTGGCAATATTTTAGGGGATAAAAAAACAACAACTACTCAAGGCTGTTTTTTGTCCCCTTTCTTGAAAAGTGTCTCTTTAAATAAAGAAAAAGAAAAAAGAAAGCTTGGTACATCTACAAAGAGCTTCAGACCCCTGGTATCAGTACAAGTGGGAGGCCACCATGGAACATATAAAAAATTTGCCGCAATAGAGTGTGATTCTGTCAAATGAATCATATTAACGGTCTCTGTCATCTACCCCTTAAGACCAGTCTGTCCTCGGGGACATTCAAAGAGGGTCTATGAAGAGCCTTTGAGAATAAAAGCTACGAGCGATGGGAACGTTCCTTAACCTCCTTTTTCTCTCTGCCTCCAGGTCTCTTGGCCTCTATATTCGCGGAGTGGAGGAAGAGAGTCGCTCAAGAAAGGAGGGCTTGTTCCATGAGGATGAGTGCATTGTTAAGATCAACAACACCGATCTCATGGACAAGACATTTAGCCAGTGAGTATGACAACGGTTGTCTGTGTGGGACCCCGGGAGGTCAAAAATGTGTCAAGAGATGATGACTAACACGCCAATGTGATAGTGCACAAACAAATGAAATATGGATATCTCTACTACATAGTGCAGGAATCATCACATTACCAGTCATACATGGGCAATTAGGACTGTAGTCTTTGATTTTTCAGGGTCCTTTTTGGGGAGAATGTACCAACAGGTACCCAATTTTAGCCCAACAAATGTGAATGGATTGGTTTAAATTTAAATTCAATTTAAATTCAAATTATTCGTAAAGTTCAGTTATTTCTTGATACTGTTTGTTCAGTGTGACTAACAATAGAAACACATTTATGTTAATGTTTTGAGAATAAACAGATATAAAAAGAGATTACAAAAAGATTGGTTAAGTACAGGAAATCTATTTAGAATTAAGTGGCAAGAAACTGCTGTATACAAATACTGATTAGCAAAATGATAATGTGTTATAGCTGAACTCTTCCCCAGTGCAGTGTGTAATGTGTACTCCCATTATACTTTGACCATTGAAACTCTATAGTTCCGTATAGATTTCTTCAGTGTGATGCATGTTTTTAAATGTTTTGACAGTTCTACTTTGTCTTATGCTTATGCTTTTATATTGCTATACTTGTTGCTGCCTTCTCCAGATTGCCCGTTGCATAAGAGATCGAGTTAATTTTCATTCCTTCCCCGATGTTTTCTCGAAAAGAAGTGTTGCTTTTAAAGCTGTTTTGTTGCGCCACAGTTTTTCACGATACTGCATGATTCTTAATGCGTCAATTTAAGTTGTCAAGAGGATGATGTAGGACCTATTTCTTACTCATTCAACAACATTCACTTAATTTAAAGTTGTATTTCATATAAAGCACATTACAAAAACAAACGTCGACCAGGGTACCGAACCACCGAAACAGCAGAAACTTAGAGGACAAAGTAAAGTCACAGGGATAAGTTAAAAAAGGGAAGTCGGGCCCTCGTAAATAGTTCTGTACATTTGCAAGTCGATGGACAATAACGGCAGCGTTTGCCTCCAGAGTGTCACGACTCTCCTGGGACTTGGCAGTTTCATAGTTGAGGGTCACTTTTCGGTGAGTCCTTAATTTTATGTAATTCGGTAATAAATATACTCACAGAAAATGTGTCGTAATCCAATAGAGCGTGAAGGCAAAGTTGAGCGCGTCGATGTTGAGCGAGAGCAAAAAAGGCTGCGGGAGAGCAAATGGGAAAACTGAGCGAAAAACATTGTGACTGTGCGTGGATGGAGATAGTATAGGATAGAAACATATTTTTTGAGTGCAAAATAGCTCAGACAGTTTTTCCTTTGCTGAAGTTTAGTTGATATATATCTTAAACAGCGAATCAGTTGGAGAGTTTAATTTCAAGGGTTCTCAAAGTTTTACATGACAGTAATGTATCTTTCGCATGCACGGTTGTGTTTTCAAACTGACGTCTCACTCTCTGCAGTCAGATTTCATGTTGGAAACCTTTTCAAGTTGCTTCCAGTGCCTCTTTTGTTTTTGCTGTCTTTCGATGTGCGTCTCCGGTTTCCTCTCTGTTGTCGGAGAAGCTTACATCACCGCTGTGCTCTCATCACAAAGAACAGCGGAGAAGACACTTGGCAGATGTTTAGAGAGCGGCGCTTCCGAGTTAATCTACGCATGTCTGGGTCCGCGCTGGCGGGCTTTGTGTGCGTCTCCCACATTCCGTATCATTCCTCAAAAGGAAGTCTTTTTTTTTTTCCTTCTTCTCTTCTTCGAGATTCATTTGAGAGCAGATGTTTCTCAGTAGAATGTGCTTCCTGTGCCACTGAGTCACCTGAAAAGAAGAGCATTAACACGAGTATTTAGTGCAGCAACGTGATTAGACAGCTTTCCGAGCGACAAAAGGCACACCTGTAGAAGCGATTGCCTCAGATTACAAGGGCCCATGTGGATGTTATCACCATTACAACATATTATGGAGCTTTTGTAGTCCGCACAACAGTTCCTTGTCCGGTTTTCAATGTGGTAATGAGATTATATGTAAGGCATTTTATGCTGCGGGGTAGGTAAATGGATTATCATCGGGGAGATTTGCACCTATTGTTCGCAGACAGGTGGACAGTCCATGTGAACTCGCTCAACAGCTCCAGTTTGCACAGACACACAATCAATTTTTCCCCTGAAAAGGTTGTAAATGAGTTTAATCTTTCTGTTTGATATATTCACTCCATTTTCTACTTTGACACCAACATTTTTACTGCTCTCGGTTCGTTTTTGCAGGTAAAACAAACCAGTAAAATATTTCTATGTAGGCCACTGAAAGTTCACACACACACACACACACACACACACACACACACACACACACACACACACACACTGCCATTGTCCCACCTTGGCAGCTGTATTGACGAAACCTTGATTAGAATACCGTTCCCCCCCCCCCCCCCCCCCCCCTCTTTTCATTTTTTTAAACACAAACGTGCCTGCACGTGTCGTCCACCTGGGAACAATAACGATATCATCCATCCACAGTGGTCCTTGTACATTTCATATCCACTCCCATTGTACTGCAGTGTTTTGTTAACGCAAGGATATCTGCTTCGAGTGTGATTATTTAGCCGAGTGTGACACACAGACAACTGCTTTCACTGGGCTGGATGGTTTCAAGCATGTAAATCCAGTTTGAGAACAGCACCAATCAACACACACAGGTCATTCATGGCTCGTACATCACTCACAGATCTTTAGATGTACATTCCTCTGCACTCTATTATGACCAAAACACAACCATTCATGCCCACATCAGACAGTTCACTTGTGAATTACTCTATTGGGTCTAAAGATAAAACAATATAAGGCTTTGTGGTTTTCTTGGAAAAAAACAAACATTATTTTATATTCAGGCGAGTAATAAAGTATCACATAGCAGTTTGGTTTAAAAAATTGTGCTAGAACCTCTCTTTCTTCCCCTACAACATCTCAAAGTGGTTTTAACTTTAAATAAAAATTTTCAAATGTGAAATATACATAAAATATTTCCAGATTTTTGCTAACAGTATTGGGATGGTACACACATATGTTTGCTCAGCATAACAGTAAAACTCTCCAATTACAATTTCACAGAGACAAAATGAAGAGGCTATATGTTTAAACTGTTTACAAACCACATGCTGCATCTGACAAAGCAGCGAGTGCATCCTCGCGCCATCTCTTCTGGGTGTGGATACTTGCTGATGATTCAGGCTTTTGCGCTGCATGAAGCAGTTTCAGGGGGTGTGCTCATCTGATGAGATCTGTCTGTACCCACGATGCACTCAAGAGGTCTGATGCACCTGATCAAGAAAGAATAAGTACGACACGAGAGTTTCACTACCTAATAGGATATTGCAATTCTATGAGTAAATCATATTGAGGGAAACTCCTAAACCCTAACACATATTTCAATTAAATTCAATTGAACTTTTATTTGTATAGCACCAAATACAACACAGTCATTTCGGGGTCCACATCCACAGTTTTCTCCATCTTGCAGTCACTGGAGCTGATCCCAGCTGACATGAGGTGAAAGCACAGAGAGATTCAGAGAGATCAAAAAATCACACATGCATTTCCTCCACACGGACAATTTAGAGCCACCAGCTATTCGCAAATGCATGTTTTTGGACTGTAGGAGGAAACCCACATATCAGAATTTAAGTTTCTTGTTTTGTGCCTGTTTATACTGCCATATCTCCAGGTAAAACTGAGTCATCTCTTCATACTGTAAATGGTTTTCCAATCATCATGGTTGTAGAGTTGTTATGATCCTGTAATCTCTCTGTCCTACAGGTCACCCTATTCCTTCTGCACTCTGGATCTTTGTCCTCAAAGTCTCGAGCGCGTTATCAGTGAAAATCCCAGGAGATGAGCAACTTGAGCGATGCGCAAATTATCAAGTCAACACGTTCTTTTTGCATCCTGTTGCTCAATATTACCTCAAACTGAAGCTCAGAAATGTTTACGTGGTTTGATCCGGTGCAGGTCTGACTCTTTTTTTTTTTTTTTGAGCCACTGGATAATCACTTGAGTGCTTGTTATCCGATTAAAATGCAAACTTTCTCACAACACAACTATAGTCCCAGTATGCAAGGATAAGTTTGTTACTTGCGGATATTTTGAATGAGGAACTTAATTCTTTCCTCATCTTATCTTTTAAAATGAATTAATATCTTACAATACACTGTGTTCTAAACATAGTCTCTAGTTATGGGTACTTATAATCATTATGCATGTAATAATGATCTTGGCGGAGGAAAACAATAGGAGGCTAATCCAATAAAATTGATATAAACTGGATTTACTCTGCCGGTTATTTGGGCTGAATGATGGCATGCAGGAATCGCTCCTGACACAATGGTCCTTCTAATATACTTAGTGTAATCGAATATAGACTAATTCCCTGCAAAATAATCTTTTTTTATTTTTTTATTTGTTTTTAATATAAATCATGTGGTTATTCTGGGGTTCTGTACAGGTGACACCTCTGCGTCTCCTCCTCTCATTGTGTTGAGCTCGGTGGGTTTCTTAAAAACAAACACTAATAATTGCTTAAAGAAATCAACACAAGTATACAGATTGAATATACTGTAGGTAATTTTGAGCTAAAGTCTCGCATGAGCTCTTGCAGTGTAAAGGAAGAGAACATTTACTTACTGCTTTTCACCAAGTATAAAGTGCAGTAATAAAAAAAAATGGAATTAAAGAACAAATGCTAATAGTACTTAAAATATGGTACTACTACTACTACTATTACTACACTGCTGTATTTATTTCAAGTGCAACAACAACAGAAATTAATGTTATGACAACCACCACTACTACTAGTATGACTGAAACTACTACTGCTATTACTACTTTCACTGCTAATGCTACGACTACTAGTACTGCTCTGACCACAACTACTAAGAATAATGAGGACTAAAACTACTACTGCAGCTACTACTATAAGAATTAGTATAACTAAAACGACTGCTGCTACTACTGATATTACTGGTACTGTACTACAACAACAACATCAGCAGCAACAGCAACACTACAACTACTTTGACTATGACTACACCCTCTCCTACTATCATTATAGCCAGAACTACAACTACTACTGCTACAACCATTACTACTACTATTATTAATTTTACTAAAACTATGAGTGCTACTATGAGTATTAATAGGGCTACTGCTACTACAACAACTACTACTAGCACTACTACTTCTACCACCACAATTACAACTACTACTACTATGACTTAAGCTACTGCTACTAATACTATTACTACTAGTACCGTCACTATTACAGCAACTACTACAATGAAAGTTCTAATATTACTATTATTACCAAAACTACTACTACTACTACTACTACAGAGAAATTCATTGAAATCCAATGAGAAATTAGAGGATATTTCCATATAGTTCCATGCCACACCATTTAGATTATCTTATTAAAAGTTGTGAAAAAAACCATGTTTTCTCAAGTAGTTTTCACTTGAGACCCCTCACCTCACATCTTCCCAACGTGCAGGAGGAGCTAATAACTTTTTTCTACTGATATAGGAAAAGTTTTGTGATCACATTTGAGACCGACTTATATTTCAATCAACGCAGTTCTCCGTTCGAGGGATAGTCATCGCTCCATATGACGGCTGTACGAATCAGTTTAGTAAAGATAAATGACCCAAAGATGTTCCTATGTGCAACAGTTTCTGAAAAATCAAACACCTCATTTATATCATGTATCTTTTTTTTTTTAATTCATCTCTGAATTGAGTTATATATCCTTTTCTAATTAGTTTTCTTGTCAGAGATTGATCACTTCATTGTCCATGTAAGCGTGACTAATGACTTGATTAGTTTAAATGCTAAGTGTGTGCCACATGCAGTACTCATAATTTACAAAACACTCCACCCATCTATTGAGGGAAACTTTTCTTTTTACCCGCCTCACTCCTCTCTAACTCTCTCCCTCCCTCCCTCCTTTATGCTTGTCAGAGCCCAGGACGTGTTCCGTCAGGCAATGCGCTCCCCCGTCGTCCGCCTGGAAGTCGTGCCCTCCTCCAACAGAGAGCGCTATGAGAAGACTCTGATTAGTCAGCTGTTCGGCGGTGGCGCCGGCCCCAACAGCAGCCCCCGAGCTGCCAAGACCAAAGAGCCACCTCCACCTATCAAAGCCAAACCTGTGTTTAAACCTGCGGAGAGCCCGACCGCGCGGCTGGCGGAGGAAGCCGCGGCCCTTGAAGCCGCTGCCAGTGTAAGCGGCTCTGCTCTGTGTCGGCAGATTGGACTGGACGCGGCGACGTCTTGACTCCACGAACCTAAAACAGTGATTAAAACCTCACTTGCTTTAAAAAACGAGTTGCCGGCCAGAACAAGTCGGCGCTTTTAAAAGCAAATATGGAGGCGAACGTCTTTGCAAGCTTGGCGTTGGGTGTAGTTTCACTTGATATATTGAGGGCATGTGAGAATATTCTGTGGAAACAATCCCAGGTTATTTCTTACTCTTAATTTATCTTATGTTTAAAGACCTTATCAAATGGAAAGTACATTTTTCCAATAATTATTTTTTTTTTTTTGCAGAAAAGCTTACTGTTCATGTATTGATTAACCAAAAGTTATTTACCGAAGGGGACATGTAACACACACTCAATCTGAATAGCTGCTTAAAATATTCAATCACCCCCTCAAATGAAAAATACAGAAACTAAACGGCACTCAAACGTTCTTTCACGCTGTCTTTGAAGCTATCAGTCCGTAAAAACCCACATGAACTTCTGTCATTAACGTCGCCATGGCAACATGGCTGACATTTGAGCAAACAGCTGGCACAGAAGACAACAGTTACTTAGCAACAGCTGATCATCTCATTTCATTAAAAAAAAAAGGAGTTTTCTGCCTTCCTGCCATGCAGATGTGACGTACTCTTACCATAAACAAACTGCGCGTTATTGACATTTTGACTGCGCGCATACACACGCATTCTATTCTAGTTTGAAGACTTTCAGTTGAAAGATAACTTTGACAACTTTTAACGATCAAGTTCTCGGTTTAATATATAAATCTTTCCGGCAATAGTTTCTCTCCAAATTACAATATTATAAACTCATGCAAGGCACATAAAAATAGCAAAAAGTCATAGCCAGTTAACACCACATGTAAGCAGGTGGTGCTGATTGCCATATTTTCATATTAATACTTTAAAGCAGGAATGCTTTAAATAAAGGTGTCAAAATACAACGAAATAAAGCACAAGAACATCCTTTGTTTTTTTTTGTTTTTTTTACTTTTCACACCAGCCTAAACCTTTTTGTGTATTACAATGATGCACATCACACTTATGAGCCATTTATAAAATGTGTCATTGGTTCAGATATTGTAATTCGTCTCATTTTAAGGCCTTTAGTGGTGTTGATTTGGCTTAAATGTGGTATGTTCTTCCTCTCCAGACCCCCAAAGGGAGGAGTGAGAGCCCCCTCCCGAAGAAGGGTCCTGCACTCACTAGCTTGGTGGCCAATAAGAGAGCAGGACGGAGGCTGAGGATCGACTTGAAGAAAGGTGGGGAACACCTGAGCTGGAGAAAAGAGTTCCAGTCCAACTTTACTGAGAGGCTCACGTCAGCATTTTTCATTACGTGCTTCATATTTAGCAGTTTTAATAACTTCCTATTCACTTAGATTCTAACTATCTTCACGATACTTGACATAAACGCATGGTTATAAATTCACTGTAAATTGGCATCCCACTCGAAATATTTCAGTACGTTTGTGTTCGCAGGTGCATTTAATTGTGTTTCTTTTTCAAACGGTCCTTTTCATTTTCCGACTGTATTTCCATTTCCTGTATATTCACAAATGGCTTGCTTCACGTCTCCTGCTGTTTGTACAGAATTGAGCTTCTTTCTATAAGGCTTCCTTTCTCTGCTCTCTGGCTGAGTCTCCTTCCTCTCGCCCTTCCTCTCTCCATCTTCCTGATTCCCTCTCTTCAGGGTCTATTAAGTCTTTATTGATCTGTTCATTTCTGCTGATATGAATTCATACTGGACCAAACTGCTGACTTGGCTCTGCTAAAGAGACCAGACTTAATGAGGTCTATAAAACACACAACCAGTCTCTCTGTCTGCGTATGGCCTTTTTTTTTTCTTTTTTTTTTTTGTCCATGCATGCATGTGTATGAGTGCGTGTACGTGTTTTTCAGTGATTACTGTTTTAATCTTCATCACCTCCTTTTTCGGAACGCTTGCTCTCCGTTTCCACTGCGTTACTCTTGTTTTTTTCACTGTCTTTTACTCTCTCCCTCTTCATGTTCTCTCCCTGCTCTCTGCCCCACACCTGAACTCACATTTAAAACCCTCACACCTGCAGATACTCCAGCTCCAGCTCCGGCTAAAGGGTTTAAAGCGCTCAGAATCTCCCAGGGCTTTAAATTATCACACTTGTATGTAGTCTGGAGCTGAGTCAACAGCGCCCGGTTGAAGTTCTCAGGAACAGTTTTAGGTGTGTGTGTGTGGGGGGGGGGGGTTGTATGCGATTTTTACTCTCAAATCCTGTGGAAGACAAATATAGAAGCAGAGAGTAAAGAGCTCGACAGGATATTCCTGTCTTGACATAGACTCTGGGCTGTTACTTTTGCTTGCATACTGTAGTTCTGTGATTCACCTCTCACTTGTGTGTGTGTGTGTGTGTGTGTGTGTGTGTGTGTGTGTGTGTGTGTGTGTGTGTGTGTGTGTGTGTGTGTGTGTGTGTGTGTGTGTGTGTGTGTGTGTGTGTGTGTGTGTGTGTGTGTGTGTGTGTGTGTGTGTGTGTGTAGGTTCAGAGGGTCTTGGTTTCACTGTGGTAACCAGGGATTCTTCAGTTCATGGCCCTGGACCAATTCTAGTCAAAAACATTCTGCCACGAGGGGCCGCTGTCAAAGATGGACGCCTGCAGTCTGGAGACCGCATACTGGAGGTACTGGACCTGGTACTGGCTGCTATGGAGACCATCTGATATGAAATGTTGTCGAGTTAAAACATATGAAGGAGTATTCTAAACCAGTATCAATTCCCAAATCGTTTCAAGTCTTCCGATTCAGGTCGATACTGTAGGATAGATCACACCACTGCCCTGGGAGTTGTGCAAACAGCAAACTACCCGCAGCTGCCCTCAAGGGGGTAGTGAGAGCATTGAGGAATATATGAACATGGCTTTACACGAAGAATGCAATACAACAGATTTTCTTTCTTTTTAAAGGTGGTAATATAGTATTGTCAGTCCAGAGTTCATGCCCCTGCGCTTACCTGTATTTAAATTTTGAATCACAAATATCAAACAAACCACAAGGTAAACCTGACTGATGTAGAACAGGAGCAGTCGCTCACCTGAACCCTAATATTTTTACCATGTGTCATTTATATTAAATCACACTTAATGCACTGTGATCTACGTGTTGTTGCTCCATATTGTTGTTGCCGCACTGTCTTTGTGCTGTGACCCGTTCACAGGTGAACGGTGTGGATATCACCGGCGTGGGCCAGGAGGAGCTGGTGTGTATGCTGCGCAGCACGCGTCAGGGGGAAAGCGTGTGTCTCGTGGTCCTACGGCAAGAGGACATGTTCCTGCCTCGAGAGATGGTAAGGGGCAGTTAGAATGTATCGACGGTCAATCCAATAGAGCACATTCATTTTTAATATTAGGATCCCTTTAATTTTTACAGTTTTTGGTCCAATCAGCAAACCCTCCTGGATGACGATCAGCTCAGCTGCTTTTGTTTTGTATAAATGAGCCACGAATGTCAGAGAGGGCTTGTTTTTTTTTCCAGGAATTGATTAAAAAAAATGGTTAAACCATTTCATAAAGTGTTTTGAAAAATTGTAAAGCTTTATAGACATCTTCTGTACTGGATATTTTCTTTCCACAGTGCTTATAATGGATTTCTCTCGTTTTTTTAATTAATAAAAACCCTTTTACTCGCTCTGTTTCTTCTTCTTCCTGCTTTTTTTCTGACTTTGCATGATCAATTATAATGCACACACCAGTGATAACTTAAAGCTATTTTTCTCTTTTCTTCTGAATTTCTCATTTTCTGATAGTTTCTTTAGATCCACGCTCTTCAGCATGATAATTAACTTTTTTTTTTTTTTTGTTAATCACAGCTTTTCTTTATCTTATCTCCCATGGGCTGTACTCCACACCTGTCACTCTTCAGCCTTTTTCTCTGAAGACTTTCTTCTTCAAGTACATTTTTCCTACCACCACCCTCATTTTAACAGTCACAGCTGGTATAAAATAACACTTTTCTTCACAACCTTTAGGTGTCTCTCACACACATCTACATCAGGACAGAGGGAATAACCAGAGGTTTTGCTGTCTTCAAACATTCTGAGGCCTCCAGTTCTCATTTGAGCGGGTTTCCTTTTTGTGTCCTCCCCACCCGTCAGTTATGTATGAGGTTAATTCTCCCTGTTCTCTATCGTGTTCTGCTTTTATGTTGCCTTTTGTGCCGGCTTTCCCCTCTTTGTCCCGTTCCGCTCCTGTCGACTGACGTTTCCTGAGCGGCTGCCAGGAAGCTCTACGTTACAGACATGTGAACGCGACCCAGAGCCCCCATAGGAAAATCTGTTTCTCCAGGCAGGAAAAAAAAAAAAAAGGAGCAACATATCGCAGTGTCCCCATGTGTTAACATTTAGGGCCATTTCTGAGTATTGTATCTGGTGGCGAGTTTCACCTCGTGCGCATGTCTGAACTCTGTGGCTTCCTGCTCCTGTTGAGAGCAAAATATATCCTTTTGGGTTGTGCTGCTGAAGAACTGCACCTCTCGACCTGTAATGCACTCACTCAGAACCTCTCCATGACTCTAGTGCTCTCGATACCACCGTACAATTACACAGAACGCATTACCAGAAAGCTCCCTGGCTAACCACAGCCTTCAGGTTGACTGCTGATGTAAACAGTCTACCTTTACAGCATTTTTTTTAACAGCTTCAGAAACGAGAATGCTTCAGAAGGCTTTCCAGCTTTGTTTAGCTTTTGTTGAACCAAGTACAGATACAAATTAAAGGGATATCACATTTAATCCTTTTTGAAAAAAACCCAAAACACAACTGTCATATACATGCTTGTTGATTTAATAAACCTCAAATACATGTTGTTTGAGTTAACTGAGTGGTGTCAGATAAGTTTTAGTCTGGTGGAAACATTCAGATCGAAGTTTTTCTTTACTGTGGCGAAGTGTATACGTGATGAAAATGTCTATATTTACATGAAAAACAAACAATCAACGACAACAATCTCAACATTGAGCCAATTTTAATGAAACATTCTGGTGCAAAATACAGTGAAATGCAAAAAAAAAAAAATTAAGTTTCATGGCGGCATCGACAAGAAAGAAAGAAAGAAAATCATTTTCAGATTGGATCTCATGGCCTCATGTTTGACACCCCTGATTTATACAGATTAGTACTTCAGTTCAATCCAAAATTTTATTTCACAGCAATAAGTGATCATTAAAAGTGTTGTTTTTATGGAAAGGTGACTATTATTTTGAAAAAGCAGACCAGGACTGAAGATACAACACTGAAACATAATGAAACAATATAATGGTGTGAGGGAGACATACGTATATTTCTTCAGTAGAAATAAGATGAAGTAGTGGAAGGTTGCTGTGTTGACATTGATGCCCATTTTAGCGCAGACTGAGAGATACTGTATCAACCACCTATGATCCGGGGGTCCTATTTGTAGAAACTGTTCTACTTGTATATCCCTTGTGGTAAAAGTACTCTCACGATTTGGCCCTCTGGTGGAGTGGATGACATTTTTTTGGCCCCCACAATGATCAAAGCTGTTCTTACTTGTTCGGGATTGACAGAGACAGTCTTATAGCTGCTTTGGGACGTGGAAAAATGGCTTCTTTTAAAGTTGGTGTGTTTTGGGGAATTTTGAATTGAACTCAAACTCTTCTCTCTCAGCTCTTCTCTCAGTGTAACTTTCTATTTGACCGTTGGATTGATATGCTTTTGAGTTACTAAATTTCCTATGCGTATAGCTGATCTGTGTTTATTCCACGGCGGGCAAATAGAAAACTGTAAATAACCTTCAGTTCAACCCAAGATATTGGGATGAACTTATCTTTGTGGTCCAATTTTTGCCAACTTTTATACAATAGTTTTTAACTTATTGACACTCAGCTGGACCACACTGGCACTAAACCAAAAATATTCCTTCCTCAGTCAGGAAACTGCACTCCCATTGCACTTGTATCATTCCTACACACGCTCATTTGGGAAATAAATGTCTGAGTGTTGTCCTTACACACCACAATGGCTCCCGGAGGGAAAGTATTGTCTCTATTTGTAGGGCTGCTTAAACAACCGTATAATTCAAGGGCGCCGCTGGCGTTTGTGTGGAGGTACACGTGTTGATGGAAATGTGCCAACTGTAGTACGTGGTTTGCGTGTGGAAGCATTGGCAACATGTGTGGTGTTGCTCATGAATTGTTTGATCATCTGCATGCGGAACTACTGATTCCCCACATGCATCAATACATATATATATATATATATATATATATATATATATATATATATATGCACTCCCTTAAAGAAACAAAAATTTGCTAGAGCAGGTTATCTCTCAAGACACCAAAACCCTAAACTGTCCCCGATGGATTGTTTTGCATTGCACCCTATTTCATTGATGTGTGCAAGCTGTTGATCAGTAGCAAAGCACTATATAAGTGAACTCCAGTCGCCGTTTTACTGCTTTGAGGTCAGTTTTGACAACCAGTTACAGCTGGAATTCTCCATTTAGGAGACTTCTCCACTGCTGCCCATCAAGTCAGTGTTCCTTTGTAACAGATCGACTCTCCCAACATGAAAGCTGATATGAATAGAACTACACTTAATGGCTTGCCGTCAGATTACTACAGTAATGAACGGCTTCTTCTCCACAACATACATAAATGAACATGACCCTCTCTTGAAGACAACTGAAGAAAAGCTTTTTCATTAGATTTATGTGATCGCAACTGAATAACAACAGTCACAACTTCTGCTTAGATCCATGTGGGTAGAGTCCAAAATAATCGTGAAATTTAATGAGTGAGCTGAGACCAACCAACCCACAGATGGATAGATGATCCATCCATTTTCTAGAACTAAAGCGTACCGGAGCTGATCCCAGGAGAACACACCCTGGATAGATCACCAGTGCATCACATAGTCGGATAGAAGTTGATTTGCGGTTCAGGCAGGTTAGGACAGATATTGTTCAATATTGTTCAAAAACCCTGCCCTCAGCGATGTAATCTGTGGAAACGAGGAACAGCCTTTCAATTTTCTGTCATTGTCTAAAAGAATGTAGTCATTGACAGAAAGTGTGCGGTTAATGAGATCTCTGTGGAAGATGGAATACCAGCCGTGCCACTCTGAAGCTACAACACTCAGAGGCACATTGACTTTTAGGGAGTTTCTGCTTTGCTGTAGGACAACAGGGCAAAAAAAAGTGGAATGAATTGTTAAAAGGCAGATTGCTTCTTTACCTTAACTCTATTCTAGCTTAAGTGCGTCGACTCACCAGTTGTAGGGCTGTTGACGAGTCACTGAGCGACTCAGCAAACAGTTGCAGGAATCTCATTTCAATGGTTTTGTTGACAAAAGGAAATTACAATTGCAGACAAAATCCAAACCTGTTAATTCCAGTGCTGGTTTGGTTGAATAAGTTTGTTGCATGTGTACATGTGAGTGCACAGTTTTTGTGTTTCAATCAATAGCCCCCCCCCCCACATATGACCCCACATAAAAGAGAGAGGGCTGGCTCAAGAATAAATAAATGTGATAAACACATACATTACACACACACACACACACACACACACACACACACACACACACACACACACACACACACACACACACACACACACACACACACACACACACACACACACACACACACACACACACACCCACACACACATCTTCAGTCTTTTTTTCTTCTTATCTGGGGAGCATCTCTTTTTTTCTGCCTCCTGCCTTCACCTGCTCTTCCTGACAGACAAGGATGCCCCAGTAGAATTCACCTCCGTCTAATTAACAGCTCCTGGTGTTTATTCAACATTCACAACACTTTTCAAGAGCAAATGCAATCTTAGTCCCGCAGATTTAACTGTGAACATGCTCCTTGACTGGAATGTTTCCAGTTGTGATTTTAGTCTAATTTGAGCAAGGTGTAGTTTATCTGTTTGAAGGGACTGAGCAGAGAAGGGGGGAGAAAAAAAAACCCCTGAAGTGATCAATTTTTCATGAATAAAACCTGCCTTTAATCTAAAAAAGAGCCATTTGGTGTAGCATTGACCGGAATGCATTAACAAAGTTTCTACGAAACCTACAAGCAGAAACAATCCCTTGGTGATTTGTCATCTACCAAGTGTTTATTGGCTTGTAATTGTTTTTGTTTTTTTAAGGGGGGGGGGGGGGACACTTCTTTTGGCTTCCGTCACAAATCCAGTCTGTTTAAAACAATCAGTACGTACGAGCAGTGAGTTTCACATGTTTGTGTTTTCACACCTCAAAACGAAGCATAAGCCTGGCAGTATTATTACAGCTCATTAGCTATTGTGCGTTCCAGTTTTTGTGGAGTGTTGTTTTTTTTTTGTTTTTTTTATGGGAGCAGCATTCACACTAACTTCCTTTGGACGGACACGGGCAGGCTGGCCTCCATTTTCAATTACCGTCCATTTGTAGTTGACCTTCGCCTCAATTTGTGAATAAAGGTCCCTTGTCTGTGAATCATTCAGAACAACAACCAAATGAAAGGTAGAAATAAAGTTGCAACCATTTAAGATCTGGCGTTGGTCTCCTTCACAACTTTGGAATGATTAGTGATCTTTAAAATATAACTGAACTGTTGTAGAAAAGGTTCTAAGTTTAGATATGTTTACTTTAATGCAGTTGTACAGTATTAAAGGAGGCTGAACAACAATGATTTAATGACTCCTCACTTTGTCTAGAGTATGAAAGAAAGTTTTGACATCTACTTTAATATACATCCTGTTGAGCCTGGGGGCGGGGACGGGACCCTAAGACCCCATGTACACGACAATGTTTCAATTGAAAACACACCGTTTTTCAGTTTTTGCTTCAGAAAGCTTTGGCGTTTACATGGAAACGTTTTGAAAAAGATGCCGGAAATGATCTTTTCAGACCGGCAGCCTCGACAGTGACCCTCTGGAGACAAACATGGTTGGTATCGTTCATCTACTCGCACTTGTGCAGGAGAACTACTTACTACGGCTGTAGTACACATGTGCAGTAGTCGTGCTTCAGAAAAGTTGTGTTTTACCCCGTTTCTATAGAGACAGGGTCGCACTGTTTTCAAAAAGTTACATTTTCCTCCGTTTCCATGGAGATGAAGTGGGAGCGTTTTTCGTAAAGCCCCACCTTGGGCAGACAAAAAAATTGTGTTCTCTGTAGCTCTGACCACCTCCAAATTGCTGATGCGATATGACGAATGAATCAGACATCAGCCTGAGTGTAGACAGCTCAGCGACTGATGGTATAATAAACACACTATTGCAATCGTGTTTCATTTGGGAACAGCAGTTACTAACCTCCAGTAACATGCAGAAAGCCTCATCTCTGACTTTGTGTTTGTCAACATAAACGCCACATCGTGTTTCATACACGGTCCAATTATATTTTTTTAAGTTTTGAAACAACTTTAGAGTGTTGTAAAATGAAATGGAGGTGGTCATTACCACTTTCATTTGCTTTTATGTTCAGTCCTGACACAACTTGTATCAAACTGCTCCAGCTTCGTTTTCACGCAGTCCAGCAGAGTTACAACAGTGACATGGCTTGAGTTTCCGATTTACTTTTTTCTTCTATTTCTTGGTTTCTGCCAGTTTGTTTGTGTTTATGGAGAGGAAACAGAAGAAGGATGATGATGAAATGATGGAAGGATCTTGTCTGTCTTCTCCTCCCCCTCTTCCGTTGTCTCATTTTAGCCCACCATCTGGTGTTGTCTGCTAATGTGTGCGCTCGCTGTAGAACAAAGACATTACACCATCTCTACACACACACACGCGCGCGCACATGCACGCACGCACGCACGCACGCACACACGCATGCACACACGCGGACTCTTAAGTCACTTTTCTGTGACATGCAATCATATTTGTACACGTTCCACTATATAACAAGTATAAATCCTGCTGTGTTGGCTTTCTAGTAAAGGCATTCTGCAGTACGTACGCACGCGCGCACGCACGCACGCACGCACGCACGCGCGCGCACACAAACACACACATAGTCAACATAAAACCTGTTTGTTTTTTTCAGAATTTTTTTTTCACACACGAACAAGCATACGCCTGCTGAGTTTGGCCGGGGTCTCGAAACTAACGTTTGAGACAAAGATGCTCTTTTTCGGCTTCCAGATAATTCACACCTCCTTTTCTCCCGTTCCCTTGCTATCTTTTGTTTTTCCATACGGTTTATTTTCTCTTGCATGTAACTGACAGCTCCCATGTTCACCCTGCCTCAGTTGCATGCCTGCTAATGGTGTCAAAGGTTTTCAATGGGGAAACAAATCTTAAAAAAAAAAGAAACAAACAAACTCAAAAATGATGTTAATTCATGATAAACATCAAAAAGATAAAAGGGCCGCATGGTGAAGTTGTTAGCACTAACGCCGTGCCTTGGAGAGCAACCCAGATTTGAGTTACGAGAGGATCTTTCTGGGTGAGTCTGCAAGTTCACCCTGTGGGTGTGTGTGTGTGTGTGTGTGTGTGTGTGTGTGTGTGTGTGCGTGTGTGCGTGTGTGTGTGTGTGTGTGCGTGCGTGCGTGCGTGCGTGCGTGCGTGCGTGCGTGTGTTTCATCTCATGGCCAAAAAACATGTTTGAGGTAGTCTGATCACTGCAAAAAAAATTGCTTTTAAGCATGTGTCTTTCTGTGTTTGGCTTCTGATGCACTGACGACCTGTCCAGTACCCCCAACCCTGCCTACACCCACAGCCAACTAGGATGAACTTCAAGATAGAGCGAAGGCTTTCCGGAAAAAAATCAAACATAATACTAAGATTTATAAAAATTCTGTAAAATAAGTGACTGCTGCCTTATTAAGCTCTGCAGGTAGATCAGGGGTAATACTCAAACATGTAAGTAATAAAATAAAAAATCACTTTGAGTCAGAAAACTTGGTAGATGCTGGAAAAAGATGAAGGCAGAACATAATCAGGTTTATTACAATACGTGTCGATTCGTTAGTCCAACTCCACTGCAACGGCACAGCTTAAAGTGGTAGATGCAGATCTGAATCGACAATCCACTCACTATCACATTTTGGCTGCTAATACATGGATTGAATGAAAGGTTTAAATGTAATTCAGTCAGGCTTTGTACTTTTTGGCATCCGCTGCTGTCGAGCAGCGAGATGGCCTTCTGTCTGTCCTTTTCCTTTAACCCCCCTCCTCCTCCTTTATTTCTTTTTGCACAACAGGAAACATGCTTTTTAGTGCCAGATGCTCCTCACACGCACCCGTGCAGCTTCACCGTATTCGTTAACTACTGGTGACAGGGCACATTCACAGCAACTGTATTGAGCCGTTTCGTCAATCTGATGGTCCCTCATTCATCACCACTGCTGCGACCGAGTGCGTCGGTGCACTCCTTTGCAGTCTGTCGTGCTCGTGTGTGTGTGTGTGTGTGTGTGTGTGTGTGTGTGTGTGTGTGTGTGTGTGTGTGTGTGTGTGTGTGTGTGTGTGTGTGTGTGTGTGTGTGTGTGTGTGTGTGTGTGTGTGTGTGTGTGTGTGTGTGTGTGTGTGTGTGTGTGTGTGTGCTGCATCTCGCCGATATTGTCACCAATGTGACCTCGCAGAGTCACTACAGTAGATCCCCCATCTGTTACACCCTCAGAGACCTGCGTATCCACACACACACACACATACACACACACACACACACACACACACACACACACACACACACACACACACACACACACACACGCAAACTCCTTGGCAGCTTGGCGTCTCTGCAGGAGCTGCCATCATCCCAGTGGAGAGCAGCCGAGAAGGGTATCACGTCTCTCTCCCCGCTCTCGCTGGCTCTCCGTCTCTCATCTCATATCTCTCAGCTGTTTGTTGAAGGTTTATCAGCTCCTTCATCATCCTATCATCCAACATCGCCGCTGTTTCTCAAAGCCCTCGGTGTCTGAGTGTCACACATACTTGTATATGTCAGTTGTGGGTTCGAGCCACTGGGGATCGACTCGGGTTAAGCACGACGGAGCCTTCCACTCCTCCCAAACACTCATAAAGTTAAAAGAACTTTGCATTGTTGAGAGTAACGGTCTCAGTTTTGTTGGAAAAACAACCAAATGATAAGCCTGGTTTACCAAAAAGAAAGAAAGAAAAAAGAAGCATTTTGGGGGGTGTTTTCTTTTTGAAAGGTAGATGAGAAAATAAAAGATTAGAGTGTTGTTCCCTCTTTGTGTTTAAGTATGACGTTACTACAAGGTGGTACAACATACTTCACAACTCGTACAAAGAAGGGGTCTAGAATCCAAATTGCAGCAAAGCTATTCTTATCTTCAGTTTGCATATAGTTTGAATATGTAGTTTCAGTTAAAACATTAAATTCTCATTGTTATCATGAAGGGGTGCTTCAGTGTCCTGCCACGGATGTGTTGCTTCCTGGTAGCTTGTGTCCCTGTCAGCCCTGAGAATTTTACTTTTAACTAAAAGATGTCATTGGCCATCCTAACAACTGAGCATAGTCATAAGGCCGAGCGGTTACATTCATACTGTGGACTGTGTAACCAGATGAAAGTTGTGACGTCGTCCAATCGAGAAGCAAACATCTCGATTCTGCCTCCATGTATTTTGCTCTTCTTGGCTCAATTCAGGCACAAAAGGACACGAATGATATGGGTGCTTCTGAGGTATACAATACCGAGGAAGCTTTTTGTTTGTTATATGTATTTGTTTGTTTAGTGGTAAGCCGCACTAGACTATTAGAATATATCGCTTTGGTTTGACTGGTATAGAGACATGAATATATGTTTTGATACACAAAAAGAAGAGAACATTTCTTTTCACCCACAATTCTATGTCCATGGAGTCCCACGATGGTATAGTTGTAAGCAGAGACTCTGTGATTAGGTCCTTTATGTGTAAAGTCTGCATGTTCTGGACATGCAAACCATTTCTTTTCTGGCTTTTTGGGGTTTTCCTCTCACAGCCTCTGGTGCTCTGGTATACACTGTCTTGGTGAGTTCTAAACCAATTTACCCAGTCTCTATCAGATTTCATTACGTTGTTCCGAGCTTGTCCCTCTTGACCTTTTATCTAAAACACTCTTTAATGTTCCTCTGTGGAGAGGACAGCAGCTCCGATTCAAGCGGTTGCCAAGAAGCAGTTTGGCGTTCGTGTGGGGATCTTCGTGAACAGACGGCTGCCCAGTCCGCCATACCACCGTCAACCCCCTTGCTTCAACGTGCCGGCCCGTGACCGCTCCTAAACTTGGAAAAACGAACCCTCTGCCACCATCGCCTGCTGCGAGTTTCGCAGGGACTGCAGGCTGGCGTACGCCTCATGTGCAGACCTTTAATGTACGGCTTCATACTGGCAGCGTCCGCTCTGCGCTCGATGCATGACAAAGGACTGCGGACATCGAGCGAGCACATCCACTACTGCTCGTCTGTGGCTTCCTGCAGCTCCCCCATAGACTTCATATCCATTCATCCTGTATAGGGAATGTGTCAAACAGCTCTTTTTCTTTAAAGAAAAAAAACAAAAACCTTTTACATTCTCACGAGGCAGACATTGGCCATCAATAGCATTATCCTCACAGCCGTGTTAACACCCACCACTTGTGTGTGTGTGTATGTGTGTCCTAGTCATCTTTCTCTATAGGGCTTTAAAGGCTCCCTTGTTACACCGACACCGGGGACGGTGGGTCTCCTGACATAGCCTCTGCTTTAGCCATTAGAGGGGGGAGACGGTGTGGGTGGATTGGACAATGGGGTGCCATCCTGGGTGGCCAGTGATGGGACAGTTATTTTCATAAGTCAGAAACATGGCCCATCATGTCAGGTTTATTCCCTGGGAGTACTTACCTCAGCCATTTGTGTGCACACCTGCGTGCCCGAGTGTGATCACACCGCCACATTTAAGCACAGCGGCTACTGTTGTTGGCCTTGTAAAATGGATCCTTGGGCTGTCGTTCCCGCAGTGTGGGGCAAGGCACACACACACACACACACACACACACACACACACACACACACACACACACACACACACACACACACACACACACACACACACACACACACACACACACACACACACACACACACACACACACACACACACACACAGACACACACACCACTACCTCGGCTCGCCATGGTCGGGTGGAAGGGCATCTGCGAACAGCTCTCATTAAAACACTGTGCAGCTAAAAGCAGGTTTCCTCACGCACTCAGATACACATATAATAGAGGAGCAGGTTTATGGGACCAGTATATAAGCAAAATAACTTGTGCTCACGGAAGGTTGTGTGTGTCTCGATATTTGAACAAGCGCGAAGAGATATTTGAATGTTTGCATCTCTATAATGACATCTGTGAGTGCGTTCATTGATTAGATTTGTGTTTGATCTTAAAAGGTCATTTAAGAGTTTTCTTACATATGCTTTTTTATGTGCACAACATACCTATGTGTGCATGCTTTCAAAGACCTAGAAATGTCCCCATTTGCGACTCTAGCTCATATTCTTGCGAATGGATTTCACGCTGATTTCTCTGGAATTCAAGGTTTTCTTTGCCCTCAGTCTTGACTGGCAAACCTACTGTCATCAGGCTGCAGAACCTTTGGTCTGCAATGTCCCTCTTAGGTCTTTATAACACTACATAACTTAGTGTTACTCAGCTCAGTGATAATTATAATATCATAATGCTAATTGATCAGGACAGGGGTTAACAAAAGTGAGCCTGTAAATCTTTACTGAGGGCAAACAAACCGTGGAGTTACTTTACTCCTCCGCAGCAGAGGTGTAGCTGAGAAACGGTGTGAGGTGGAGGTGACATTTACGGGTCGTTGCAGGCACGCACGCCTCATTACAGACACACCAAGCATATTATACATGCACAAATTGTATTACACATACATACATTTTGATTCCCACATACAAATATGGGTATTCACACACATTTTCAAACACATAGAAACCTAATGCACACATTGAATTGCAGACATACAAGTGTCAGTATGCTCACACACATCAGTACACACACTAAGCACAAGTCATTTTGCTTCTATAATCGCTTCATGCAGTTCCCTTTACAACAAAATGGTGTCAAAGTAGCCCCCTAACATGACAGAAATGATGACTGAAGTTATTCTTATCGCCCATCTTCTTGTCTTCTTTGTCATATCATTTCTGTTTTATTTATATATTTATTCATTTTGATGTGGGACTTTTACTCTCGAGTTCATCGGTTCTTTCGGGGTCTGGTCTTGCTCGTTTTCACATAATACATGTCCCAGTCATTATCTTTCATCCCCACCCCTTTTTTCCCCTCATTTTATTGAAAAAAAAAAAAAACACCTGCACTCAGACGTGGCTGTCTCATTAATAGCTTGTCCTCCTGTTGATCCATCATTGTGGCAACCCATTTAAATGTTAAACGACGAACATGAAGAGGCTTGTCTGTGCAGTGGGCACTTTTTTTTTTTTTATGAAGGAGGGGGCTCTCATAGAGTTTATGGAGCTGGACTTTTAATACTCACACGATCAAAAAGCAGAAGCACAACGCATTAAATCATTTTCATGTCACAGACGGATATAACCATCTGCCATTACAATTTTGATGTAATGAAAGGAGAGGCTTCATTTAATTTCACTCTCGGCCGAAGTTGCCTGGAAAGAAGACATGTTTGCTCTTCTTCAGTTCTCTTTTAAAGATCCACCAAACAGTCAGGTTTGACATGAAGCGCTGATTATTTCACTTCTCTTGTGGCTTCATTGTTTGTGTGGTAATTTAGTGAAGCGCCAAGGCTTTTTTTGTGCGTTGTTTTATTTTGTTGTTCTACACGAAAATCCTATTCATCAACCCCCCCCCCCCCCCCCAAAAAAAAAAAAAAAAAAAAACTTTGCATACATCTGCATAATAATAGTCAGATTCCATAAAACATCCCACAGCCCCGTAGGTGGTCCTGACCCCCGAGCAGAAAGCTGCTGGTTCAGAAACTTTTCTACAGCAGCCGTCCTCGGCTCTGAATTCATCCTGGCATTACTTCTGTTCTGTGCCGAGTGTGAGGAAATAAAAAAGAGAGAAATCATAAACAACAAAGACGGGGCGGGGCGGGGGCTGGTTGAGTCAGATAAATTAAGAAATCGTGGAGGTGGCAGGAAAAAAACCCCGAAAAGTTGCCAAATCATGGGCATTACTCCCGACAGAATTTTTTAGAGACTAATAAATTCTCTGTGAGATTATGCACACAAGTTGCGAACGTCTCTCTGGGTTTTTTTTTTTTTTTTTTTGAACTACTTTCTCAAGGTCGGGAAGCTTCCTATCAGGTCCGGACAGTCAGTCTGATGCCGCTGCTGGTGATGGGGAGGTTTTCCAGCGGGGGAAACAGTTTTCTGCAGAGCGGAGGACTTTGTGTCGGCTTAGCGCTGTTAAACCTACAATCCCCACAGACAAACAGTGTCTAAAGCCGACACTGCTGACCCACGCAACCACACGCATGAACACAGACCGAGCTCGTTGCGTGCGCACAGACACCCGGCGCAGGCTTTCCTCTACAAACGCATGCAGTTGTTTACAGAGAAGCTGACACACAGTGATGCATGTTAAAAAGTACGGACTGAGACTGGCGCCGGAGAAACATTCAGCTCCTGGAAATCATCCATCGCTTCTGTGGAACTCAGTCTGATGAGTTCAGATTGGTTCCACGATTTCATTTGGAGTGAATTGAGTATTACCTGAAAAGTTGTCTTAATATTTTTAACTCCAATAAATGTGCTAATTAAATATATCAGGAGCAAAGGTGCTCTTGGATCTCTTTCCTTTCATAGATTAATTTCTCCATCGGTCTCATCTCTCCATTCATACACCGTTAATGCATCCATCTATCTATGCAGCAACCATTTCTTAATTTTTTGATTTGTCATTCCTTCCCTCCTTCCATCCCGTTCTCCATCCATTCATCCATTTATCCATTCATCCATTCATCCATTCATCCATTCATCCATTCATCCATCGAAGTTATCTGGACAGCCTAGCCTCATCTTGATTTCACAGATTTCCCAAATGCTTGTTTATCTGAGAGTATTTGGAATAAAAAGCATGATAAACACTGTTTACCTGCCGGTATTCTTCAGATCATGTGCAGAGTAAAATCCATATGTTGTACAAAAAGCTCTCCTGCTGTGCCAACACAGCCTTCAGAACACACTCTCGCATCTGGGTTTTTCTTTCCTTTTCTTGTATTTTTTTAATCTATTTTTTTTAGCAATATTTTCCTCACTAACTATGGCTCAGACTTAGTCATTACAGCCAAATCCTCTGTCCTGATAATATGGTGTTTTGGCCATGTTTTCTTTGCTCTTGATCTCCTTTTATCCACAAAGATGGTCTGTGGTTCTTCTTTCTCTTCCTGTTTTACACTCTTTCCTTTCTGTTCTCCCCAGCTCTCTGTGTTTGCCGTATTTTCCAATTACCTCTTGAAAATACACAGGTCATTTTATTGATATTACAGAGCTGAGGGAGGGGGAGAGATGGCTATATGAAAGCAGACCATCCAAATGGCCTATTTTATTTTTTTTTCTCTTTTTTTTCTTTTTCTCAGACTGTCCGCCGTTTTTTTCACTCATAGAGAAATTTAGCTGAAAAGCACCTAGTGATGGTTTCTCGCAAATGGAAAAGCTTTTAGTTTAGCTTTTGGAGACTATTGAAGCCCAATGAGCTGACCTCCGTCTCCTCATCCTCGCCCGGTTTGCAACCTTCTCCCTCTTCAACCTCCATTTCTCTCTCTCTCTCTCTCTCTCTCTCTCTCTCTCTCTCTCTCTCTCTCTCTCTCCCCCCTCTCTCCCAGAAGGATGATGTGTCCCGTTTGCCAGCCCCCGTTTTGGAGAACGGAAAAGAACAGCTCATGTTCGAGGTTCCCCTCAATGACACCGGTTCAGCGGGCCTTGGCATCAGCCTCAAAGGGAACAAGTCCAGAGAGACCGGAGAGGATCTGGGAATCTTCATCAAATCCATCATCCACGGAGGGGCTGCATACAAGGTGATTCACTCAAATGTGTGAGGATTGGTTGTGCACAATAACAAGCATGCTATTTGTTTAATGTGAGCTTGCTCTGAGCCCGAAGCCACTGCTCTGACTTCCTGCGGTGATAATGAAATGTTTACTCTAATCACACTCAATTAGAGCGGCAAGAGAACATGGGAAGTAATCACCAACATCAGGACAAATGTTGTTGTCCGAGATGGTGTCGCCGGCGCCTCTTCAGCTGTCCCCGCTTCCCTGCCGCTGCTCTTTTAACCTCCGACCCCGCGTTCTCCGGGACACACTTGACATGTCAAGAGACCGACAGGCGAGCAGAGGCATGCCGCCGCGCTCGCTCACCAGGTGCAGCTGTTAGTGTCTGCGCCACAGAAATAGATGGGGACGGCTCCAATCCACGGGGGGGGGGGGGGGCTGTGTCGGGCACTCGTGGGAATGCGTCTTCGTTGGTGTGCGCACACTTCATGTGTATGGATGGCGGGGTGACTTCACAGAGGCACAGGGTGACGGCCACAGGTGTGTGTTTATACAGCAGCTCTCCATCAGTGATTCACTGCTGAGCTCACAGCCATACTGTCTAGAAAAGAAATGGAGCAGGGATATTTGTAACATCATCACCTTCAATTTTCACACGATACACAAAATTGGTTTTTGTTTAATACTGCTATTTATTAAAAAAAATAAAAAAAAGTCTAGTGGCACTACATTTATATATTATACGATACAACAAGGCAACACAGACCCCGTGTGAGTGTAAGGTCTTTCCATTTATTAGAAATCTATCCAAGCATTATTAAAGGCTAAATTTACTGGGACGACATTGGAATTTGTTATAAAATGTTTCTTATCAAATGAGCATTAGAATTAGTTGGGTTGATGCCTCAAGAATACCAAAAAAAAATGTAGTACCCAAAGTTATTCATGTTGTGAAATGAAGATTAAATCATCATTATACCAATGTGATCCATCCGTCGATCCACCCGCTTCACTCACCATCGAGCCACCACCAGCTGTAGACCGTACACTACAGATTTTTGTAATATTTCCATCAAACTGTCGGCGCTTTGCAGGACGGGCGCCTGCATGTGAACGACCAGCTGGTGGCTGTAAACGGAGAGTCGCTGCTGGGACGATCGAACCACGTGGCCATGGAGACGCTACGTCGCTCTATGTCGCAGGAGGGTAACGTCAGAGGGATGATCCAGCTGGTGGTCCTCAGGGCGACGAAGGTACACTGACGATTCACTTCTGATGCTCTGTGTGTAGAAAAGATGTCCGCTTCACAATACTCGGATCTCCAGTGGATCTGGGAAGCCGCTTGTTGAATTTGGTGCGAGTGTGTGTGACCTTCACTGTTAAGCTTCATTGTAACGCGCTGTTGAAGGGGTCAGCAGCCTTTCCAGAAGCAACCGAGGACAACTGTTAATCACAATTTATACTCAGGAAAATACCACCGAATGGGATGAAGGAACTTTCACTTTTTTCATCCTTAATTTTGATGAAGTAATTAACTAATATGGTGAATATATCTTAATTTGCATTATATCTGCATTTTGTGTCCCAAATAAACTCAAACACAGTGCTCCTCCTATCTCCTCTCCACATGTTTGGCTCTCATTGAATAAAACAGTTTTCCCCCCCGTGCTCTGTTGCCTCTGCCTTTCTCCACAAATGACTTTTCAGCCGTTCTATCTTTCTTTTTTTTTCCCGCTCGCAGTCTTGACACTAGTCTCCCTGCTCTCACCGGCAAGCTGCAAAAGAGCATTTGCACTTGATCCATTCAGACTTTGTGCGCTTGTGTGTGTTTGTGTTCTTTGTGTGCATGTCTGACGGAGTGGTTTTCATTCAGCTGTGTCTCTTTTCTTTATATGTTAAAAAAAAAAAAAGACGAAGAAGAAGCTTTTTACACGGGTCTGTAGTCTGTTTGTACAAACCTGCGTACACACAAAGCCGGTCTGCTGGCTCAAGTGTGAATGGCCCTTTACCTGACCTGCCAATTGTTGGGGGGGTGGCGGTGTTAAGCTTGTTCAGACTGCATAATGTGCACACACCTAACACACAGGCACATTCAGCAATATACACACAATACAGACAGCTAAGATCAAAGTCTGTGTGTATAGATACAGAAATGACATACAGAGCCTACGCAGAATGAAAGGTAAGCTTTAGATTGGTAGAAGTTTTTCCCATCATGCTGAGAATTATATTCTAATCACGGTCCATTGTATGGAAAAATATCCAATTTCATTGTAATTAATGTAACGAAATAATGTGAGTTATTGCTTCAATATTTAACGTAAACTGTCAAAAAGTAAATACGTGTCATAGTATAATAGAAAGGCTTATCTCAAAATAGCATGAAATATTGTGATATTGGATAAAACACAAAATTGTTATGACGTAAAACATTTGTATCCAAAAATTAGAAGGTTGTGTTTTGTTTGTTTTTTGTCCTGTGTGACTATATTAGAATTTTTGTGTGAAGATGTTGGTACCACTGTGCGTAACACTTAAAAAGATCTGCCCTCAGAGATGTAATGAGTCAACAAAAAGCCCCTTTCTCTTGTCACTGTTGAGAAAGTTCAGTCAGTAGTAGGAAGTATTCATGAAACATGACTCCTGCTCAGTCTCTCAGGTAACCCTGAACATGATCATCTTTCTCCTTTGGCTTTAACTTTCTTGTGTTGTTGAGTTGTTCCCATTGACCTGGAGGCGTTAGTCCATTTTATTCCTCACATGTGGACATTTTTGAGGAAGAAATGTTGCCATTCTGGTTGATATGAATTCCGTCTACTAACAAGTGCCACCTGTCAGTGGTCATAATGATATGGGCGGTGTGCGTGGACCTGCAGGACTCTGGACAATCCTCCCTCAATAGCTCGTTTGGTGAAAGCAGTCAGCAACATCAAAGAGATGCATCCATGTTTCCCTTTTTGTCTTAATGTAAAACGGAGAAGAGAAAAAAAAAGGGAGCTACAGGCGGATAGATAAGAGATGAGACTTTAAAAGCTTTTTTTTAAGCTTTGGTATTGATGCTTTTCAACCTCGTTGAAGTGGACCACTCTAGTTCTTTTTTTCTTTTTCCTGTACTCGCTCTCTCTCTCTCTCTCCATATCTTCCTACTGTATTCATCTCGTGCCAGCTCTGTCCAATATTGTCCTTTATCCAGCCGCTCCAAACAGTCTGCACAGATTCCGCGGCGGTAATCAGATGTTGTAATTGATCAGCCACCAAGATGAACCCTAAAAAGAAATCTATATTGAGTGTTACTATCGACTAATAACAACAACAAAAAAATATGCAAGACTGGCCATACTAGATCAACAAAAGTTGAACTTAATAAGGATTCTCCTGCTCTGATCCATCATTGTCTTCAGGACTTTCTTTCTTCTTTTTTTTTTGCCTTTTCTTACGAGCTTCTTATAAATGTGAAATGTTTCTGAGCTCTGCTGCCGTCGGTGGAGAGTCTTTCCATCTCTACTTCGCCAAAACCCAAGCTTTAGCTGTTCTCAAGCACTGGTTGTTCTTGAAAGTTGTGTGAAACGTTCATGTTGTATTTATAGAGCATGAAAAAACAAAAAAGGAAGCAGACTTAAAGAAAAAAATTATTATTTAAAATGATTTATATTTTTGCGAGCAGCGGGGGCCAAGTCACTTCTGGATCGCGCTTTATTTCTGCGAGTTTGAAATGAATCCAGTTTCAATTAACATTTGACTGGCCACATGTTTGAACATCTGTTCACCGCTGCAGGATCTCATAACGAAAGACCTGAGCTCAGGAATGAAAAGTTTGGCTGATGCGCCACATATCTCTGTTGTGACTGTTCTTTTGGGAAATATTTCACATTTGAGATCGCCACTCATGCTTCAATGTCAGACTTCCGAATGATTTTCACGTATTCCACAAATTTGCTATTTCTTTTCCCATCTGTTCATTTTCCTTAATATGTTCTTGTTTGCATGATAACGCAGGTCAGGTCAACATTGTTGTAGAATCCTTCACATTCCTCCATGAAATCTGAATTTAGAAACCATGAAAAGGAAAAAAAAAGATATTGGTGAGGAATACTGACTCAACTGTACAGTACAGATTGCATGGTGATGCTGGTTAGTGGAATGCATGCAGGGGGGGGGGGGCGCAGGCGGGGATGGCACCATGGGAAGAATGAGGAAGAAGCTACGGTCTTTGTTGCTTGAGTGCAGGGATTAACCAATAACAGAGAGGCACACGGACAAAGAAGAGCAAAAAGTACACTGAACACCAGTGCCAAAATGGCATGCATATGCATGGATTTTGAATGAATATGTACAGTTTTCGACACACACACACACACACACACACACACACACACACACACACACACACACACACACACACACAAATAACAAAAACATGCAAATTAAATTCTGAAAGAAATAATACATGCACAAAGAATACACATCAGGACTGTAATCCACTGCTTTGTTTGACTATTACGGGGCCCTGAGAGGGCTCTGTCTCAGGAGGATACGTGTCAGTATGACAGCGAGTACCACACACACACACACACAAACACACACAGAGAGAAGTGAAAGAGGGCTAAAGATGCTTCTAATGCAGCGAGGCGTGGGAAACAGGCTCCTCCCTTTCACCCAAAACCACCTCTGGATTTCCACTGTCTGCTTCCTTTCTCGTCTATAATTGCGTTTGAGTAGGCGTCGGTAAAGACCGCCCCTTCTCCTCTGCTCATCACTCAGTTTATATTAGATCACTAAATCAAGCCAATAACAATGAACAGTGTTTCACTCTAATGTCAAGTATTCTCTTTCATTGCATTTCTTTTAAACCTGACTGTAAATCGTCACTCTTTAAAAAATGGGACATTGTTGTTTTCATTCCTGTCTGTGCGCTGTGTTTATCCACTGGGCGGCATTTGTTTTTGGTCCATGTTTCAGGATCATCATGGGGCATCGCCCAGCCGTTCGTTTGACGGCACCGCCGGGCTGCAGGGACTGATGAGCGCCGTAAACGGTCAGACAGGAAGCATCATTCAGCCTACTGACCTCATTCACCCCTCCATGGTGACCAACAATATCTATGCATTGAATGGTGAGTGCAGCTATTCCCCCACTCTGTGGGGTCAACAGGTTACGTGCCATTCACTCACCGCACCAAGCATTAATGTCTACATTATGTCCGAGTCTGGCAATTTCATTAAGGTTCTTTTCAGTGACAGTCTTATCTCTTTATGCACAGTCTATTCCAGAAGCCTCTTGATATATTCTTTATGTGTACTTAAGAGTTTTCGGTGGCTGTTTGTTTTTTTTTTTTATGGATGTGTTTGTTTGTGCATTCAGTCATTCATCTGTCCATACAAGTTGAAGTCATCATTTGACCTGGCCATCATGCCGGAGTTTAGGGACGAATTAAAAAAAAAAATAAAAATAAATAAATATTTGGTAAACTTTTGTATTTAAGCGAGTCCTCCAGCACTGACCACTTCTCACCGACGGCTTACAGATAAATAAAGCTTCCACAGCAACCTTTCAGACTCTCGTATTTCCATCACAAAATGATTCAACCTCATTATAGGAGTTGCTTTATTTTTGCAGCAGGCATTTTACTGAACAGTTCATATATACAATGTAGTAGCATTGATTACAGTTTTGGCCTTTTTACACAATAGACAGATAGACCAAACAAACATGCATTTGAAGCAAATGAATGAATCTAAGTTGCTTGTTGGTGTGAGTGTGACTGCTTGTTCAGCTCGACACACCTGGATTTTTGTTCACGATCTGCTTTATGTTGGCGTTGCCATCGATCTAACGAGTATAATTCCCTCATTGCATTGTTTACTCATGTCGAAACGTTTATTTCAAGCTTTTCGCACCATTTTTAATGGACAGACCATTTGGAGTGTCGCCACTTAAACAAAGCCGCACACCCAAAAGCTTTTACCTCTGCTTTCAGCTGTTTCCATGTGGTACCACTTGGGGAACCCTGCATGAGCTCATGAAGTCACTTATCACTAATTGCTTGTTGCAGATACTTTTTCACACTGCACACCCACACACAATAACTCACCCCGTTTTATATCCATCCAGTCAGAGGACTTTATACCAACCAATTGTATGTATCACTCCAATAACCCCTTATCTCAGCCTCAGACTCCATCTCTACCAGAAAAGTACAAATACACAGGTCCTTTTTTTTTTCCCGTCCTTTCATGAGTAATGCTGCCATACACACACTTTATATTGTAGAGTTGCTGCACAGGCACATTTTTCTCCAATAAAACCATTTCCTGCATTTTTTAAAATCCTCAAACGCCGGCTCTTTCCTGCTGAAACATTGTTCCAGTCGCTCCGACCTTGTTCCCGTCCTTCGTTTGTCTCTGAACTCGCTGCACTTTTCTCACATTTATTTCTCCCCCGTTTCATTTTGCACCCGTAAAGTAGCATCAGAGGTGGGCCTATCATTTGCAGTGAGTTCAGCAAAGCCCTGCTTAACTTTAGCAACACTACAAAATAAACAATATCTCCGAGATAAAATAAAGTATAGACGAATAAATAAATAAAATAAAAAAAAAATTCTGCAGCACAAATTTAATTAAAGTTCTCTGCCCGTATTTTCTCTTTCATTTCTCTCCCTGGCTTTTTCTCCCTGATTTTATTTCCTCTTGTGTTTTCAAGGTTGTTCTGTTTGTTTGTTTGTTATTGCAGGTTCTGCCTGTGAGTTATTTTAGTTCTTCAGATCGCTGTTTCACACCACCCCTGTATTTTTGTGCCGTTGTGTTACTGCGACCGCACACGCTTGCGTTATCTTCAGTGTCCATTTATACTTGGGCTTGATTGTTAAAAAAGTGTTCGTATTTGTGTGTTTCCGAGTGATATCTCTGCTTGTTTGGAAATGTATTAATAGCTGCGGCGTGGCCGCGTGTGCGCACGGCGGCGTGTTGGTTCAGGGGTTTTGTTTTTGGCCAGTATCAGATGAGTGTTGTGTTTCGTGTGCATGTTTACACTCAGGCTGGCAAACAGCTCTGACCTTGAATACACTTTACTGGATGGATTCACCTCGGCTCTAGTGTCATTTACACACACACAAGTAAAGTACTGGTAAATGTCGGTGTGTGTGTGTCTGTGTGTGTGTGTGTGTGCATTTACCAGTACTTTACCCTCCTAATGAACTATTGTACACACGTAATCCATTTGATTTGTCACAGAGACCACAGTTAAAATAAAGACTTTTTTCTTTTGCAGAAGAATAAATTAAGTGTAATGATTCCCTACATATGTATTTATGCAGATGGGTGATTTTTGCATATATAGATCTTTCTATTTAACTCAGATCCATCACTGTGTCTTTTTTCCTCACTATACTTTTAACTTTCTTTCCATTTTTTCTCTTCATACTCTGTGATTGGAGCCACTCGAACGGAAATACGTCAATAAGTCAGTTTACAGGGTTATTATGCCTTTTTTTTTTTTTACAATTGTTTCATTAACAATTATCAAACAAAAGTTCATGTTCACATGATTCTTGTTGAGAGTGCAGCACGGAAGGTTTGAAAACGGTAGCAAATTAGTTGTACTATTTTAAATGCATATGATACATTTGACTGGTGGCCTGTCCACCCTGGACAGATTGCGAGTCCATCACAGAGCAAACAGAGAGACAGACGCTCACATGTACGGGCAGTTTTACGTTTGAATATTAGCTTCAAATGCAGGATTTTTAAACTGTGCAAGGAAACTTTTTTTTCCCCTCAGAAATCCCATTTGTCCCCCAAAAGTATACAAAATCCATATAGGAAAGCCCAAAAGCCCCGGACTTGAATATGAATGGGAGACACTTGATGTGAGTGCTCACCACTACATTACAGTGCAGCCCACTTTCAATAATCTCCAGCACCTAATTCCTCCCTATTGTGCACTGCGTTGTCTTTCCTCTTGTGTCTGAACCTTCGACTGGAACGATAAGTGTTAAGTCAATACACTGGTTTTCACAGCGAGTGAGGAAGAATAGTTGGTATGATTAGCCAGACAAGCCGCAGACAGAAACAGATGACAGGAAGGGAAAGTTGAGTGCAGAAGAAGAGAACTCATCTCTCTGCTATCGGAACAAACTGCTATTGATCTATCATCCGCGCCACAAATGCCAGTTTCACTTCACACAGTGGGAGTCGGTGAGAACAGATTTGTGTGTGTGTGTGTGTGTGTGTGTGTGTGTGTGTGTGTGTGTGTGTGTGTGTGTGTGTGTGTGTGTGTGTGTGTGTGTGTGTGTGTGTGTGTGTGTGTGTGTGTGTGTGTGTGTGTGTGTGTGTGTGTGTGTGTGTGTGTGTGTGTGTGTGTGTGTGTGTGTGTGTGTGTGTGTGTGTGTGTGTGTGTGTGTGTGAGGTGAAACAAGAATGTGTTTTTGACAGTTCAGCTGATTAAGGTGCTGGCAGCGTGGAGGAGGAAAGAGGAAGTTTAGGGGAAGGGAAAAAGAAAAAAAAAAAAGGAGAGGCTGAAAAGTGAGTGGGAGATAAAATGATTTATGGGAGATCTGAAAGGAGAGATAAATGACAGCCAAAATATCAGATCGCAAGAATGGAAGCAGCAGAAAAATAAAGCAGGTGATTAGTGGAGAAAGAAAGTGAGAGGGAGGGATGGAGATGAGAGGATGTGATATCTTCCGACTGGTGCCATCTCTTTCTCGCCGGCTCGGCTCGGCTCGGCTTTTCAGCCGCTCGCGTGCGGATGTGAGCACACAAAGGACACTCGGTTGAGGATTGTGCAGCAGCCCCGGCATGTGTTGCGTGGCAGCTTTGCACTGGCAGAAGTGATGACTGTATGTAAATGACGCCGGGGTGGATTGTGCGTCTGTGTATCAAGTTGTCATAAACTCGTTCATCACGCAGACGCGGCCACATCTCCAACGCGCATCTGCGGCGTCTTCTGATGAGTGGCTTTCATCCTCTTTCTTTTCCTTCCTCATTTTTTCTTTTCCAAAATGCTTATCCGTCTCCCGTCTTTCTCGTCTAGCTCTTTTTTTACGACATTTCTTGGAAAAGCTGTTAAAGCAGACTTTAACCCACTTTCTAGTGTTCCGCACACAGTGAATGTCCCGTTTTCTAAATATTTATAGGACCTGCTTATGTTAGCAGTAGACCGGGGCACGGCGCGTTTGCTCAAAAGTGTTCCTCCACCGACGTTCGCGGGATCAAATAATCACCTCCTGGACATTTTGAAGGCGCCTGTAAAACATTTGTTGTTTGCAGTTCCCCAAAGCGCGGCGGCGGTTGTCAGTTTCAGCCGTCATCTTTCAACCCTCGACTGGAAATGGGTGAAAATCTTTCCACCCGCCGACTGAGGCCAAAGTGAAATGTGGCTGTGCTTGTGTTTATAGGCTGCTCTTCTTCAATCAAACAAAGTAGATGAACACAGGATATTGTTACAAGCTCTAAACTGCGTTCTGTCAGTATTTCACATGAATCCCAATGATTTCAAAGCCACGAGAGATGTTCCTGGGCAACTGGTCTCTCTCTGTTGACTGAAGTATAATTGTAATAAGAACTAGTCTAAACAAATGAAACGCTCATAAAACTGTTCATTTGCCATCCATGTGTTGAAGCCATTGCCTTCAGCAAAGTGAAGTGAAGGCAGGCCACTGTTGTGATGAGCTGCATTGTTTTCTTTGGCCGGGTGGCCTCACAGTGTTTCCCGGGTAAACAGAGTCTTAATTAGCCCGAGTGTGGCTGGCTGCTCGACGCAGCAGCAGCCGCCGCTGTTTCCAGTAGGTTAACGTCAAAATGCTTGAATGTGGCTGTGCGTGACTCCCAAACGGAGTCACGTGATAAGTTACTTCTCACACAGCATACATGCAACCTTGGCTTCATTTCCGAGACTGACGGAAAAAGCGGACAATTAATTGTTCTGTTGACTTGTTGCATGCAATTTCTGCGAAGGTATCCAATTTAGTTGACAGAAATTCCCAACATCTCAGGCAACCGTCCTCGATTCCCACGTAGAGTTGAGCCCGGGGCCAACACACAGAACAAAGCAGACGGATACACAATCACCTTCCTTCACAGCCTACGGGCACATTTAATTAACAAGTGTGTATCTTAGAGGAAGCCGGAGCACACAAGCTCAGGGAGAACATGCACACTCTACACGTGCAAGGCTATATAGATAATTAGTCGTATTTAACCATTTCTGCACACACCCTCCTGAAGGTGATGGCGCCACCCTGCTCATCACTCCCCCACACCCAAACACATTTAGTCAACCGTTTGTTTGACAAACACTTAGTGGAGGCTAAACTATGCATTGCTGCCAGAATATCCACAGAACCTTTTTGCAACAGTCATGCAGTGGAACGTAACTTTTCATCCATTTCATCGGTGCACTGGAGTCATTGGTCAGTCACACGGCCGTTCGAACTTTGCTGGTTGTTTATGCAAAGGCAGCGGCTGCATCAGAATCAGTGCTCTGTCTTTATCGACACGGACGCCTCCGAGGCACAATATTGAGCTGCAGGTCACCCGGAGTTCGGGATAACTCGGAAGTCAAAACAAAGTGGCAAAAAAACAAGTGTCAAATGCAAGAAAGTAGACTTGAAATAAAACTCTGCAAGACTCTGTATTAGTTAAATATATCACAAAGTTCATGCTCTGCGTTGTTTATGTAGTGTGACTGGACAATATTATTTTTGGTGGAAAGTTTGGTCAAAGTTTGGATCTGAGTCTTTTTGGCTTTTGTAATCCAGAAGACATGACAACTGTGATTAAAAGTGTTTTGAATGGCTGTTTTATATCAGCATTATCTCTGATTGCAGTTTTGTTTTTCTTCTTTTTTTCAGTGACCAATGGGAGTTCTTGTCATATGGACGAGGAAGAGGAAGGCATGCTGTATGGACATGACTCTGACTTCAACAGCTCTTACCTCCAGGAAAGGTGTGATTCAAAAACATTTTTTAGCTTTATGAAGGGATCTCTATCTGCGGAATTATGGATGCATTGTTTTGATCATGTTTCACCACCATTGTCAGTCTTGACCTCTGGATGTCTTTGCTTTAGGGAGAGCTCCCACATCTCGTGCCAGGCTCAGCCCCAGTCTCCCACCGGCGTTCAGACCCAGCGGCAGCAGTTCCAGCATGTCAAAGCCTCCAAGAGCATGGACCTGGGTACGACTCAGAACCAGCATCACACTGGTGGGGAATTGTTTTTCTGTTTCTCGGCTCTGCATGGTGGCTGCATGCATGTCATTCTCGCTTAAATCTAAATATATGCATGACTGCTGCAGCTCTGGCATGCTCCCTACTGCTGCCACATGCAGACCGATACCCGTGTAAGCCACACTGCACACCATGCAACCACACATGGAAACACATTCACGGGTGCAGACGGGGTTTCTCCGACTGTCAAAGCAATTTATGTCATTGTGCATGAACGTGTGTCATTGAGTTTTCTGTGCTGACTCGGAATGGACAATACAGTCTGCAAGCCATCGTTTGGACATGATGTCTTGTTTTTATTGTGTTGTTTTATCACATTAATGAACATAATAACATTCTAAAAGTCGCTTAATATTCTGATGCATGACCACATCCTTTGTTACCATAAGCAACAGAAACAGTTATAGAACTCCTCGTCTGATCTGGCCTCATGAAATGTTAAAAATATATTTATCTTCTTTTCACGCCGATATGAAAAATAAGAGATACTGGTGAAAATGTGTAGTTCGCAACTTCGCTTTGGTCTATTTGTTCGGCAATCAAATGTCACAAAAGCGACTTTTGCAATCTCTCTGATCCCACTTTTGCCAACATCTTTGTGTCCTGTTGCTCTCTGATGGCAGATACCCTCATGCGACGGTTTTGGTGGCATTTCAGTGACAGTTGAAAAGTCAACTTTAGAAGTATGCATATGTGTGTGCGCCTGTGCTTCTGTGCTTGTGCATACATTTGTACAATATGACAGTTCATGCCGCAGCACAACAAAAGCGTATTGTTTCAAATGTCACTACCCACAGTCCTCTCTCTTGGGCGTGTGTGTGTGTGTGTGAGTACATATGTGTGTATCTGGACATTTATTTTATTTTTTTGTAGAGACCTGATTCTGTTTACACAGTCAAGTTGTGGGAGCTTGTCGTGGCTGTTGTGGATAAAAACACCAACAAGTCCTCACAACGAAAACAGTTTATTTCTTTAGATGGCGGAGAGTTTGAAGGTTAGATCCAGCCTTTTGCTGGGATTAATGTTATGCAAGTAATAGTTACTGTTCACTTTGGAGTGAGCCTACAGGAAAGGAATGGAAATCCATGTAATCTCCCCGAAAAGCATGAAAACCTGTGTGAAAATGTGTTACAGTGTTGTACTTCCATTTTTCGACAAAATCAAAATAATAACATAATGACTGAATAGCTATGTCTCACTTTGAGGGGTTCAGAACTGAAAAAGAAGAAGAAAAAAATAAATAAACAAAAAAGGAAACACTACCTTTGCTTTGTCCCAAATGCATCCCCTCTTTTTAGGAAGTTTGTGGCTGTAAAGCTGAAGGGAGCTCGTCATGTCACAAGTCAAATGTGTAAAATAGACACAATACCACTTTTGTGCAATAGTTGGAAGTCGTGAGTCACTGTAGAGCGTTTCAGTCTCTGTAGTGTTTACTTTTCAAGTTTCTCTGGAGCTGGCTGGTTGGCATGCTGACTTTGGTGCGCTTCACATGTAATTTAAATGTAATACCACAGATGACATGTGGGGGCAGTGTTGTGCGACCAGCGACTAGAACAAAGAAGACAACATAACATGGATGATATCTGAAATAACCATCCCTTTCAGGAAAGGTGAATGTGTGGCAACATTACCACACCTGGACATCGGGACAAAGACGCTTCAGAAGTGTGAAACGTTTATATGCTTCTTCAACTGGCAAAGTTGAAAACATGAGATAATTAACGATCTCTCCAGAGCTCCGGAGCAAAGTTCAAGTACTACTTGCAGCAACAAAAGCTACTTATTTTAGCCGTTTTTAACCTTTTTCTTCAATGTTTGGATTACAAACATTGTCCCACATGAAATTGAAAATGTGCACTGCCCTCTACTGGATGTATCGGTTAACTACAATGCCAATGTAAGGGACACATGGAAATATTTTCAACATTTGTCGAAATGTATGTGCGTAAATTTAGTTTATTTTTGCCTTTAAATGAAGAAATGTGTTCGGAAATGCAGGACATGAATGAAACCCCCCCTCCACAAAGACCGAGCCATAAGTGAATACGACGGAGAAGGATACTCCTCTCCTGTACTGCTGCATGAGTACCAGGATGAGACGTAATGCACGATATAGCAGCAACGCAACTTTGTCGATGCAAACTGTTGTTAAACCCAGAAGAGTTAGAAGACTGTGCGATATACTTGTGATTGTGACGAGTGAATCAGGACTTGTTACATGAATGCTTATGTTTTGTTTTTGTTTTTTTTAAATCATCATCATCGTCATTATTCTTATTATTATTATTGATGATAATTATGATGATAATAATATTACATCAAAATTGTATCGCACTTTTTGGGGAGCTTTACATTAAGAAACACAAAGAAAAATTAAAATGAAGAGTTTAAGGAAAAGCAAATTTGAACAGGTGGGTTTTGAGGAGTCTTTTGAAGTTGTGCGATGAGTCTGTGTCCCTGATGCATAGTGGGAGTGAGCTCCAGAGGGCGGCGGCGACAAAGGGTTAGTGCTCCAAGGTGTTACTAAATTATCTTTACTGAAGGTGAAGAGGAAAATATCCCGAACATTATCATGCTTTTTTTTTTTTTTTTTTTGTTCTTTAGACATACTGTAGAGGGGAGGACCTTACATCTTTGGGGATAAACGTTATCCCTCCAGACGAGGCTGAAAATCCTGCTTGATCCCGCTCTGTTGATTTTACGTATTCCCAGCATGCCCCATGTCTCAGTACAGTCAGGAGAACGTATTGCTCGCTTATTGCAAAACAGGACATAAATGTTGACCCATCAGATGGGGTTTTATGTTCTGGATAAAAATACACAGAATGCTTGATATTGTGAAAGATTTTTACGATTGGATCTCACTGGGGTCCCGCTATCATAACCACAAATTATTACCCTTATTAGCTGATAAAGTTATTAAACTTAAGCAAACGTCTTAATTTCCAAATCCATCTTGGCCAGCAGACATGGCTGTGCGTTACTATGTAGATCACCCTCCCCATTGGTATGTATGTAAATAGTGCATTCACAGTCGAACTCACTCTATCGTGAGACATGTGGCGTAAACAATCGGTCCTGTCACGTGCAGCTTTGTCGAACACGTCTCTACTGAATTTTCTATCAATCCACACACAGATGTCGCCATCATGGCACTGAAAACCCCTGCGTGCGCTCGTAGTGGGACACGGGAAAAGTTACTGGCTAAAAATTTTAAGCTTCATTTATTAGCTGCCCATTTCACACGGCACATTTTAATTAAAGCGATCATTCAAAATCTGGTGGTTCTGCACAGCTTATGGATGTTATGAGACGCTGCGCAACAACAACGGCTGCAACAGAGTTAAGTATTAATATACTGCCAAATATTGCTAATGCTGACTCAAGCCCAGCCAATTAAAGGTGCAGTGTGTGATATTTTCATCAAAGTAAGAACGAATGTTTTCATTACAGCAGAATGAGATTTTAATGTTGACATAGATTGCTGCGTTTGCAGCGTTGTGATCCTGGAGTAGCTCAGAACAGAGACGATAACTTCTGATTCTTTCCTGGCTCCTGTAACGGTCGAGGACATAACGCACCTCCGAGGCCCCCCGTTTACATGTTTTCATGATGAAGTCTGTTTACACGGTGATGGTGCCTGCAGCCAATGGAAAGGCCACTTTTTGAAAACGTTCTTCTCCATGTAAACTTGGGGAAAACGTAATTTTTTTTTAAAAGAATCTGCGAATAGTAATAAATAGTTCTTTCACGAGTAGGTGAGCAATAACAACGTTTGCCTCCAGAGTATCATGACTCCCTGTCCATATTCTTAGTTTTGTAGTTGATGGTCACCGTAATAACAACTTCATTGTTTCATTAAAAAAAAAAACAAAGAAAAAAAAACAACAGCATCAAACATGAAAACGACATAATCTTCAGCGTGTCTGCCACTTCCATGTAACGGGCGTCGCTTTGCCGCGTAAACGTGAAACGTCTCTGAAACGAAAAACACAAGAACAATGCGTTTTCACTTGAAACGTTGGAATGTAAGCCGGGCCTGAGACTGGAACTCAGGAGCTTATGTCAACAACGCCACAACGTGGCCCAGAGATCAGCAGTGGAAGCTCGCCATCTTATTGCTGGCAAAATAGCATTAGCATTAAAATCCATGCTGTGAGGATTAGATAAAAGAATATGGAAATGAAAAACACCGTGGCAGTTCTTTATGTTTTATATTTGATAAAAGCATCTTTTGAACATGTTCAAGATGTACTCATTTTTTGCAAAATTAAGAGAACTTTTTTTTTTTTTTTTTTTTTTTTTTTCTTCCATAATTGATATCTTATTAAGACAATTTTACTCGTCTGTCCCAGTCGAAATCAAACTTAACTGGATGTGACTAAAGTTTGTCATCACTATTACAGTGACTTGTTTGTTTAGTTTCTTTCGTCTAAAAACAATCCCATTTTACTGGTTTTCAAAAGTTCATATGCTGTATGTCGGTAAATACTGCGGATAGCAGTTTATAATTTGTGAAAATTGCTATGTTAATTGGCGCAACAAAACCTTTTTATTTTTTTTTATTTTTTTTACATGCTGAAAACACCATTTTAACAGCATAAAGTGACCAATTACTATTTTTGTGTGTGTGACTTCATGCTGTGCTTTGACTTTCATGTTTGTCTTAGCGGGGGGAAAAAAAACAACTTAAAAAAAAAAACCCAACTAAAAAGAATCAGAGCTCATCATTTCTTTCATGGGTCAGTTACATCATTTCATTTTTATTTAATTCGATCCACGGTTATTTATAACTGCACACCAATTAGAAATAAATTAATTAATTAATAAAAAGCTTCAGAATTGGTTCCAAATCATGAAATCGGTCCCAGTTTGCCCACCACTGTCATTCTCTCTCTCCCTCCCTTTGATTTCCACCGGTTGTATTGGAAACATCCTTTCTTGTAACTACGTTTTTGGCTGATCTCCGAGGCTGTAGCCGAAGCAGTAAGAGTGGCGCCGGTAATTGTTATTTCTAGCGTGATTATAAAGTGACAACTTTGGTGTTTGTATGTTTGTATCTCCGGGAGACTTGCTCCCAAATGAGTGCGTCACACAAGCGATCCTCCTAACTACTGTGCCGCCAGTGCAGTTATCCTTCTTCGCCGCAGACAAATACACACACGGGACTTGTTTTTCATTAGAAAAGTATTTATTTGGAGGGGCGATGTTCCCGCGCGGTTTTTGTGGCCGCGCGTGTGTGTGTGTGCATTTTGGCGCGGTGCTACCAGTCAATGTGTTCTTGGTTGGCTTTCAGAAAGACGCAGAAAAAGGGCAAAAAGAAAGACTTTGGCGAGGGAGGGGGAGGCAGAAAGTGAAAGGACTATTAACAATGGGAATGGAGATCAAAGGAGGGAAGGATGGAGGAGAGCGGAGCGGGATGGAGGGAGTGTAACCCGAGAAAAAATGAAAACACGGGGAAGAGAGACAGCGGGGTGAGAGGGCAGGAAGGCGAAAGGGATAGATGAGGGGCAAGGAGAGATGGAGAGGAGGGAAGGGCGGGTGGATGACAAATGAAGTGAGAGGAGAGGGAGGAAGGGAAGGAATGACTTCAGTAGCAGTGAAGCCAACTTAAGATCAGAGGAGAGAAGAGGGGCCACGCCGCCATCTTGTAAAAGGAGACAGCGGGGATAATAGTGGGGTCGAGGATGATGAGGGGGGGGAGAAAATAAAAGATTAAAATGGTGCGCAGCAGTTTAGTTCTTTTACATGTGGCCAATCAGACCGAGGGGAACGCAGTGGAAAGTGTTTGCGTGGATGTACAGCATGTGTGTTAACTGGGCGTCTTGTGTTTCAGTGGCAGATGAGAGCAACGTTGGATCGCTCGTTGGAAACGCTGCAGGTGAGCCAAAAAAAATAACGCCCACATGCTTGAATGATTACTGTCAGAGATACGGAAATTTCAAAACACACACTTACACTCGCAGAGAGGCCCGGCTTCACCAAGAAATATAATGAAAAGATGGCAGCGAAACAGGCGATGGATGGTGGAGAGAGAGGCGCTGGGAAGAAAGTTAATGAAGTGTGTCAAATGGAGGTTGATTACCTGAATGTACAACATCCCGGTTCATCCTTCAGATTTTCCATATTGAATCGGAATTACTTACGAGCATTTGCTACGAGAAAACGGGAAACATATATGGGCCGTAAATGCACTGCAGAATAGTAGTAAGCATTGTAAGGATTGTTATCCAGAAATCAACATTTGAGAACACACACAAATAAAAACTCAAATAAATATGGTAACTCAGATAATAAAGAAAGACAAAAAACTAAATAGTATAGGATGACAAAAGTAGTGTGGAGTTTATTGAATAGTACTGTAGCACTAATGATATTATACAAGTTATCATAGTTTGTTTTTTTTAATTGAAGAGGATCATTAAAATTCGAATTGAATCTATCTCTTGTACCTCTTACATTTAAATTAAAAGGTTTTCTATGTCATGGACACTGACGTGCTAGTTTTCTGCATGAATTGGTGATTCAGTTTCTGCTCTGCACTGAGGAATAGTGAGTCCTGGATACTTGGTGAACTCTTTCTACAATAAACAAACTGGTGGAAACCGGAACTGAACTACTATTCAGTGGAGACGGTGAACCTGCACTCCAATCTCTCATGCATGTCTATCCACCACAGGTCTATTCAGTGAATAATCACATGCCTACCTCACCTGAGGTTCATCCCTTTCTGTCATGTTCTGATTAATCGTACGATCTAGCATTGATTTGCTGGCTGTGTTCAATCATTGTTTTTTGTTTTGTTTTTTTAGTCAGAATACTTCATTTCTGTTTATCTTTGAACCTCAGATGGAGCTCTGATCTCATTTTGCGACACATCTGAGCAGAAAACAAAGAGAATCTCAGAGGGCTGTGCGCACTTTCTGCCCTCTGTATGAACAGAATATATGTGATATGGTATGTTCTCATTTCCTCTGCCCTCTCTTCAGCTGCACTTACACACCACTTCATATTTGCTTCCGCGCCGTGCCTCCGATACACCGCGCTCCTCTGGACAAATTAAGGAGTTCTTTCTTGTCAGGCACAAAGTACGGATGGAAGTGAAATTTTGCGGGCGGATTGTGTATAGTGGGCTGAAAGCTGAAACTATGGCGGCCACTTGAACACCGGCACCGACGAGATTGTACATGAGGGCAGGAGAAAATGCAGCCGTATGAAAGAGGGCCGTTCATCTAAAATAAGGCAGAGAAACCGAGATGGGTGATGCTTCAAAAGCTCTCACCTTCGTGGCACACAAACACATCTTTTTTAAAAAGTTTGATCTCAAACTTCTCTCTCTCTCTTCCTTCGCCTTGAAGTACCCCCCCACACCTCCGTTTCATTTGCTACTTGAGAGTAAGAGCACTCTTCATCCCACTTTATGTGTGTGTGTGTGTGTGTGTGTGTGTGTGTGTGTGTGTGTCTCGGCGCTTGCCACTTTATTCTTGTCAATCAATCCTGCCCTTTTCCACACCGTACTGTGCCTCTCTCTTCTACATGCTGGTACAAACCTTTACTCACTCGGTCCATCGCCGTCCTACGCGGTGCGGGCAAGGCGACGCAAGGAGCGCAAAAGACAAGACGTAGACCAAACGAAAAGGCAAGGCTTCCACGTCTTTGCTTGAGAGGGAAATCCAGATTAAGTAATTTGAATGAATGGAATACAACTTTTTTGGTTTTACTTCCTCGGTTTCTCCTCTCAAGTACAAATTGAGCCGATGAGGAAAATTGAAATCGTTTCCTAGGAAAACGTTCAAGGTAACCTCAGTGCAACTAGTCAACTTCATTTGAGATGAACAATTATATCATGGTATGCAAATGTGAATATGAACCAGGGATTTTCTCCCGCTGAGAGAATAAACTGATTCGCCACAAGAACGCATATTAAGATGCTAGAATATGAAATAAAATTGTGTTTAATCAGAACCTATGATTCCAAAAGTGGTTCAAATGTTCTTGGATATAAAATACAAAAAAGTAGTTGTAATAAAAAAAAAACCTCAAATATAGTACTTATTAACAATGCTTTGGTTATTAGTAATTGGTTAATTCCACATCTGGAAACACCAAAACACAAATAAATGAAACAAACAACACAAATGAACATTATTACACTTTTTTTTTTAGTTTTTGTAAATTTATTGTCGTTCAAAGTGGGAAAAAGCTTCAGCGTCCACAGTTGTGTTTAGGCTGGTTGTTTGGACGTCTGCAGATGAAGACAAAAAGATGGATGTCATAGTTTGGTGCGATCAGTGGTTAATAAAGCAAAGTGCTTTGGATGTTAACGGGGATGAATGCATCCTTTGTAACTAAAGAAAAAAGAAAAAAAAAAAGACTATTTTATGACCTTTGTTCAGATTGTGATTCATGCTGATTTGTTTTGAATAAGCTGAAATTGGTGTGTGGGTTTCTTTGATACCAGTAAGGATCGCATTCAAATAGTACAGTAACGGTTGACGCGTCAAATTCGTTCACAATGTTGTATTTCATACACTATAATTCATATTTTGGGTTGAAAAACAATCATTTCAGATTTAGTTGATCATGTGTTTTATTCAGCTTGACTCACCCCCCCCTCCCTCTTACAGTATGAAATACAACTTGTAGCCCAGACTTCTTTCCCCAATCGTTTTTCCCTTGGAAGGCGAGGATCTGGTCTCCCCTCTCAGATCTCAGGGTTTCTAAAATATTTAAGTCAAAACGTTGGCAGACAATGCCACTCTCACCAACACACAGCAGCAGGAGCCTTCAGGCTGAGGCTCAGTTGGTCGTCCTCCAATTCAAAGTCGCGGTTTGATTCTCATCTCACCCGCTCCATTTCTCAAAGTGTCCTTGGGTAAGAGACTAAACCTCAGTGGTGTGTGAGCTGCCATCTCCAGTGAGAGATCTCGGGCTGACCGCACTGCCTGTCAATCAAGTCATAGTTACATTACTAAACAGAGCACAACTTAAGATATGAGACACGTGGCTGCTGTGAGGGTGTTTGAATTTATCTGAACAATCCTAACCATTTTAAAAAGTTCACACAACAGCGACAATTTCCTTTCCCTCCTTCAGTTTTATGCCTCAGTTCTTTCATTCAGCACATTTCTGGAAATCATTGGGCCGTATAATTTGTAAAATCAATGGTTTGTACAAACATGATTTGAAAATAGCCCTTCCTATTACCGGACACCTTCGTAGTGGCTTTAAAAAAGAAAAAAAAATCCAAAAACGTTGACGGCCGCCGCTCTTGGTCTCTTCATGGGTTTCTTTGGCGCCTCACTTTGACAACCTTGGGCCAACAGTCAAGTCTTTGCCCCAACCCGCCCCGAACATCTCCGGCTCGGCTCCGAAGGCGTTCTGGACTGGTTCATGCTCGATTCGCATTGACAGAAATATTCACCCAGCAACTTCCAGGCACGTTGAACCGAGTCATTTTGCTTTTGAACGGTCTCTGATTCATACTTAACAGTGTCTTTAGCTTTGACTGTGTTTTGTGTTGTATTATGCCCCCCCCCCCCTTCTGCTTTTCCACTGGCTGTTGTCCAGACATTTTAACTGAAGCCTATTTACACATTCCCCCTACCTGTTGCCTGTCAGTGTGTCTCCTGTTTTATAATGCCACATAGCCCAGAGAGCTGTTAAAAAGAGAGTGCGTGCCTGGCAAGCACGGCAGTTTTTTTCCAACCCACTTTCCTTCGCTCTAATGTATTTTTTATAACCGAAATGCTTCCAACAAACCCGCGCTGCCGCGTCTGACAGCTGCACTGGCTTTGGCGAGGGACGGGGGATCGGGGAGGGGTCCGGGGATATTAGCAGTTTTAAAAGACAATGACTTCTGGGAATGGTGTTTTCACTTCCAGCAACTGTCTGCCCTTCCAAGACCTAAGAAACCACTACACACACACACACACGGCCGCGTTCACACAGACACACACACACACACACACACACACACAAATCAGTCATAAAAAAAAAACTTTGACCATTATGGTAATGTTATGGTAATGGAAAAGGCTCCATCATCCTGCGGTAAATGTGAGTGTGGGGATTTCTTATTATATTATAATTTTTGCGCAATCGGAGATGAGAAATGATGGGAATTAGACACCGTATCACAGAACGTGCGTGCGGACACCTTTGAAATTGAGCGGGAGTGTGTGGTTTTTCTTTTTGAGACCCCGCGCTTTTCTCAACCCGGGCAGATTTTCCAAACTCCCCTCGGTTAAATCTTTGCAGATACTCGTGATAAATAAACAATCGGGTGCATAGCGGCTGCCATTGTGGTCAGACGTGCCTGAGGTCTTCGCGGTGGCACAGAGAAATAGGAGCTTGGCCTTTCCAGTAATATATTGAATCAGCTGTGCGTGAGGGAACAGTGAAAGTGACAAGAAGGGATGCGACAAAATAAAGTCTTTAGTCAGTGTTGCCGCCGCTACATGAAGAGTCTCGGCAACAGACAAGCACAGAAAAACCCCCCCACTAAAAATCACTTCATATCGTGTAGACTGATTCTCCTGTTAGAGCGCTTTTAAATAGGACGGTACAGTCAAACACCCAGATACAAGAAATGCTGACAGGACATAAAACAAATGCTTGCAGCTGTGTTTCTTCCACTTTGTTTTCCTTGGGTGATGAAGACAGCCCGGAGCTCTGTACGTGCGTGCGTGTGTGTGTGTGTGTGGCTCCCAGATTCATTTCGTATGAGATCTTTCTTTTTGATCGCAGTATATTTCCACCAGGTCTGTGCATGAGGACGCCTGGTTCTCCTGATGTTTACCTTGCTTCCCCGGGATGCCACAACTGACTGAACGGTCTCATCTGCCTTGCTCTTTTAGCTACACCCTGCTCCACATGAGCCAAGTTTTTTCCTTCCATGCAGTAAACTGGTATTAAACTGCCAGAACGCTTGTCTTCTTTTGTTTTACTTGTGTGCCTTTGTACTGCCCCACTTTGCTTCCTCCGCCCACCACCGGCGCTCTCTGTCTCTGTCTGTCTCTGTCTGTCTCCCTCTCTCTCTCTCTCTCTCTCGCTCTCATTTCAACTCTCCGCCTCTCGTTTTGCGTGCCAACGCCATTCAGGCTTAAGGGCTGGCGAACAGGCGGAGGAGCTTAGGACGGACACCGTCTCTGTGAAAACGTCTCTGTGTGCATGTGTCAGGGGGGCCGCGTGATGCTGAGGGACGCTGGTGCGGCCCATTGTCTGGATCTCTCCCCGGTGTAACTTTGACTTTGACAACAGTCACACACTGACAAGACTCTGCCAAAAAAAACCCGAGTCTTTAGAGGGCCACATCGCCCTCTTTCCCCCGCCGTCTCCTTCTCTGTGATTGTCTCCGCTTTATCACGCTCTCTCGTTCGGTGTGTCTTCCCCCTGTTTCATTGTTCCCCAGTCTCTCTGGCTCTTGCAGACTTTGCTTTGGATTTAACCTGAAAGCCACCTTGTTTGTCTGATGTGGATTGATGGATTAATTTGTCAGGGGGAGAGCAGCTCAATTTGTGTGTGTCCGTGCTGTGTGCGCACGTGTGCAGATGCCACCCAATGCCAGTGCACGTTCGCTCTTTACAACTGTTGGAATCCAAACGGCCGAACTAAGCAAACCCTGCTTTCCCATCGTTCTTTCGTCATCTCACTTATTCGTGTTTGCATCTGTGCATGTTTGCACGCAGACATATTTTCTTTAGGCTTGTTGTTCGTGAGGTACCTGCTCCCTGTCTTTTGTGCTTGGCGCTCACCGATGTCTTGCCTTCTTTGTGTAGACTCCTTGACTGACTCTCTGTATATTGAATGGCCTCTGACCCCTCTCCACCGCCCCCCCAGTAAGCCAATAACGGTGAGCAGTAATCAGGAGATGGTCGGCGCTGTCGTTTCTTGCTGGTATGGCCATTCATCTCTATCAGTGATCTCTGGCATGTTGTGTACTGCATGTTCTATATAGAAAGCCAGGCCATTCATTCAGGGTTAGGACGAGTTGTCAGAAACTGATGCTCAATATGAAATTGACGGAAAAGCCGACCAGTTGGAATCGGAAAGATATTTGTCATTTTCTTTAGAATTTTAATGTTGTTTTGCAGTGGTGGACTTTCAAATTGATTTTACACAGCACATCTGCTAAGAACTAACAAAATATACACTAGTCTTGCTAATTTCTCATCTATTGACCTTTAAAAGGCTCATTTGAAGACCAAATTAGGCTTTTTTCTTTAACGATACTGTATGTGATATTTCTCAATTCGAAAGGTAAATAGATAACTCTTATAGGACACAGTTATGATGCTATCCTGTGGACATCTTTGTGTTGTGTTGTAGGTACAATACTAAAGTCAGCAAGCTATCCAGCTCGCCCCAGTCTGTCCAGTCTTTAAATCTCCTTCTTGTCAGTCTAAAATTGTCAAACTGATTTGTAAAAACATCAGATGTTGAAGCTCTTGGTAAATGTTAACCAAGGCCCTGTTTATGTGACGTTTTCAAGTGAAAACAGAAGACTTTTGTCACGTGTTGGTCGTCTGTTTACATGACGACGTTGCTCAGAGTTACTGAAAACTCAACTTTTCATGAATACCCTGACTCCATGGAGATGATGGAAAATGCAACTTTACCAAAACTCTGCTACTGCGCACCTCGTCCACAGCAAATAGTTATTTTACACATGTGTGAGTAGCTGGACACTAACAATAATGTTTGCATCCAGACTTGCATGACGTCCGGTCCATATTCTTCTGGGACACTATATACGTTACTTTTAGGCCCTCCACTCTGATTGGCCGGCTCCTTTACATACTTAACAAAACATGCTCTCTCATGTAGTTTGACAGCCGCCTCACATAAATGTACCTCAGTTTTTGACAAGGTGACATCAGCTTCACTATGTGACGCTGCACCTCATGTGAACAACATTAGGCATGAAGGAAAGTATGAAGAAGCACCTCCGTTCCAGTTTAAAGGTTCAGCTATATTTTGGGGGAAACCTCAACTGTTTCGATTTTCCACCCCCATGATTACGGTTGTTGAGACTCCCTATTGTGTGTTGAGATGTTGGCTTCTCGTAGTCACTCACACTTTTGGTTGTGCGTGTATGGGTTAATGCTACGTACTGCATTATTATTCCTTTTTATATTGTTTTTCCATGCAGATAGAGCTACATTAAACTCAGTAGGAACCAGTAAATAAAGACGTGAGCTTGACAATGATGTCACATGTTTTTATGGCACTTGATGCCTATTCAATTACCACTGAGCCCTGTGGGAGAGCAAAACCTCATTTCATCAGCAGGAAGATGGGACCCACATTACACACACATATAATAAACAAGAAACTGCTGGCCACATGAATGATCTCCCCTCCACTCCCACTTCAATTACACACATGTGCTCTGACAAACGCTCTCCATCGCGCGCTCTCCTTCTTACATAAGTGCATATTTACACGTACATAATTCTGAAAGTCAACACTTAGCCGCTATACAGTTGCAGTTATGATTATTGCTTGAATGATTTAGCCAGTAATATGTAAATAATTCAGTGAATATGTCCTTCAAACCCTTCCACAGCGGGGCTGTGTTTTTGTTTGGGCCGTGACGTAATTTTCTTTCTTCAGTCGTACGAAGTTTAACCATCGTCTTCACCGAGAGACCTGCTCTCTTACTGTGTGCAAAAGTAGAACAGAGAGGAAATGGAGTTTCATCTCCTTATTAGAGCTTCTAAAGTACGCGTTGGTTCGCCAGAAGTTGGGGGCTGTTGTTGAGCGTGTCGCCGCAGCCTGCTGCTAAGCTGCTCCTCGGTGTAATTTTGACTTTGAAAGTAGCCCATTGCTTCCCTGCCAACGGAATAGCCTTGGGACAGCTTGGCATCGTCTCCCTTTCTGTTTTGTTTTTTTAATGTGTTTTTTTGTTTTTGTTTTTTTCCCTGCCTGCTCTCTCTTTCTCTCTCTCTCCCGTTGTCACTTCCATCCTCGTTCTTTCATTACAAAGCCTGCCGCCTTTTGTTTCTTTTTCTGCATCATTCTCTCACTGTGCCCGTTTCTCTTCTAGCCCCCCCCCCCACCCTCTCCTGCTCCCTCTCTCTTTCCCTCTCTCTCTCTCTCCCTTTAAGAGCAGCTTAATTCTATCATCTTACAGTTGGACACCAGTAATTACATTTATGACACAAATCCTGCTACTCACAGCAAAAAATGTGTGTGAGAGAGCATGTGTTTGAGATTGTGGATGCATGCTCATCACACAGGGTGCGTGCATGTAGCCATAACTGTGTGTGTGTGTGTGTGTGTGTGTGTGTGTGTGTGTGTGTGTGTGTGTGTGTGTGTGTGTGTGTGTGTGTGTGTGTGTGTGTGTGTGTGTGTGTGTGTGTGTGTGTGTGTGTGTGTGTGTGTGTGTGTGTGTGTGTGTGTGTGTGTGTGTGTGTGTGTGTGTGTGTGTGTGTGTGTGTGTGTGTGTGTGTGTGTATACATTTACTGATTACCCGGCCAAACACCGCAAATCTATTTATAAAACTATTTAATTCATCCTGCTGGCCAACGCTTGGCAAGCGCACTGGTTTGGACTCTGAGGTTGCAGTTAACATATATAATGCCTGTCCTTCTGCGTTAGACCTGCGGTTGCTCTTAAGGTTTGTAAATCTTCCGTGAAGAATGAACTCTGATCCCACCACCTTCTGCTTGTATTGAATTCAAATGAACTGCAACTCATGAATCTTTCAATCTATGTAATTGTGCACAGAAAGATGTGTGTGAAGAGAGGGACGTGTACAGATCTTGGCTTTTCTTGTGACCTCAATCATGCTTTTAAAATAAAGTGCAATGCTTCAGATTCACTGTATGTGTAAACACATAATATTTATAAAAAAAATTTAAATATCTGGACATTTCGTGCTGGCTTTCTTTGTGGGTTTGTCGGTGAAGTTCAGATGTTATTAGCGCTAATCCCCTCTACTTTAGTGTTTCTAAACCGTGGATTATCTATTGAAATTTGTCAATGAGCACTACCCATCAACACTGATATTAAAAATGCAATATGTTTGAGCATGTAGAGTGTTTGTCTGAAGTTTTGGAAAGTTGGTTATCAATTGAGGAATAGAGATAAATTGGTTCTGCTTGTGCATTGGTGCACTTAACAGAGTACATGGACATGCCAAAGCACAAGAACAGGTGGGTGGAAAGATTTGGAGGATTTGTTTTGGCATGAACTCAAGCAGTGACTTTCATGTACGATGGTCTGTCATGTGTCAGATTTCACTCAACGGTCTTTATTTCCCCGTGTAAGTCCTGTTAAGAATTAAGACCTCCTTTATAGAGACCTGGCTGAGACAGCAGCTACAGCAAAGCACATTGATTATAACTGGAAAAAACAATCAGAAAACACATTTAAAATGATCATAAGTAGTAAGTATTGAAACTATATATATATTATCACATGAAATTGGTGCCACAAACTTGGAAACTCCCTTCATCAGTTCATTTGTAACTTTGTAAACATTTAGCAGCAGTCTGTCTGAAAATCAAAGATTGTAATGGCCTTGTTTGTAATCTAAAAAAAAAAAGAAAAACATGAGGACTGGTAGAGAGGTAATGGTATCGTAGATAAGGCGACAATGAATTACCAAACATGTGAAGACAACCAATTCAGGTTTGGAAAAGGTTCTCTTTGATGAATGTATTATTAAGTTTTGAATAATAGGAAAAACAAGAAATGAGCTCAAATGAAGGGCTGCATCCATCTCTGTGAGATTTGTTCCTGATGGAGAATTCTGAGAAAAGTTTTGCCCTTTTTTTTTTTTTACATTGTACTGAATGCTGAATGCTGTATTAAAAACATAGATGTTGCATGTTTCCAATGAAGTGTGTTCTAAAGATTTCTCAGAAGTAGGAGCCCAACAATAAATCAATTTCTTGAGCATAAAAAGGAAAATAATATATATATTTTTTTTATCCGAGCCTTTTGATATGTAATGCGGTCCTAAGACGGAACCTTGTGGGACACCAACATGTACCTGTGCTGTCTCACAGGTTGCACAATCTGTTTTAAGAGAGTGAACATGTCCAAGCACAATTTAGCAAACCACCACATTAGCAAACCCTTTTGTGTCAAAACTCATTTCAGAAAATGATTATAAGTGTTGTTCTTTTATTCTGCTGACAAAAATGCAGCAGAACCAAATTTGGTCTCTACCTCCTTAAAGTAGTCACAGTGCTTCCCCATTACCGGTGTTCCTGCTTCGTTTGGAACAGTCTGGATGTCCCGTCCTTTAAACGCGCCAGGCACCATCTGCGACTTAGACTGGATCTCCTTCACTGCCTCAAAATGGTCACGCTTTATTATCAACCGCATCTTGGGAAAGATTAGGGAGTAGCCAGAGCCAAACTGAGGAGGCATAGATTGGGAGTGACAGTCATCTTGATGAATCCAGGAGAAAAAAAAAAAAAAAAAAAAGGTTTTGAACACTTAGTGATCTGGCATGCTGTCATGTTGGAGCACTCATTTTCCGTCATACTGCAGTTATCCTTCATGCTGAATGTCCTTCTTTATGCAGGACAGGACAGTAGAATCTGGCTTTCACAGGGAGGACATGCAAACTCTGCAGAGAAAACCACTTTGTCCCTACCCTGGACTCGCCCTGGAGACATCCTCACAATGAGGCCATGGTCGATGAAACTCCCCTGTGTGAGGGGTTTTCAATTCATCCTCTCATTACTCCAGACGGTACAGCTCTGCCAATAACTGCAAAAGGTGTTGAAGAAAACAATAAAACTAAATTTTTAAAGTGTCAAGACCTGCGACGCCGAGTACACATGCAACACAGCTCCAAAACAATACCACAAGTGATTAACATGCATTGTTCCCTTGCTTGCACATGCAGAACTGTTCCAATGCTTTCTTTGTACACAGTAGGAACCTTCTCTGAAAGTGATATCACACTTTTCATACTATAAATCTAAAAAAGAAAAACAACACATCTTCAGTAGATTGATTTGTGTTCCCTCCATCAAAAGCCACAGTATCACTCCAGGGTTGACTCAGTATGTTTTAATCACGCGCCATTCTGTCGTTAGAAAATTCATTGTGCATCGGAATGCCAAGCAGACACACTGTTTATGGATGGCAGTCTCAGATGTTGTGGCCTTTGTCCATCTCGTCCTCCTTCTCCTCGCCCGAGCAGCCTACTTACATTATGCATGTGCATACATTTATCGTGCGTTATTACTCTCCGCGTGTTTGTGTGTGTTTGGTTAATGGTTGTTTAAATAGATGTGGAAGTCACATCCAGCCTTCTCATCTCCTTTGCCGTGACACACACACACACACACACACACACACACACACACACACACACACACACACGGGCAGCAGTGTGTATAGGGAATCATTAGCTAAAGTGATGCAAGTTTAGCTATCATGAATCACAGTGGCATCATATTGACAAGCCAGAGCCAGCAAGGAATCCAAAGTGTGTGTGTGTGTGTGTGTGTGTGTGTGTGTGTGTGTGTGTGTGTGTGTGTGTGTGTGTGTGTGTGTGTGTGTGTGTGTGTGTGTGTGTGTGTGTGTGTGTGTGTGTGTGTGTGTGTGTGTGTGTGTGTGTGTGTGTGTGTGTGTGTGTGTGTGTGTGTGTGTGTGTGTGGATTACCAGTATTTTGAGCTGGCAGTCAGCCCAGCCTCCGTCCCTGCTTCCTCATTTTTCTCTGTCCTCCTCTCTGCCACCGCGGTTTTCCCCGGCGATATTCCCCCGAGGAAACTTAATTTTCTTCGTGGCTTCCGACCATTTTCCTCCCACCTTGGCCACCGTCGGCGTCTTCCCCGCTTTTAGTTGGCACATGGTGACAGACACATTACCTTCTGCCCCCCCCTCCTTTGTTTAACCAACAGCAATCCTCACAAGTGCTGGGTGAAGTCACAGTGGGACTGCAGATTGATCTCGGTCCAACTTAGGAAATCAGGGAGTGACGTTAGCTTTGGCTGCGTTAGCAACCATTGTTATAAGTAGTCTGTTTAATGCAGATCAGGCAAGGTGAGCTGCTGTCACTGCCTGGACTATGTACAGTGGAGAATGTAAAGCATTGCAACATGTCTCCTTTTGGCTCTCCCGTGAATTCTTCCACTCCTGTCATCCATCTCGCTCCTCTTCATCATCTTCCCTGCCGGATCCCTCCCTCCCTCAGTAATATCTCTCACAGTGTACTTGTGGTGATGGATGAAGAACTTGTAGGAGCGGAGCAGCCTCCACATCAATCACAGGGTCAACAACTGCATGGTTAACAACATCACTGTTTTCTTTCTTTTCTTTGGGTGGCTCCACAGAGTTCAGCTGTGTCTTTCTGCTCCTCCACAGCGACTGTGGAACTCGGACCGACCCTCGGCTTGAAGAAGTCCAGCTCGCTCGAGAGTCTCCAGACGGCCATGTCAGAGGTCAACAGGAAGAGCGAACTCCTCCCATTTCACCGCCCTCGCCCAAATATGGTCAGAGGAAGAGGCTGCAACGAGAGCTTCCGCGCGGCTATTGATAAGTCGTATGACGGACCAGCTGAAGATGACGATGGTATGAGCAATCCAGAAAGTGTCAGAAATTAATTTTTCTCTATTTTTCTAGTCATTGATCACCACTATGAAATAGTTACAATTACTGATGTTTCGGTTACTATTTTCCTTAAATTTCTGTGTATTGCTGTTTCTTCGCCTGGCGCCTTTAATTCTTGAACTACCTCCGAGAACACACTAAACGCATTGACAACCCACATTAAATTAATGTTTCCTTTGTGAGAGCTGTCTTCTTGGTTCATTAGCCCATAAATCATTTTTTCCCTCTAGTTTGCGTGTCCTCAAATTTAATAAATTACTTTCAGTGTAGTGAGAATTACATTTCTATAGTGTCTTCCACTTCTGCGGTGATTGAAAGTACGGCATCAGCAGACAAAACGCATAAAATTATAGTATGCCACAAAAGTTACTGAAACCTGCACCAATAACGCTAAACCATCTAAACACAAACTGTTCTGTCATTGTATGATAAACAATAAAAGACATTAGTGTTGTTCCGATACCAATTTTGTGTCCCGATACCGATAGCCGGTTGCATAGTATCGGCCGATACCGATACTTCCGATACCGATACTTGCTTATGCTGCAGTGTTTAAAAAAGATATGGCCTGTTTTTCTTCCAATTCTTAAGAACTGCATACTCACTTGGTTGTATAAATCATTGCTATTATGGCTTCATCTGGCACTGCTTAAACCTTTGTGAAACAGGAAAAAAAACACCAACACAGTAAATGTAGGACAACTTTTTTATTTCCTATCTGGTTTGGGTGAAACTGAAAAAAGAAAAAACTTTTCTTAAACCTGAGTTTTAGTTCACAAATGCCCCAAAAAAAGTGCAATATCCATGTACCGGTAAATACATGTAAAACAGTAGTCCAACCCCAGTTAAATTTAGATTAAAATAACAAATAATATACATATGAGGCTTTCCTTGGCATGCACGGAATACGTCACCATACATGGATCAGGAGTCAGGGCAGTAGTGAGTGAGAGTCGGGAGAGAGAAAAACACACGGCGCTGCGTATCGTTGAGTTAAAAGTCCGTACCTGCCGATACCAATACCACCTTTTAGTGTGGCATCGGCCCCCCCTCCCGATACTGGTATCGGTATCGGCACAACACTAAAAGACGTTGTTAACTTTAATGATCGTCAACAATAAAAATCACAAGTAGGTGATTGGGTAGGTGGGTTGTCATAGTGCTGATGGTCCAATATTCATTGGACCATCTCAATCAAAATACCACTCAAAAGTTGATTTATTTCCTTGATTCAATTTAAAAAAGGAAACTTGGTGTATCATATAGATTCATTTCACGCAGCTTACGCTGTTTACAGTATGATGTGAATAATCTGTTTGCGGGTTTTCATTTATAAATCTCACATTGAGGCACGTTTTCTGAAATGCTATTTTCTTTTTTTAAACACAGTAATCGATACGCTCAGCTTCCTTCCATGTACAAGGTGTTCGCTCAATTACACGTTCTCCTGCAACGTGATGCAAGGCCTTCCAAACATCAACACGGATCCGATTCCCAGCTGCGTTATTAGCAGCAAACTCTTATCAGTCACCACCAGAGTAATGAGTCGGCCTGTTTCAGATCACTGCGCTCACACGGGATCGGACTAATAGGGCGCGTCAACACACCACACACACACACACACACAGACACACACACACACACAGTGGCCGCATCTGTCACCATCCTTCTAAAGACTCAACACTTTCTAGGCTGCTGTTAATTGACTGAGAACAGTTTTCTGAAGAGCAGTGATAAGCCATCAACCTTCACTTCCTGACTTTTCCATCTGTCTCACAAACTTTTTCCTTTGATGAAAATCAAATCCGCTTTCATCTCATGCCGAAGCAGTTTTAAATAAAGAGCATTAATTGGTGAGAAACCAATCGTTGATAATACTACTACTACGATACTATAGAAATGCATTAAATAACATGTATGTTAGATTCAAGTCCGTTCAAATTGCCAAAGTGAGACTGAGACAAAGGCCAGAGGTCTTATTTATTTGAGTCATTTTCTATTTGTTACCTTCTGACTGATTAATTCAAACCATTCCCGATTAGTAATGCTCAAAACATATTTCATGGAAGGCTGGGAGGAACGAACAAATTAATAAAGAGATGGATTGATGGATAGATGGTGGATTGATGACTGGATAGATCAATGAATAAAGAAAAATTATGTTTCCTTGACTGAAGAAAAAAATGAATGGATTGAAGACGGTACGCAGTGATGGATTGAGGACAGAGAAATAAAGAAATAAAATAAAGGGAGTGGATGGATGTCTGACGGAAGAAATGGAAAGGAGGAAAGTAAAAAAAAAAAAGGATGAATGAAAGTGAGAAAGATTGATGATTGGGAGGAGTTGATAAAACAATAGACTGATGGTAGGAAAAAAATGGAAATGAAGAAAGAAAGAAAGAAGACAAGAATGGATGGGATGCATCGATTTGAGAACGTGAGAATGAATCGTTGAAACAATGGCTGTAGGAGAGGAAGGGGGGGGGGAAGCATAAAAGGGGAAACTGATGAGACGAATGGAGGAACAAGTATGAATGGATGAAGAAAGATGAAAGACTGGAAGCCAAAAAATGGAGCTCTGGATGTTTTCAAACTCTCTCCAGAAAGCGCACGCACGTTTTTTTAATTTGAATTTGGTTTCTTCCGAGTTCAGTTTGGTCTTTGTGCTCATTCTTATTTAACTCGCAGTGTGGAACGCTGACAAGGACGTGGAACAAGCACAAGCCGTGGTTCTGCTGCACAAACAAACAAACACACAACCCTAATTAAGTGTTGTCGGTTCAAATGCCGACACGCAATTAAATCTTTGCAGGAGTAACATTTTGATTTGGTTTGGCTGTAAAAATCTGACTCCCGAGTTTCCTGCCTGTCCACAAAACAAGATGGGATTAGAGTTTAGGATTCGAGCAGATCGATTATGCTTCAGATTGATAGAAGAGAACAACCCGACAAGCATGTAATTGTATGTATTGCTGCATTTTATTTGCAGAGATCTAAACCATTGCGTGGTATTATCTAAGCCATTAGAACATGTCTGACATCAACATTTATGTGTTTTTTTCTTCCGACTTCATGTCGGCCTCCTTCAGTGATAATGACTCAGTGCGGTTTGATTCTTTTTACAATGACTAAATCTCCCCTCACACATTATTATTCCCACACTCACTCCATAATTATCGTTCTTCCTCCTCTTTGTCTTTCGTTCCTTTCAGATGATTGTTCGGAGCCGAGTTCAGGTCGGGACACCCCTGCCAGCAGTTCATCCCGCCAGGGAGTCGGCGATCAGACTGAGGAGAAAGGCAAGAAGGAGAAGAAGAAGAAAGCGAAAACAAAGAAAAAGGAAAAGAGCAAGCCCAAAGGAAAAGAGAAGGAGAAGAAGAAAGCGGAGGAGCCCGAGGAGACGGAAAAGAAGAGCAAGAAAATAGGCTTTGGCCTGCTGAGGTGAGTGAAGGCCATTTTCCATTGGAGAGGCTCGACTGTGCCACGCCGCGCCGAGCCGAGCCAAACCCTGACGTGGCGTCCTCCCGTCGCAGCCTCACAGCGGGGCGTGTGAGTGTCAAGACTCAAGTCTTCCTGTGTACTTCGAGTGGGCGAAGTGAGGTGTGACGTCAAACACTCCTTTTTTATTTGTGTCAGTTTGAATTCCAAAACTGCAGTTTTATGGGTTTTTTTTTTTATTTATTTATTTATTTTGTTCAAGACCAATACATGAATAATGCGATGTCTTGGCTTTCGCACGCTGAGTCATGCTCCGTCACCTCGAACCGCAGTGAACACTCGCTCACGGCAAACACAGGTAGCATGACTGTGCAAAGCGAAACCGCAAATAAACGAGAACAGCGTGTTTCCAGACGGAAAACAAAACACGTTTTTAGAGACTCGTGATTATCCGGCGAGGCGAGGAGGACGGCAGTGAGTCACTGCTGGGAAGCTCCGACCACATGGCAACTGTATAAACCTCAGATATCGTATTGAATGATCACACAATCGTTGTTTCGTGTCATATTTGACAAGTGGTGTTGTACTTCTGTCAAAGTGCAGATGTTGTGCTGCTCGGCAGTGGAAACATCCAGATGCTCTTCATCATAGTTTCCTTCTGTTTCAACTCTGTAGTGGAATTTATTTGAGTTTACACAACTTTAACTAGTCAGAGGTGAGCTTTCAACATTGCTGGGTGCAACAAGTTAGTATAGAGATTTTTTTTTAGAAACCACTTTAAAGGTAAATGTTTGATGTTGTTCTAACATTCAAAAATGACTTGAATGAACCTTGAGCACAATTCTTCCCCAGTTGTCGGTGTGATGTTACAGCATTCCTGTGAATGAGAGGGAGATTCATCTTTCTATTTATATTAAGGAAGAGATCGGACAAGAGGAGCTTGTTTTCCAATTTGCATCTGTGCGAACTAGAAAAAGTGTCTCTCTGTACACTTCTCAGTATTGGATTAGTGCTTATCTGAGTTTCTGTTGACGTCCATTGAGAATGAGAATCTTTTTCTCTGATTAGACTTAAGTTTGAGGAATGTAAATCTCATCTATGTACAGTATATATATTCACATCTCACAATCGGGTTTTTGTTGCGATAAGCCGAGTTTGGACCAGTGGTGTCTTTGTTTAGTGTGAGCAGAGACTATTACTTCCAAGTATGTGCAGATCCTGCACACCTCCTGCACTCAAATTAAACCACACATGAACACTGAGCTCTTTTTTTTTTTTTTTTTTCTTCCCACCAATACAAAATGCTCTCACATGCTTCCAGGCACACAAAGACCACTCTAAGAGCATTGGCCCAATTTCCCTAAGAGGTGAAGAAAATTATCTGTCAGAACTACTTTGTGTGATTAAGTTCAACACGGTATCTTCCAGTGTGAATGCAACGTGCGCACACTCGCCGGCATGAATGAGCCAGAGTGTTTCAACAAATATTTTGGACTTTCTATCTTAATTCCGACCTAACATCCAGTTTATTTATTTTTTTTATAGCTTTTTTAACTTCTCCACCGTGCTCTTTTGTGAAGTGGGATTTCACATGACCATTACGCAGATACAGATCGTAACAAAAACACTTGCAATTGGAACTGCGGAATAGAGCCGCAGCCCTTTTCAAACGTATACACTCAGAAAAGCAGCCTATGTGAACCAGAACACAGAAAAGCACTTCCAGATTTCAAAGTCCTCATTTTATCACTGTGATTGCATCTCCAAATTGCATGTTCTTTAAAGTAAAATATTAGGCAGTTAGACTAATATGGACTAATTGGACCAAATTGAATGGATTTAATGTTGGCACTTTGAACGCCGCCACCTTTCCCTTCACCTCTCCTACACCTTGTGTTTCTCATTGCCCCTCACCCTCTCATACCCACTGCTTTGGGTTATATGTTAGAATTTTCCACAATGAGAGTAAATTCCCCTCCTTTTGATGATGATGAAATGTTGTCTTTGTTCCGCAGTTGATTGTACAGTTGACTCCTAATACCTGCGCTTATTATTAATTACATCATGTCAGCTTTATTTTAATTTTTTTTTTAAAGAATAACTAATGGATGTGAGGAAGGATGAATAGAGGTACAGGCTTTGTGCTTACAGTGTGTTTCTTTTTCTGCAGCCACTTATCTTCTGCAGCTTTGGCTCCAGGTGTCAGCCCTTTAGCCACTTCAAACCCTTCACTGCAGATAATTCAACTTTTCTTGCATTACAAAAATGAAATTGGATTAGATCAGAGGCACTTTCATCGTGTGGCCTTTATTTCCCTGATAGAATATGTAGTATTTAGCTCTGTAATGCAGCTTTCCAAGGAAGTTCAGAATGGAGATCCTGCGGCTTGCTCTTGCAGATTATTTCATTACTGACCTCAGCAAACGATGAAGAAATATGTCAGGATATTGCTGCCCTTCAGAGCAACAGAAGTGATTTTTCATATATCGTAACAACATTTGACATAACATTTTCATGGAAGGGAAATCTATTGGACCCCTTCCGTTTTACATTGCGTAGGACACTTACTAAAAGTGTATGTGCGATCAAAAGCTCAAACTGACGTACGTCAAAAAGTAATTCTGATCTGTAAAACCGTGAGTATGTGCTTTCCTTTTATAGATCACAGTCCACCTGGAATGTTGTGCAGTTCATATCCCACCCTGGACATGCCCACATTCTACCATAAATGGTCGATGCGTAGTACCTCAGCAATATTTCAGCATTTACATCAGCTGGCTGATGGCTGGTATTTAACACTAAATCATGTCAGACGAGGAAAAGGAAATTTTACGGAGAGTGAAATAGTCATGGGGGAGGCGGAGGCCAGGAAAAAGATATTAAGTGGTGGTCACGGTAGCGGCATCACTAATAAATGAAAAAAAAAAAAAAGTGATCGGCTGCACGTCGTCACCGCCGTAAATAGTGCGAGAGCCACAGAGAGAGAGCTGCGACGGCATAGGTGTGCAGTGTGTCCCGAGTGCATGGCGGTGCCAGCGCATCCACGGCGCAGTATTATGCACGGCTGTCACCGCGCTATTTATATGCTTCCTCTGAAATTAGACCGATTGTTACACACCTTGTCACAATTGATAATCAATCAGTTCTATCCAGCGCTCTGTATCATGGAGATGAAAGTCAATGAGCATAGTGCTGCTGGGTCACTATAAAAAAACCCATCTAGAACACTGCAGCCGAGCTGTTTTTCATTACAAGTATATATAAGTCTGATATGTGAAGACATGAAATATATAAGATGAATCTGGCTTCAATTCACCATCTCACCATCTTCGCCGCCAGGTTCCCCCGTCCCCAAAACGTGCGTGCGCAAGGTCCAAAGTTGACGTACCGGCATTCACGTTAATTCTTTTAGATCACAAAGTTAGCGTGGGAAGTGGCGTATGCATCTTTCAGGACCCGTTTTGTGCGTAAGCAGCCTTTATAGATGAGGCTCCCTCATCGACAGCCACGAGACTTGATAACTCCTGTTTTGTACTAGTCACTGCTTAACCGTGTTTATACTAATATTCAATATTACTCATTTGATTTTTATCCTGTCGGATTGGTATTTTAACTTTATTCTATTTATTCTTTGTGTTATTTTCAGTGTGGAGCAATGCTACACAATTGTTTCAATTCTATCACACGGGCATTCATGTGGACAGGTGACAAATTTGGATTGCCATTCCCGGTGACTCTCAACTCTTAAGTCCCAGGAGAATGTGGACTGGGAGTCATGACAGTCTGGAATTTACTTGCACATGTGCAGAAGAACTATTTACTATGGCCTTGGCGCTCATTCGCAGTAGTAGCATTTCAGAAAAGTTGCGTTTTGCCCATTTCTACAAAGGCGAAGTAAGACAATTTTGAAAAGTTCCACCTTTGGAGCCATTTTCCTCTGGACTGATTAGTTGTTTTTTTTTCATGCAGTTTGTGTGCTCTTGGTGGCCCGTTCTTCATCTTTATGTTAAGTGATGCCTTCTCCCCTGTTCAGCCATTACTGACCCTGTTAAACTCTTGTTATATCTCTGGTTTAATTAAACCCTCACCATTCACCCACCTGTCCTTCCATCCATCCTTTCATCTAATCACCAGTTCTCACCTCACATCCCAAAGTGCTTTAAGAAACCATATAGCACACCCAAGGATATTTTTAGCCTTTTCCTCCACATCTGATCGCTCGTCACCAGAAGAGACTCTTGATTAGAGCCCAGTGATAATCTCAACATTTCTCCTCTTCCATATTTCTCGAACACCCCCCCTCTTTCTATCTTCCTCCCCCTCCGTCCCCCACCCCCCTCGTAATCTTTGCATCATTCCCATTTTTTTTCTCCATTTTCCGTCTGCTCCCTCCAGCTCCTGCACTCTATCTACATTTGATTGCACGTAATGGTGGCAGACCGAGAAGGCAAATTGGTGCTATTCAGTACAGTTCAGTCTTGGCCGAGCCGCTGATTTGTCACATTCATCTAAGGCCACCTTTTGATTGGCCTAATGGTCCGCAGGAGAGGCAGAGCAGGATGCTGTGTCTTAACTTCAAGGTCTCTGGTTTTTCCAGGAGAAAATGTCTGGTTGGCTCACACATTTCATGAACAAGAAGAGATTCCATTAAGAAGGTCCAGCGTGGCTTTCTCATTCACGCGACGGCTGCAGAGACTTGAATTGATGTCATTGTTATTAATTTATCGTACTAAGTTCCCCTCCTTGTCCTTTATTCTTAAAACGATTGTTCTAAAATTGAATCTCGAAGTGGAGGTGCAGGTTTGTGTTCTCTGTAATGCTCACGAGTGTTCAGTTTGTTTAAGATGCCCTTTAAAGTGGACAGCTGGCTCTCTCATCTGAACCTGCCAATCAGATATGCCAGTCATCTGTGTGTGTGTGTGTGTGTGTGTGTGTGTGTGTGTGTGTGTGTGTGTGTGTGTGTGTGTGTGTGTGTGTGTGTGTGTGTGTGTGTGTGTGTGTGTGTGTGTGTGTGTGTGTGTGTGTGTGTGTGTGTGTGTGTGTGTGTGTGTGTGTGTGTGTGTGTGTGTGCGCCGTAGCAGTCGTCTCACCATCATGAATATTCATGTGATGATAAAACCTGATTGGTCACACAGTCAGATGGTCGTCATATAGCTGGCATGTGGTTACTGTGAATTTTCCAGAGTGTGTGCCTGTGTGTTTGTCTGCAGGTTGTCAGCGGTTGTGTGACCTTTTCTTTTTTCGCTGCATCTCCTTGCTTGATATTCAAATAAACCAAGCAAACCTTTGATTGCTTATTTCATACAGGCACAACAACCTAATTCTACAAAGGTTAGGATGATTTAATGAAAAATAAAAACAGGATGCTTCTGTTGCAAAATTCATTGAGACGTATTTTATTTACGGTGGACAACATTTCAGATATCAAGCGTGACATTTCACTATTAAATGATAACAAGCAAATTCTTAGTTTGATCCCCACTTCTTGAGTTGCGTCATCTTTCAGCAACAGTCTGTTGTTTCTTAACGTGAAGCGACTGCTTCACGGTTGTAGCTTCACCACAGTACTGGTGGTTTGTTTTTAGATGAACCAAATGCTTTCAGCCAGAACTGCACCTGGACTCTTCTAATGAGAATCTATGCTGACATAGTATAAGGTAGAGAAAAATAAAATATGTAAATCTCTATAAACTGTGTTTTTCAAAATTTTCTAAATAATTTGATTGTACTATATACCATAGTTGGAGAAATTATTCCAAACTGTTTAGATGTGATTTGATGGTTTGATTTGTTATATTGAGATGTCATTTTCTCAATGATCCACATTAGCTTCTTAGACTCTAAACCACAACGACAAGACGATTGCCTGCTCAGTGTATGATTCCAAAGATTTATCAAAGAAAATAAAAATAAGGAATCTCAAAGCTATCAGTGAAAACGTGACATATTTTTATGGTTGTTACAATGAGTCTTGGGTTTGATTCCATGCATCGTCCATTCTGAAAATAGATATGTTCATAGAAAAGTAGAAAACTCATTTTCTTACGTTACTTCACCAACACAATTTTTCACTGATTATTTTTTGTTATGTTAGTACTGCCAATGAAAGACCAAAAGAAATCCATCAATCCAAACTCTACCTCTGCAACATACTTCTTTTAGACCCAACATGCCACCGACCTGTTGCTTTTAATGGGCACTGCGGTAGTTTTTCAGGCTTTTGTTGGTCTTTGTCACAACGTTCTTTAAAAGAATTCCAGCCATCCAATTTTAGAGGAGCTTAAACTTTGTCATGTTGTGAACGAATTGGCATTTAAGTCATTGAAACATGTTAATATTTTCAGTTTACACTTGTCTCTAACGTGTGTTTGGAATGGGCACGTTTTCAATAATGTGAATTATTGTCATGTACATCCATTTAGACAGCTCTGTGTGTGTGCGTGTGCGTGTGCGTGTGTGTGTGCGTGTGTGTGTGTGTGTAAAAGCGATCAGCAGGGACAAAGACTATGTTTAAGTAAAAATATGGTGGTTTATTTGATGAGACGTGAAGAGAACAAGGTTTACCAGGATTAGAGAATGACAGGTGTTGTAACCAGTGTGTCATGTTGATGTGGCTGGTTGATGTGTGTATCAGGGTGTGTGCGTGTGTGCGTGTGTGTGTGTGTGTGTGTGCGTGTGTGTGTGTGTGTGTGTGTGTGTGTGTGTGTGTGTGTGTGTGTGTGTGTGTGTGTGTGTGTGTGTGTGTGTGTGTGTGTGTGTGTGTGTGTGTGTGTGTGTGTGTGTGTGTGTGTGCACGGGCATGCTGTTCATTTTCAGTTTTAAAGCGGTGTGAATTTATGTGAATGTATGATAATGAATGCATGTTAGCCTGCTGGCCTGTAATCATACACTGCTGTACTTGCATCTAGTTCAGTCCCTTTATTCTGTGTGTGTATGTGTGTGTCTGTGTGTATATGGGGTGTCTTGACTTGGACTATCTATTGAACTGTATTCAGTAAGTACATTTCAATTCAAAGGCATTACCCGGCAAGAAATGTAAAGTCAAAAAGCAGCATAATTCAAATTGTAACCACCAAACAACAAGCCACAGCCGTCCTCTTTTCTTTACCTCTCATTGTTACACATAATTACAGTAGCCCCCATATTGTCCCATTTTTACCTTCTTGCTTTTCTTCCTCTCACCAGCTGGTCATAATGCGTTACCTCCGTTAGACTTAAAGTGCTCTATCGTCCACAGTATTAGCCTATCACTGTGGTAGGACCCATTAGGAATGACGACCTCCATTGTGGGCTGCGTAATGGTTGAGCTTCATGCTAGGCTTATTAGCCCATGTCTGTATGCACTGAAAGCCTGTGTGTGTGTGTGTGTTTGTGCGTGTGAAAGAGAGTGTGTGTGTTTTTTTAATGTGTGCACATAGTGCATGTAGATGAAAAGCCTGATGGTGGAAAATTGACTTACTTTAGTGCTGGTGTGACAATTTGCCGGCAATTTTCTGATTGGTGAACCTCTCCTTCAAACCCAGATCCACTGCGTCTAAACCCAGATATATGTCGTAAAAGTTGCTTCGTACTGTGTGAGGAATGATACCGTATCAGACTTCACATACAGTCAAATACGTGTTGTTTTTCGACAAACTTATGAAGGTTTTTTTTTTTCGAAATGCCCAGTATGTGATAATGTGTCCCAAGGTTTCTGTGTTATGCTGCAAACAGCTGATTTTTTTTTACCCTTTAGCTCAATGTAACCTGTTTTATCTGGCCTAACCCTTACATCATAGACCAGTACTAATAATAAACGAATCGACAAAGTTCCACCAATCATCCATAACATTATGACCTTCAGAGGAGGTAGTGTAGCTGAAATTTCTGCAGAAGTTAATGATGGTTGAATCACGGTTTGAGGTGTATTGTGCTGCAGAGCTGCAGACGAGCCACGGGTGGCCATGCTCACCTACAACATTGGGCACTTCAGCGACTTAGTGGATCAATGGAAAGCATCGCTGTAGGAAATGATCGGCTGGAGTCCTTCCTTCGATGTAGATGCATTTTGCCACTTACAACCGACCTAACCATTGTCGCAGATCGTGTAGACGCTGCCATGGAAACTGATGCACAAACCAAAACCACTTTAGGGATGTGTGGCGGGGTTCGCTCCTGTTCAAAGAACAACCTCCGTAATTCCAAATGGCAAGTCGACTTTTTCCTTTTATTGTCCCCAAACAGTGCCGGTGCTCGATATTTACAGTGAGAAAAAATATTTACAATAAGAACTGAAAAACATAACCATGAGCCCAGCTCTTCCTTTAGCTGGGTGGTTTGAAAAAAACAGGTCTATTCGAGTCGTGTTGCTCTACAGTGCAACTTCCAGTAATGACCCCCGTATGCAGCTTTGCCTACGGCTCTTATACCGTTATGCCCCTCCCAGGGGTGTGATTGAGTCCTCTGCACCAATCATAATTTAATAACACAAATAATAATAACATCCTATTTTTAGGACACTTCATTTTTCCATTTAAATGAACAAAAACATTCTCCAAATAAAGTCACGACATACTTCCCTTTATAAACAAAAATTAATACTTAAACCAAACACCAAACGATCACATGACCGTAAAGTCCCGCTCAGGCTTCGTTATAAACCCGGGGGTTAACTCCACCCCCGTCTTGCCTGTCACCAGGCGTCATGTCACCGGTAAGTGTTGTGTGTGTGTGTGTGTGTGTGAGGATGTTTGAATGTATGCGCAGGTCAAACATAGCCAGTCCAAGTGTGCACCCCTGGCTGACTATACTAACAGGTGGGGAACGAAAGATGAATTCAGTGAATGATGTCATGCGAAATACGGAGGGGAATGAGGAAATGAGTGTGGCGTGTATCGTGGTGTGGCGTCTGCTACGCAGGTTGTGTGTGTGTGTGTGTATGCGTTCGGGTGTCACTGCGCGTTCACTGACCGAGGGTCTCCGCTGCCTGCGTAACAGCAGGGCAGAGTGCGAGCGAGTGCGGGCGAGTGTGTGCGAGCGCGTGCGTGTGTTTGTTGCCCCGTTGCTGATGGAGCCGCTCCATCACATTATCCCCCTCCTCCCGGAGGTTGGCGATGTGCGGCAACCTCGAAAGGTAGTCTGCCACTACGTTGGCTTTCCCCGATCGGTGCCGTATCTCAAATTTGAACGGCTGCAGGGACAGATACCACCGTGTGAGGCGACTGTTATGGTCTTTCATAGAGTTGATCCATGTGAGTGCTCGATGATCTGTCTCTAGGTCAAATTCCCGACCGAGCAAGTAGTATCGCAGGCTTTCCAGAGCCCACTTAATAGCCAGGCCCTCTTTCTCCACGGCTGAATATCTGGACTCACGGGGTTGGAGCTTGCGACTCAGGTACATGATCGGCCGTTCTTCCCCAGGATCTCCTTGGGCCAACACAGCTCCCAGTCCGACCTCTGATGCGTCCACCTGCACCACAAACTTTTTGTTGAAATCTGGGCTCATGAGGACAGGGGATGAACAGAGAAGGGCTTTAAGGTCCCTGAAGGCTTTCTCACAGTCGTCGGTCCAAGTAACCGGGTTCCTCTGGTCCTTACAGGTCAGTGCTGTGAGTGGGGTAGCGATGCTGGCAAAGTGAGGCACAAATCTTCGATACCAGCCAGCCAAACCCAGGAAGGAGCGGACTTCTTTCTTGGTGTGGGGTCGAGGGCAGTCCCGGATAGCCTCTACCTTATCCAATTGGGGCCTCACCTCTCCCCGTCCCAGCTGATATCCCAAGTACCGTGCCTCCTGTCGTGCCCACTCACACTTTGCGGGATTAAGTGTTAATCCGGCCTCCTGAATTTTTCCCAGTACCAGGCTCACGTGTTTCAAGTGCTCCTCCCATGTGCTGCTGAAGATCACCACATCATCCAAGTAGGCGGCACTACAGTGGCCACATCCCTGGAGCACTCTGTCCATCAGCCTCTGGAACGTCGCTGGGGCTCCATGCAGACCAAAAGGCATCATCGTGAATTGGAACAATCCTGCTGGGGTCCGGAACGCTGTGTATTGACGGCTGGACTTTTCCAGTGGCACCTGCCAGTATCCCTTACACAGGTCGAGTGTAGTGATGTACTTGGCTGCCCCGATCTTCTCCAACAAGTCCTCGATCCTTGGCATGGGGTAGGCGTCGAACTCAGAGACCGCATTGAGTTTTCTGAAGTCCATGCATATCCGCAGTGAACCATCTTTTTTGAATACTATGACCACTGGACTGCACCACTCAGAATTTGATGGTTCAATTACCCCAAGTTGAAGCATCTCATCCACTTCCTGTTTCAGTCTCTCGACCAGTTGCTGTGGAACCCGGTAGGGTCTCTGCCGGATGGGCTGGCTGTTCTTTAGACAGATTCCATGCTCAACCAAACTGGTCTTACCAGGCTGGGCCGCAAACAATTCCGGAACATCTCTGAAGACCTGAAGGAGCTGAGCTTCTTTTCCTGCGGAAAGGTGGGCCAGGACAGGCCTAGATGTCCCATCTCTGAGGGTCTGTGGTCCTGTCTCCAGCTCTTCATCGCTGTCCACTTCCTGGGCCAGCAAAACCACCTTTGGCGTCTGGATAGGGCGGTCCTTCCACTCCTTCAGAAGGTTCACGTGGTACGTCTGCTTCGGTTTTTTCTTTTCTGGGTGTGATACCTCATATGTGACTGGACCCATTTTACGCAGAATCACATACGGACCTTGCCACTTCGTGAGGAGTTTGTTGGTGGATGAGGGAAGAAGAAGAAGCACCTTCTGGCCGGGCTGGAACTCACGGCATCGGGCCTGTTGGTCGTACCAGGTTTTCTGGTTTTTCTGGGCCTCCCGTAGGTTGACCTCCGCCTCATCCCGGTACTTCGCCAGTCGCTCCCGCATCTCGAGTACAAACTGTACCACACCTCTGTCAGTCTGCCTGGTGGATGGCACCTCCCAACGCTTCCGCAGCAGATCCAATGGCCCTTGAACCTCCCAGCCATATAGGAGTTCAAATGGGGAGAACCCTGTTGATGCCTGTGGTACCTCTCTGTAGGCAAAAAGCACAAACGGCAACCAACGGTCCCAGTCCTTGCCTGTGTCATCAACGAATTTCTGTAACATCCGTTTCAAGGTCTGGTTGAACCTTTCAACCAGACCATCGGTCTGTGGGTGGTATGGTGTAGTTCGGATCGCCGAAATTCCCAACTGTTTGTGAAACAGCTGCATGAGCCTGGAGGTAAAGTTGGTACCTTGGTCAGTCAATATCTCATCAGGGATTCCAACCCTGGAAAAGAGTTGCACCAATGCTCTCAGGACAGCTGGGGCGGTGATTGTGCGCAGGGGAAAAGCCTCAGGAAACCGGGTAGCATAATCACACACTACCAGGATGTACTGGTGTCCTGCACTGCTTCTCACCAGCGGACCCACAATGTCCATGGCAATCCTGCGGAATGGAGTGGAAATGACAGGAAGAGATCGCAAGAACGCTCGGTCGGATTTACGGGCAGGGCATGTCTTTTGGCATGTGGGGCATGTAGCACAATACTGTTGGATGTCTGTGTACATGGATGGCCAATGGAACCGTGAACTGATGCGCATGTATGTTTTGTGGCGACCTAGATGTCCAGACCAGGGAACGGTGTGTGCTAGGTGCATGATAAGTGCCCTACAGCTAGCAGGCACTACCAGACGCTTGTGGTCATTGTCAATAACATACAGCACATGATTATCCATGACAACAGTTTCTTTTCCCACGCAGTTTTCTTTTGCCTCCCCCACAACCTTCGCAAACAGATGTTTCAAGGTACCATCTTCCCTCTGCAGTAAAGAAACGTTCTCAGGTACATTCCACATCAAATCTGCCTGTGAAGAATCAGGCTCGACTAGCTTGAGCTGCTTCTCGAAGCGGCGCTGGCGACGGGACTTTCTGGGGCCCTTCGTTCCACCATCAAACAGACTATGGTCGAAGTCTGTGAACGGCTGGACTCCAGGGTCAGTACCAGTGGACTCTGGTGTGTTCTGCTCCCACAGACCTCTGTGACGGTCTGGGAGTGGTTGGGCACCCACTCGGGTCATAGACCGGGTTAATACTGGACAAGAGACATCAACATCACTGTTAGCATTTGTTGTTTCCCCAAAAACAGTTTGTTTATTCTCCCCCAGCAAATGTAACCGAACAGGAACGTCCATTCCCAGGAGAGCTGGAACAGGCAGCCGTTCCACAACTCCAAAGTTCATCAGATAGGGCTGGTCATCTATCTTCACTGTCAGTTCAGCGGTAGGATATGGGTGCTTATCCCCATGTACACAGGACACCTCCTCTTGCAGGCTATAGTCCAGACAGCCCACAGGGACTAGATCCTGTCTAATTAAGGACTTGTAACTACCACTGTCCAAAAGTGCCGTTACCTCTTGCCCATTCACAGTCACCTTTTTGTAGCAGTGTACCTGCTTAGTCTCATCCTCGGTTTCAGGTCTGGGTGCATAACAGGCCCCAGTCATTTTTGTCTTTCGCACCGGGCACACAGATGCCTTATGGCCCGGTTGTTGGCAATAGTAGCACACAAAGTCCTTACCAGATCCTTGTTGGTTTGGGGCAGAGTACGGATTACCTCGTCGCTCCTGGCTCATCGACTCCCTCCTTGCTGGCTGATGGTGAGGTAGCGGTGGTGGTCTGGATGCGGTACCACTAGCCCGTGAAGCTGGACCTCTCCTGGCGTTGAGGTACTGGAGAGCCAGTTTGGCAGCTGTGAGCCCATCTGCCGGTTCGTGCTCCTTCACCCAGGTCCTCACCTCCGGTGATAGAACGCGAAGAAGCTGTTCGAGGATGATGATCTCCCCGACCTCCTCCTTGTTGTGCTGCTCGGGACGGATCCAGCGTCGGTAGAGTCCCTTCAGGCGATGGTAGGTCTCCGTGGGGTTCTCTCCTCCTGGCACCAACGTCGCCCGAAACTGCTGCCGATAGGTCTCTGGTGAGATGTCAAATTTCACCAGCAGTGCTGCCTTCAAGTCCCTGTAGCAGTGGGCCCTCTCTTCGTCCATCGCGGTGTAGGCCTCCAATGCCTTCCCCGACAGAAGCGGAACAAGCCGGCACGCCCACTCAGTCTCTGGCCAGTTCCAGGTTTTAGCAATGCGTTCGAAACGCAGGAGATAATTCTCAATGTCCTCCCCGGTGTTATACGGTGGTATTTTGGGGTCACTATAATACCTGTGATCCGATCTCTGCTCTATCAGTCTGCTGCCGCTATCTGGTGCAGAAAACGTGGATGATCCTGCAGACCGTCGCTGACGACTTGGCTCTGGTGGGGGCAGGTCAAGTCGGGGACTGCTGGCGGTCATCGTACTTGGTGTCACAGGTGATTCATGAGCTAATGATACAGTGACCTGTGGAGGAGGTTGGCTGGTTAATGGAAGGCCCGCTCTGATATTACGCAGCTCTCTCAGCAGTCCTTCCTCTCGCCTGGTTTGTGCTTCCAGGAAGCCTCTCATCAGACTCATCAGCTCAGGCTCTGGCTGCTTTACTGATGCGGTGGATAACCCAGCCCCGCTTTCTCCCTCATCTTCCTCCGATGATGAAGGTGGGACGGTCTCCCATGCTGACTCAGCACCTGCTCCGGCATCTTCTTGCTGCTCGCTCTTCTGCGATCGGAGTCCTGTGCGCTGTCTTGGCAGCTTTCCACTTTTTTTTCGACTTGCCATCCCACTTCTGACACCAACTGTGGCGGGGTTCGCTCCTGTTCAAAGAACAACCTCCGTAATTCCAAATGGCAAGTCGACTTTTTCCTTTTATTGTCCCCAAACAGTGCCGGTGCTCGATATTTACAGTGAGAAAAAATATTTACAATAAGAACTGAAAAACATAACCATGAGCCCAGCTCTTCCTTTAGCTGGGTGGTTTGAAAAAAACAGGTCTATTCGAGTCGTGTTGCTCTACAGTGCAACTTCCAGTAATGACCCCCGTATGCAGCTTTGCCTACGGCTCTTATACCGTTATGCCCCTCCCAGGGGTGTGATTGAGTCCTCTGCACCAATCATAATTTAATAACACAAATAATAATAACATCCTATTTTTAGGACACTTCATTTTTCCATTTAAATGAACAAAAACATTCTCCAAATAAAGTCACGACATACTTCCCTTTATAAACAAAAATTAATACTTAAACCAAACACCAAACGATCACATGACCGTAAAGTCCCGCTCAGGCTTCGTTATAAACCCGGGGGTTAACTCCACCCCCGTCTTGCCTGTCACCAGGCGTCATGTCACCGGTAAGTGTTGTGTGTGTGTGTGTGTGTGTGAGGATGTTTGAATGTATGCGCAGGTCAAACATAGCCAGTCCAAGTGTGCACCCCTGGCTGACTATACTAACAGGTGGGGAACGAAAGATGAATTCAGTGAATGATGTCATGCGAAATACGGAGGGGAATGAGGAAATGAGTGTGGCGTGTATCGTGGTGTGGCGTCTGCTACGCAGGTTGTGTGTGTGTGTGTGTATGCGTTCGGGTGTCACTGCGCGTTCACTGACCGAGGGTCTCCGCTGCCTGCGTAACAGCAGGGCAGAGTGCGAGCGAGTGCGGGCGAGTGTGTGCGAGCGCGTGCGTGTGTTTGTTGCCCCGTTGCTGATGGAGCCGCTCCATCACAGGATGGTTTGAGGATGTAGAGCAAACCTATTGAGGAGTTGATTTGGCATCCAGATTATTCGCATCTCAATCCAATCAAAATGGACGGGACGGACACATCCCACCCACAATGGCTGCACAACAGTTCTTCCAGAATCTACTGCTAACATCTCCATCCCAAACAATAGCAGACTGATAATCATATTGTTAGGTTGTCATGTTCAAAAGCAGCTTTTTTTTTTCTTTTCTACCGATTATTGCCACGTTCTACGTGTTTAAGGTTTCAGAATAGGAGTTCAAAGCCTCTCTGCTGGAATAAAAAAAAAGAAAGAAAAAGAAAAAAACACTTCTTCTGACCAAACAGTGAATGTCATTGTTTTATAATTAGAGAGCACATGCTTGTAACAGGGGGAAGGATCCGCTGCCAATCCAACTAAATGACAGGAAGTCATTGGGGTGTCACCAGCTGATGTCACGCCTGCCAATCAGCGGCGTGCGCGCGTTTGTGTGTGCGTGTGCGCTTGTTATGGTCGCACACTTGTCAGTCACTGCATTCTCTCAGGGATCCGCCGATCGCAGGGGGAGGCGTGACGAAGGAGTGGCAGAGGGAGGGAGTGCGTGGAGAGCAGGAGGAGGGAAAGAATAGGTGAAGCTGGAGCCACAGATGTTTGTGCTAATGCTTTCCCTCGTTCGTTTGTGGGGTTTACCTCGAACAGGCGTGCGAGTGAGGCCCAGTCTTTGGGACGTCTGCTCACTTTGTCAGATTTGCATTTGTCAGTTTATTCTTACACATGAGGCCTAAGACCATTTGATATCTATTTAAAAAGTTTTTTTGTTACGTTTTGGTTTCAGTTTAGATGTTGAGATGTCCGGCGGGGCGTTGAAGCATCCTGAAGTTTCACTGTTTGGACACAGAGAGAATGTGCTGTCCTGTTTCGACCACCATCAGCCAGGAAATGGGCAAATTCATTCTGATCCGACGGGGGAAAAGGGTTATTTTAAACAAAATCCAATCACACCTGTGTTAAAGAGCATGTGACGCTTAATGTTAGGTATATTATGTAACCTGTGAACTAAGCTGTGGCCTAATATGACACAGCACTCGGTCCTCCTCACCATCTGCTGCTGTGCAATAAAGTTTTGGAGTACTGACTATATTTACTGTTGTATCTTGCTAATGGGATACTTTACCTGCTGCTCGTTGCTTTGTTTCCAAAATTGGAAATACTTCCTATGAAAATGACTTGGAATAGAGCAGAAAAGAGGAGTCATCTCCTGTTTCAACCAGTGAACAGAAAAAATAAATAAATAATTCTAATAAATGTTGCCAAAGTTTCATCTTCTGTTTATGGGCCTTAACAAGGACCTGTGCTATTTTCTTTCTACTCTACCTTTCCTCACACAGATGGAAGATTTCATCAATCTCGGTATATATCCCCAATTAAATCTTTCACACATGGTAATGAGTCGCCGTACACTTTCCATACAGATTGTGGTGTGAGAGCATGAATATTCACAAGTCATCATTCTGTTCCCACCGATGACACAACAAGAGGTAATGTATTCCTCCAAACTGGCTGCTAATCAGCTGCTAATCTTACTCTGGTATTCCTCGTGAAACGACGCTCAAGCGATAATGTCGTAACTTGTAAATCGGAAAATGTGTGTCCGGATGCGTGTGATGTGCCTGTTTGATTCATTGTTTTAAATCCAGCTCTGTTTTTTTTTTTTTTTTTTTGTATCACACGCTGTACTTGGCGATTGCTTTAATTAACAATTGAGGCGAAGATTGAAATAGATGAAACGATGGCAAATTAAGTACTCTTTCTCAAAAAAAAAACCAAACTATTATAGTTTGTTACCTCATCTGTCAACGGGTGTAGTATAAATTCAGTGATCATCTTCGGGTGGGCTAAAGACATTATTTGAAGGGTATTCACATGGACATGCTGACTGGCTTCTATATCGACTGGATATGAACTTTTGTTCCATTGTGTGAGCATGTCAATTCATGTGTTTCCTTCAGGAACAAAAGGCACAGACTGTCAGTCTAATTAAACTGTGGGCGTCCATTATCTTTATGTTTGTTTATTCTTTTGTCCTGCGCCGTCTTTACTGTCCTCTCCTGCTAAATGAAGCACGGTGAAGTACATAATCACAGTTCAGATCACTTTTCACTCTGACACTGACCACTCAGACATTCTGTGAATGCAGCTTTGAAAATAATAATAATAATAATAATAATAATAATAATAATAATAATAATAATAATAATAATAATAATGAGCAAGTAAAAGAAAGAGACAAAATGAAAATTAGACCCAAACCTAATGTTACTATGAACCGCAAGAATAGGTAGAGTTCGCTTTTTCTGCTGTAACACCATATAACAAGCAGTCTCAACGGAGCAGACATATAACTGACACAGTGTGATACCTTCTACCCAAGGATATGATGGCCATTAGCATCGTGGGTGAACGAGAGGAAGTAAGCACGAGCTTCCGGGCAGAAATGATCAGCCATGGCCTGAAGGAGCACCAACAATAAATTCCAAGAAATTACTTGTACCCTCCGTAGTAAAACACCCCAGTAGGTCACACTATTGAGCCCTATGTTTCATATGAATTATATCCTTCATCAAACAAACCTTACCGCAGTTGCTAAGTCTTTCGCTGTGTCGTGCTGTGCCCATTACAGCCACACATTTATACTGGTGATTGATAAACATGAAACCTGACTTTACCCAGCAGTTTTTCTTCCTTGCCAGTCTGGCTGTTCTCTAGGATCTTGAACTCTTTTTTTTTTTATTCTCAAGAAAGTATTCGCGTCTACAGAAGAGCTGCCGATGTTTTCTTTTCTTCTTCCCATTCTCTACATCTTGCCGTTCTTTAAAATCAGAAGATCGGCAGTCTCAGAGTCACTGATATCACCTTCATTTCTTCACCAATTTCGGTGTTTGAAGACGATGTGGTTGACTTCAAACCGAGAATCAGATCGAGGAAGAAAGACGACTTAGTTGACTTTGAACATGTTCAGTACCAGATGGGCTGTTCTGATCTTCTTGAATTTCCGAACAGAGAAAGTAAGTTGAAAAACAGTAAATACCCATTGAGCAGCTGTTCACCGAGAGAAGATGTCTTGTTACTGTCAGAGGTCAGAGCCAAATAAAGGCAACAGCGACTGAAATAGCCATTGTTTAATGCTGAAACATGCAAAAGACCTTCACTTAACACATGCAACGTGAATCTTTGGAGCAGAATCTTAAAGCAGATCAGTTAAAGCAGCAGAAGATGCAGTTAATAGCTTACCTTCTCCAATTTGTGCTGCAAATATCTGATGGCAGTATCAATATCTGGCATAAAGAACCTGAAAGCATGAATCCAGCTGCTGGTGGTGTGATGACACAATTACATTTTTCTTGTTCTACAGCCTATATTTTCAGTGCATCGTGGCACAAAGCTCCAATAATCTCAAACTGCTCGGACATGAGTGGACACCAGCTCTCGTCAATCGCAATCTCGTTCAGTCGTCACCTTTGTAAGGTGATATGTTAGAAAGATGCATGCTGCTCTTGACTCAAAACTTAAAATTTGTACCTGTACTCAAAGAGTCACCCTTTGATTTTCATTAAAGATCTGAGTGTTCCTTGTTGATATCGATGTGCGTAGAGCTACCCTGCATGCACATCTTCTCGAAGGTTTCCATCATTCGCCCTTTTATTTCCTCCCGTAAGCCGACAAGAGAGATGAACCAGGGATGACATTGAGCACTGCAGAGAAGAGAGATTAAGTTAAGTGAGCGAAGTGTTTGATAGCACGGGGGGGAAGGAGCAAAGTGTCAAATGAGACTGTGGGCTGAAGGGTTGAAGGCGAGGTAAGCTATGGATGGAGAGCAATGGAAACGAGGGTAACGAGAGCGGAGAAGGAGAGGGCAATAAAAGAGGGGGGAAAAAGTATAGAATAGAGGTGAACGATGAGTAAGTGAGGGTGAGACGGAGCGAGTTGAAGGAAAGGGTAAGCCTCTGTAGGTAGCAGTAATTAGAGCGAGGCTTGTCCCCTGTGAGGCAAATACACACACATGCTGTTAATGCACACAGATGATTGTAGCCCTTCATTGCCCATCGAGTCCTCCTCTATGGGTGGTAAATAGGCTTCAGCCCCCCCGATCCACATTAGGCATTACAAAGAATCCTATTACCAGAGTGCTCTCTTCACATTTATGTTTTATTACAGCCGTGCAAAGATGTACACAAGCTAAACCAACAAAACAGTCACACTTTGAAGTACCTGTGAACGTTGGTTTAAATAATGCACCAGCAGGTACTTTGATACTTTAAAAACATCAGCGACTGTGCAAAGTGGAAGCCCAGAACAGAGGATAATGCATCCATAAATTGAGTAGATAAATAAAACATGAGGTGTATTATAAGGTCACAGTTTGCGTGTTTGAGCTATTAACTATTTATCAGGTTTAACAGACTCAATTCACAATGTCCTGTTCACTGTGCAGCCTGGGTTTTTCCTTCATCTAAGTACATGAGCCGACTCTCAGTGTTCATGATATTCTCCAGAGTCTGAATAGTTCTGTACTTAAATATCAATCCAACTTTGTCATACTTTTTTTTTTTTTTTGTGTGTGTTTTGAAACCGAGAATCCATACAGTATTTCAGTTTTCTCTTTCCAACCATGTTTCTATGTATAATGTAGTGCAAATATTTCTTCACCAATTTGACAATTGAATCCATTACCTTAAAGAAAGCAACATAGGGTTTGCGATGCATCGGATCCATTTTAATAACCACACACGAGTTTTCGGTCGTCTCTGCGTCACTCTTCCTCATGCAGCAAATCCACAAGAGGACATCAGAAACAGGCCTCATTTCAGGATTACACGAATCGGTCCAAACCTTGAGGTGTTAGTCACATGCATGTTAACAGCTTTTTTTTTTTTCTTTTCATATTTCTTCAGCCTGTCAACACTGTGGCACATTACTGCTGACTCAGCTGACTCTCACCTGACTGCTGTACCAGTACAGGACGGGCAAATGGTGTGATTTTGGTCTGTTTGAAACAAAACACGAGCAAACATGTTGATTCATTTATTTATGGCCTCAAAACATTAGAATGGCTTTTTCCGGATAGAGGTTTTCCAAGACGGCTCTTAAAGCTTTTGCAACCAAATTAGGTCTGTTTATGTCAAACTGAACCGTGTGAGTCTTGCACAGTGCTGCATGTAGTCATCTTCAAATGGCCTGACATGGCTGTCTAGTGGAGGCATTGGCCAGAAAGAATCAACTAAAAACAAATGTGTTGCCTTAAATCAGTCTGCCTTAAACAATGTATGGGTGTTTTCACATCTAATACTTTTGTATTCAATATATGTGCTAATGAGAAGAATCTTAATTGAATTGAAAATATTCATTTTGTATCTCATAAATGAAAAATTGTCTAAGGGAAAGGTGTCAAACTGAGATACCTCCAGGGGCCAATTACAGTCTGAACTCAAGTATCCCGACTAGCACATATTAGTATTATAATCTATAAATGACTAGAAGACTAAACTTTTGTCTTTCTTTTAGTGCAACAAATTATTAATATCTCATTCAGAAGTTCACATTTGAATATACAATGTTTTTACACCACACGACAAACCTGAAATTTGATTTCAAAGAACTGCAATTTCAATATTATGCCCCAGTTCACCATGTGCTTTACAATTTACAGATCAGAGTGGATTTTTATTACACTGTTTAAAGGTATGAAACGTTTGTCCACATGTAGCTGGAACTCAAAAAATAACCAGCTAGTTTATATTATGATCAGAACAACTTGTCAAATTCTAGAAAATATCTTTAATGTAGACCGACTTCTACATCTGTGTAGTAATCCTGATCACCACAACTAAGAGTAAATTGGAAAGTAGACGAGTTAGACCCCAGTGTGCCCCTGGTGGTCAAATAAATATATTGCAGTTCATGTCCTAATTTCTCACAGCTGTCAAATTTCATGTTGTAAGCCTGATTGGACTCTCTGGCAGGTCAGTTCTGGCCTGCAGGCCGTATATTTGACACACAGTCTGGTGGTCTAACTCTAATCCTGAGCGGAATCAATTCCCCAATATTCCATATGGGCAGGTCTTGGTCATTCACCATATTTCTGCAGATCTTCGGTTATCCGTCACATATCAGTGTAAAGAGAGCCATGATGTGTCCATGACAGATTTGATGGGCGCGACATGTGACCTCACGGAAAATACAAAGTCTTTTTTGGGGAAATTTGTGGAGACTCAACCATACAAGGGACATAAAACGCCCTTAGCTTGTCTTAATTGTGTATTGTGTGAAACATGGAGCATGTCCTGCACCATCTGTCCCAACTTGAAGTGTAGTTTTGTGGTGTACGATCAGGTGTGTGTATGTGTGTGTGCATCCCGTCCAGGTAATGACCAGCACAGTGTCCGATAGTGCTGAGCGTGCTGTTGGTGCTGACCACACACAAACAGTATCGACTGCTGCCGTTTGAGTATTGATATGCGGCCACTTAAAAGGGGCATTTAAGACTCCTGCGTGTTTAGATTAGGCCGTTTAGAGCACAACATAGTGTAATATTAATTAATATACTTTATACCCTTCCTGTGTTTAATGTATTAGATTTCCCATGCATTGTGTACCCCAGAGAAGAACCATGAACTGTTACTTGTACACACAGTATTTGTTCCATGGGTTGCCAACTTATCTATTTTTAAGTACATGTCCTGAAAATATTCCTTTGTCTACTTTATGGTGTCTGATTATCTCCGGAGCTGTTCATTCACATCTGTGTTATTCTCTCTTGTTGTTATTGTTTTAAATGCTCTTTTCCAATCAATTCCACAGATTCGGGAAGAAAAAGGAAGAGAAGAAGGAAGCAAAGGCGGCTCTGCAAAGACAGAAGTCAGACGTCCTGAGCGACCATGAGCTGGAGAGGATGAAAGAAGACAGAGAGAGGTGGGGACCTTTCTACAAGTGAGATGACCGGATTTGTATGTGCTCTCCATTTAACGTTAAAGCTCAAGCAGAAGTCACAGCTTGGCTCAATCCTCCCGGGTTGTTTGAATTTATTTGGTTCCGAAATGTGTTTAGATTAGGCCCACATTCATTAAAATTCTGTTGGGTTCAAGAACAATTTGCGATGCTTTAATGAGTCCTTCATTTCTTTTGTTTTCAGAATTGAAGCGGGGCATCCCGAGCTGCGAGAGCAGCGATCCAGAGACCCACAGGTTGGCAGCGGTGGCCAGACGTATCCAGAGTTCGAAGATGACGACGCAGATCCCAACTATGCCCGCATACAATCCTTCAGGGAGCGAGATATCGCTCCAGTGCCACAGCCTCCCTACAGTACGATCCAGCAGGCCCGCACACCTTCCCCTCAAGGCCCGTCCGGCGTTCAAGGACACGGGAACCATGCAAACGAACCCGCAGCCTTGCCGGATGACGACCCCCTCGACAGGCTGTACGCTAAAGTCAACAAACCAAGGGGAGCTGGAACCGCTTCTCCTCCTGCTCCTCCTCCTGCTAATGACGGGTAAGTCACCACGCCTTCATCTCAGCAGAGTTACTGGTTGAACGGCAGGGGTTTGATCATGTTTGACTCAGAATAGCACAACAGCTTTTCAACAACATAGACGACAAAGTAGAACCTGAACCATCCCAGCTGAGCTCGATCAGGTGTGGCACTGCTTTTTTACCAAGGCGTTTGCATTGATGAATATATAACCGGTAAGGTGACAGAAAGTGGATGCAGATACTCAGAACATGCATGAAAATGTTGATGAATACCCGTTATTGTTTTCCCTTTAATTCCAGCTCCCCTGCCTCCCCCGACCATTCCTCTCCAGTGAAACTGCAATAATATCTCGCTGACGCTTCACTTTGTTTCGTCTCTCTGCCCCTCTCCTGTCTAAATCAAGTTTATCTGCCAGAAGCCTGTCTGTGTGCGTGCGTGCGTGCGTGCGTGCGTGCGTGCGTGCGTGCGTGCGTGCGTGCGCGTGTGTGTGTCTTTCTCACTCAGTTTGTGTGTTACTGTCTGCAATCAATAGAGACGGAGCCAGAGAGACAAAAGAGAAAAGATTGACTTGTTTTTGCTCACTTCAAGTTTTCGTATGAATGCCTGTGTACCGAACTGTCCACTGATATACATATCTGTGTGCGTGTGCGTGCGTGCGTGCGTGCGTGCATGCGTGCGTACATGCATGCATGCGTGTGTGTGTGTGGAGAACAAAGAATCACGGCAGGCATCTGTGTGTGCCTCTGAACTTCACAATTCTGACTCTTTAGCTTTGTTATGTCAGTCACAGCTCACGTACTTCAGAATTTATATACGTACACACACACACATACACACACACACACACACACACACACACACACACACACACACACACACACACACACACACTGTTGTAAGAGCAAGGGTGGGGGGGGGTTGTATGATGGACAGCTCCAGGCCTTATGGAGATTTTCCATGTATTGTTTTCTTTCATGCATAATACTGTTAGATTATGCAATGTCAGGACTTCTTTGACCTTGACTTTTAATGTTCTGTGCTTTGACAATTTTATAAAAGTGAAGAACAGCCTATATACAAGCTATGATGTCACAATGCTGGATTCCTCAGAGAATGTCACTGCTGAAAAAAAATAAATAAAATTGGTATCATGTATGGGTAGCGCATGATTTGATGTTAAAAAAAAGTACGATTGATAATTAAAATTCCCCAACTTAACTACATGAATGAGTCACGGAGATTTCCAGAAGGTTTACTTGATTTCATCTCATTTAAATTCAACAGTTTTTAATCACTGATCTAATATCATGTGTATTTCTTAAAAAAAAATTATATGATTTAAAAAAAAAAAATCGAATTTTTGGGGAAAACTACATCTATGGCCGGCAGCCTTACCAGATAGCGTTACTCATTTATCATCACTTCCTCAGGCCTGATAATGCAGACGGAAGGAAGTCAAGGTATTGGCTGACAACAATCGATGATGCCCAGAAAAGAAGGGAGCGTTTCAGCGGTGGCTGTAGTGCGTGCCAGAGTCACTGTGTGCATGTGGGAGACAAAGAAACAAAGTCACTGAGGACTCCATTCTATCAGCAACACACACACACACACACACACACACACACACACACACACACACACACACACACACACACACACACACACACACACACACACACACACACACACACACACACAGTGGTGAGTCTGTGTGTGTGCTGGCTGAATATTAGGTGCATATTGGCTGCTGTCTCGGGGCATAATATTGTGAACTCAATATAAACAAAACAATGACATTTGGCCTCATGAAATGATATGACAGAAAGATGAAAAACAGTATGAACCAAAGAAGTTTGATATTGACAATTGTTCCACAGCGCAAAAATAATTTTCAACCTGGACATGTAGCAGCTTTCCTGTATTTTTACATGGTAGTAAAAATCGGTTCAATGCAGTATTCAAATACATGAATGATGCCTGCAAACATTATTGCAAATGTTCTCAACCCATTTTCTTTTGGCATATTTTAAAGTCTTTATCTAACTGTGAATAATCATGGCGAGTTTTCCTGGTGTTCAATATGAGTGATTCCCACACAAACTTCTTATCCTGCTGTACTCACATTTAGCTTTTTGACTCGCCTCTATCGTCACCGGGTGAGAAAAGGATTGCCATTATTAGATTTTCATCATAGCCGTACGTTGGCGTAGCGGTTAAGACTTTTGCCTCGCAGCAACAATCCTGGGGTAGGAAATCGTTCTGTGTGGAGTTTGCATGTTCTCCATGTGTGTCTCCAATTTGAGTGTAGGTGTGAATTAAAACGATCAGGCCATTGATGACATTATTCAATCTGTGGCATCGGTGCTGTGAAAACTGTGTTTATTATAAAAAAAAACTATTTCTATTAGTTTATTTTTAGGGGGATCAGACAGAAGATTTTGAGGTCTTTCTTCTCTGATGCATACATCTCGTTACTGTCCACTGTGAAAAAAAGAATTGGGTTTCCTCATGAGATTTTCTATGATATTTAAATGTGGAAGTAACGCTCTCAGTTCAGTGATCACTTGGCAACATTTTGCCCTCTTGAACCATTTTGCCATTCCTGATTGGAAAAGCTTCAAGCCCATGAGCATACCTTGAACAGAGTTTATTTGTCCCGCAGAGGATCGCGTCACACGTTTTAACTTTGTAGGAAGGATCGCGACAAATCATAGCTTTTCACAAAACAAGCCTGAAGAGTGTCTGTGCGTGTTCATATACTCATATTCCTCTGCACGTGTGCTGGGCTTCATATCAGTGTTTTGTTGTGTTGTGAGATTTTATTTCACCCCAGTATTTTCAAAATGATTTAATTGTGGTTCATCATTCATTCATGGCTTTTAGGATCTATTGGCAAAAAGAAAAAAAAGATTAATTTGTTTTAATGGTTAAATGTTTTTGATTTGAACTGTGCAGTAAGTCTTTATATATAACTGTTACAATAGTGCAGTCACAAAACCTATCATCAACGTCATGTATCTGTGTTATACTTATATAATAATATATGTTCTAATGTGTTTTTTAGTCAAATAAATGATAGGTTTACCGTCCACCCCTCACCATGGCATCCTACCACTCCTAGTAGTTTAGGTCAAGGTTAACTTTGAATAGGATGGGTTGATGTTCAGATTTTCCTCCAGAGGGAACAATGAGTTATACCAATAAAACAAAAATGATACTAATACAAAAATCTGTAAGATTGTGTGTTTCCCTGCCAGTTGTATTCTTTGGCCTAACTTTATCCCATTGTCCTTACTGATAACGGTCTTTTTAAATCTGATTACTGTCTTGCACCTAAATTGAGCCGAGCAACAGTACTTTCATTTAGTCTTTTTCTTTCTTTCAGTTTTTCTTTTTTTTTTTAATCATCAGCGTGAGCAACTCAACCTAAACCCGATTCCTGCCATTAATCTGACAGGGCCTCTTTTCAGTCTTCAGCCCTCGAACAGGCCTTTGAGGCTGAAACCACCGGACACATCGTCTTCACAATGCATGAACGTCCTCTGTATGAACAAAAAGAGACGCTGACAAACTCTCTCTCTCTCACACACAGTCCATTTTCTGAAGTGACCACCTAAGCCTCGGATGAGGGCTGCCCTTGGTTTTTCTTGAGTGGGTGCCCCCCCCCCCCATCCTCGTCCAGCCACCACCTAACCCTTCCAAGTGCCCCTTCGCAGGTTACCATAACAACCACGACCTCTGGCACTACACCAATTAGAAAACAATCAGCCTTGAGAGACTTCAGAGAGAGAAACCAGGGGGCGGGGGATGGGGTGGGGGGTGGGGGTGTTGGATGAGTAAAAGAGAAGCACAGCATAACAAAAAAAAAACAAGTGAATGCGGTTTCAATAAAGCTGCCCATTAAATATATGTGAACGCATCTTCAGCATGGCAGCACTCACGCTGGATACGTTCTAGTCGTTCACAGCTGCAGTGAGCCCACCCAGGATAGATCCAGCCCCTTCCTGAGTTACATCCATCCACCCCTTCATCCAACTGATGGTCACAGTCTTCTCCGGGGGGGCCGATGCCAACAGGCTGTGGGTGATAGTAGGGTACACCGTAAACAGGTGACAACACAGAGAGACAGCCACCAATTAATTGTTGGAGGAATTCAGACTTCATTGCCTTTGTCGCACCTGGTTTTAAAACTATGGCCACAGATGGTTCTTTTTTGGAGCGTTTGTGAACAAGCAGTGACTGTGACGATGACATTTCACTTCGGAGGCTGATCTATTTACGTTCGGGTCTCGGTGAGTTTTATTGCTAAATCCACAAAAGTACGACAGTAATTCAATACAGTGGTATCCATCATCAATATGTTTGGATTTGCTATGTTGGCTTATAATCTGATGCCCTTCTAAAATACATCACTATCGTAATTAAAAGGGGGCGCTGTACTGCTTCATGTCAGGTTTTAATAGTTGAGTTAGAGGTAGAGTCGGGTAGAGCTTTGGCAGTGGGGAAAGCTATTTTCCCGTCCCGTAAGTTCCCTACCTTTTCTCGTCCTTATGCTGAAGAGTCTTTGGTGACGACTCTAAGCACCCTGTAAACAGACAGCAAATAATTGATCATGTAAAGTTGTTCAAAAGCACCACATAAAGATATTCCATTCACAATTTGTTTTCCGGCATGATGCCACTTGTTGCAACCTGTTAATACGGCAAACTTCCTGTTCCACTCCCCCTCGTTCTCCTCAGCATTGCGCCTCTCGTGTTTGTGTTTGGTTCTCTTCTCTAAGGAAGATAAACCAGTTGGAAGTGATTTTTGCCTTTGGCTTCCACTCGTCCCACCATCTGTCATTGCGAGAATCTCTGAAAACTTTAGCTTTGTTTGTGCAGGATGAGCAGCCGTTCCCTTTTTTTTTTTTGTGTGTGTTGTTGTTGTTGTTGTTCCTTAATGTCACACAGTCGTAGTCTTTCCTTGTGTAAAGCAGACCAACAGATTGTTCTGAGAGATGCTCGTGACACAGCGGAAATTCAAAAGCGGAATTGCCGAAATGCTAAATGTTTGGTAGAATGAAGTGCACTTTACCTGACATATCGGTTGGTTCCGGCCCTCTGTGCTTTATTTCACAAAGTACATCAATGAAACTAATATACGATCCCCAACACTTGTATTAAAAGTTGCAACAGTCGAACAGAGACGAGCAGAAACATCGAGGAGGCTGCAACAGGAGAGAGAGAGAGATGAGCTTTTAGCGTTGCTTGGCTGGTCACTGGAGAGGCTTTCTTCTCTCCATGTTAATTAATCAGACCTTCTCTCAGCTCATTGAGAGTGGCAAACACACACACACACACACACACACACACACACACACACACACACACACACACACACACACACACACACACACACACACACACACACACACACACACACACAGGCCCTTTTTTCAGTATTTTATATTCTCTCTCTCTCTCTCTCTCTCTCTCTCTCTCTCTCTCTCCCACACACACACACACAGACACACACACACACACACAGACACACACACACACACACAGACGCATACACACATTAGGCATGTGTGTACGTGAGAAGCTGTTCGGTGGAGCCAGGTTGGTCTGTACTGGAGCTGTTTTCCACATCAGTGTTTCTTTGTAGGTAATTAGTCTTCGCACTGCAGTGGTTTCGTGTGCCTGTGTGTGAATCTGTGTAGTTTTCCTCCCGAGTATTTGAACTTAATGGTTCCACCGCTGAATGAGCAACTAAGACAACGGAAACGGAACATGAAAGCAGAATGCAGCTGTACTGGGAGCGGACATCTGCAATTCGACCGTAGAGTTGTGATTGATTCTCTCTCTTTCTCTGAGAGATTGAGATTGTAGTAATTTTTGGAAGTAATTGTTTGTGTTTCGCAAAAATATAGAAATTTTCATTAAAGGTGCCACAACAATGAAACATTATACATTTTAAGGTTATTATGGCATTCTTTTTTTTAGGGCCGGCCCTCTCCAGATGAAACTGAGATGTATGTGGCCGCTGAACTAAAATGAGAGTAACACAGTTGATCCAAAGTTTATTTCAAAGCAGCATCCTTTTCATTGAGGAAAGAAGACTGGTTCCAAAAGAAGAAAGAACATTTTTTCTATATATATATATATATATATATATATATATATATATATATATATATATATATATATTTATTTATTATTTAATTACTTTTTTTTCACTTTCCCTATTCAACTTGAATATGAAGAAGGTGAAGTGTGGGAAGAAGAAAAGAGAGAGGAGAATGACTGCTTGAAGCTGAAGGAAATGTTGTAACGTTCTGTCTAAAAACCGGAAGATGAACTGACAAGTGACCACGTGAGATGCAGAGCAGGCGTTAAGACAACGTTGAGAGGGAGGAAATGGTTTGAGCTTAAACAATTAAAGAGGAGGAACGGCATATTTAGAAGGAGAATAGGTGGTCCTGATTCTGAAGGCTGAGGGGAGACACAAGTGGAACCAAATAATTGCTGGAATGAGAAAAGTGAATCAACCGTTGAGAAAGGAAGCGATAAGTGAGTGATTCAGATGGGAGGAGAGGCTAAGTGGATGTTTTGGGACGATACAATAGACGGGCTGGTGGATGGAGTGAGGACACACAGGGCGAACGGGGGGGGGAGGCTTCCGCGGACGTCCGGGGCTAAAAGGGCAAATTAGGCTGAGAAAAGTAGATGGGAAAAGGGGGAAACAAAGTAAAGGATAAACTGAGCTGCGATGCTGGGAGCGGAAAGCAGTGAATGCGGAGAGGGCTGAAAGAGAGGAATGAGAAGAGGTTGGTAAGGTGGGTGATGGTGGAGCAGACAGGAGGGAGGGGGGGGGGGGGGGGGTGTACCAGAGTGTGTTTTCCGGACTCAAAGCGCACGATTCAGCCCGGCTAATAAGGAAAAGCTCTCAAGAGGCACTCGTGTGCTCCATCCCTTCCTCCTCCTCTGCTCTCTTCCCCTCAATAGACCCTTTCTAGGTCTCTCTTCCCCCTGTTGCACTCTCTTCCTCTCATTTATGGTTTCCGCCTCTCGTATTTGCACAAGTAGGTCTCAATGAAAAATAAATTCCATGCAAAGGACATCCGCCCGCGATGGAGCACGCACACGGTAAAAGGACACATGGACACATACACTCAGCCTCTTAAAAGAACACACACAGTAGAAGTTGGAACACACAAAAGGGTACACACTCAGGGACAGATGTATGGCTCTGTGCTTTCATCTTCCCCAATTTCTTTTTTTTTTTTTTTACATCAGAATGATGAAAAACTGGATTAATTGTGGTTTTTCATGTTGAGTTTATTTGACCTTTAAGGTTATATTAGTGGAAAGACGCATCATTGAGTCTATTTTGCAGATTTGTTTGTGCTCTTATGCTTTTTTATCAGGATTTTTGTGGATGAGCAGAAGATATAATGTCAGGAGGGGCTATAGTCAGAATATACTGTGGCTGCAGTCGATCCTCTCTATAATCCATGTGATAACAATGAAGAAAATCTTACACTATTATTACATTCTTTTTTTTTTTTAATTATTATTATTTCGTACTCTAAGGTAATGCTGATATTGTGGAGTAAGTGACTGCTTCCGCCCCTGTTTGATATTAATGTGACACCCGGTCTCCACAACAAGTGAAAATGCTTCGTTTTTGCATAATTGTTTCAGAAAAGTTTCACGTTTACACGGCAATGTTCTGAAATAGATGTCTGTCTATGCAGCAATGGCAGGAACACTGAGAGCGATGTCGTTGGCATACTAGGCCACAAGTTGGCACTAGTTTGCCCGCAATTTGTTATAGACAATAACAATGGCGATTATAAAGGCATTCGTATGAACAGATGACAGAGTTGGATTGCTATTACAGGTGTTTGTCAACTATAAAACTACCAAGTCCCTGGAGAATGTGGACTGGGAGTCACGACACTCTGGAGGCAAACATTGGTCTTATTGTCCATCTACTCGCACATGTGCAGAATAATGATTTGCCACGACTGTGGTGCACATGTGCAGTGACAGCACCTTCACCGATTACAAGGAGACTGACTCCGAGTGTATCAGATGTTTTGTTGAAGACAATCACTGACTGGAGGGATAGGGATTATCTGTCTTATATTACAATCGACGATCAAGAGATTCTGATGCATTCCATATCATCATTTCTTTTTTGCAACTGTCTAACAATGTTGTTTTATAACTTAAATCCTCTGAAAATATCCCTACTTAAGCACCAGTGAAACATGACATATATTGCGGTTTAATTTGAAAAGACTGGAAATAGCACATTGTTTGGCGTGTCCATCATTAACAGATCGCAGGGAGGTTGTCAGCTTGGATTTCCTGTTAATTTCTCACAGCAGTGGATATAGTTGACATGGAAAGCGGCATTATTAGAAGTTTATTGTTTTGGCAGAAAAAAAAATCAGACTTGTCATTCAAATCACCGTATAAGGTTTTCATATATAATAGTTTTTCATTATTAATTTCTTTTTTTCAACCAACAGTGTCAGTAATCAGATTAAAGTCACTTCTCCAACAGGACGAGCTTCTTGTCTGCAAAGCCGCGTTATTATTAAACAGAACCGGGCCGCTCCTTGGTTCTTCTCCAAAGGGACACACGCAGCTCACCTGACCCGCCCCCTTCTCCACTCTCAGCCAATCACAGACCAGCTCGCTCTGACGGTGCATTCAGGTGACATTAAAGAATAGGAACTCACAAACATAATCACAAAACAATATCGATGCAACAAAAACACAACTGCAAAGATGTTACGCTATTTTTTGTAATTTTCAAGTAAAAACTTTTATTTTGGCAGGAAGCCCCGCCCCTTTTTCAGAGTTTTTAGCAAAACGTTGTCGGCAGCTGCTGAAAGTAACTAAAAATGTACTTGTATTCTAACTTAGTTACTTTTAAAAACAACTAATCAGTAAAGTAACTAAGTTACTTTTTTAAGGGAGTAACTAGTAGTCAGTAATCAGAGTACTTTTTCAAGGTAACTGTGGCAACACTGGTAGTAGTAGCATTTAGTCCTCATGGACATATTTATTGACATTATGTTGCATAAATGGAATAGTACTGATTTTGTTGACATATTAAACTCAGTTACTTCAGGTTTATTACTGTAAAACAAATCTATATATAAACAAAAAATGAAATTGAACTACTGATGCGAGGGTACAATATGTATGTACACAAGTGACACAGGAAAACAGGCCAGAATCTCGTACAGAACTCAGCCATTGATTAAAAAAGCTTTGAATTTGAAGCAGATACAGCTTTTAGTAGTCAGCCAATCAACGCTGGAGCTTCAAGGACTCAATACAGAAGAGTTGTCCTTTTCACTGAGGTTTCCTCTTCGCTATCTGCAGTTTATCAACCCCTCTCAAGGTCACCTCAGCACTCCTGTAAAGATAGGGAGAGGAGCACTGCGTTGGCCTCAAATCATGGACAATCTCACCAGAGCAGCAGGTTTTCACTACTATGATTAAAACACACACACAGTTATCATTCAGAAGGCTGAAAAGTGTCTTAAAAGGTAAAATAACTCCAAAATCACTTCACACGGTAAAACAGCTAAAATTGTTAAAACAAAACTGCTTACATAGCTGAAGCCACTTGATAAAGTTACAAAGAAAAGGGCTAAAAAAAACAACCTAAAAAAATGGTAAAACTGTTTAAACTCCTAGAAAAGGTTTAATAGGTGAAAAAGATCTAAACAATCATGAAGCAAAATGATTTAAACAACAAAAACGGTTAAAAGTCTACTCTTCTTAAAATGTAGTTATGAAGCATTTTGTATAAAATCTAAAATTCCGTTTCTGTAAATAGAAAAAAAACTATACTTACAACCTATTTTCAATTTAAAGTTTAAGCACATTTTGCAACATTTATTTGACTAAAAGTGTTAGAAATGACTCTTTATGCGCACAACGGTTGCAGACCTCTGCCTTTGTCACGGCACAATGTCGCCGGCGTATTTCAAGCTGCGCAAGTAAGTCGGAGGTCGAATCCCGATGAGAGAACACCTCCACACACGAAATCTCACCGACGTAAAATGTAGTTTCTAAAATCTGATCGGTAAGTTAAATATGACAGTTGAAACCTGCGCCGTGGGTCCTTGTGATGAAACAGCCGGTAATCCTTCAAATGTAGCATAATTCCTGCCCCCAATTCACAGCCATTGTGTTTGACTGAGTTAATAAGCAAACAAGCCTTTGAACACACACACACACACACACACACACACACACACACACACACACACACACACACACACACACACACACACACACAGCTGCTCGAGTCAGAGAGGGGCTGCTGGGCCTGATCGCCCGCCTCCATGATTTTCTGCCAACCGGTTTACCACCTGTAGCGTGGCCTCTCTGTCTGCCTGTCATACACACTCATCCATACGTCTGCACGTACAGAAAGCCTTGTCTAAATAATGTCATGCTAGACAAAATTCAGTCTCCACACACACACACACACACACACACACACACACACACACACACACACACACACGCCGGTTTGTCATTGCGATAGGATGCCAGCCTCCTCTGCCTCTGCAAGTCTCTCCCTTGCAGCGTGCAGGCATTTAGACAGCTCGTCTGATTGATGTCATGGCAGTCGATAGTGCGCTAATTACTCCCCGTGCGTAGACAGTGGCGTATGAGAAGCAGTGTCATATCCCGTCAGCGGCTTTTTAAAAACACGTGTCACTTTCTGTTAGCCTGTAGAGAAAAATAGAAAGGGATCGAGCAACCTGACAGGCCCCCATGAGCGCACGCACGCACGCACACACACACACACACACACACACACACACACACACACACACACACACACACACACACACACACACACACACACACACACACACACACACACACACACACACACACACACACACACACACACACAGTCTTACCCAGTCTTTCTTTCACACAGCTCCTCTCTCCCTCTACCCCTGCCCCTCTCTGCCCCATCCCCCCATACTGACCCACCTGCCAGTGTCGGGTGATCTTTTGTTGTCAAACTTAATTAGTGGAGATGTCAGCTAATTAGAGGCATGCACAAGCTGGGGAGATTAGGAGGAAGATGAGGATGAGGGGGGGGTGGCAGAGGAGATGGAGACGTGCAGATGATGAAGAGATTAAGCTAGAATGGGTGGGAGGGGAGAGATGGATGATATCAAGATAAAGACAGAGAAGACAGAAAGGATGATTACCTGTGTTAACCGGGAAGTGAGCGAGTGAGAATTTAATGGATGGAGATGTGAGAGATTCAAAGTAAAAGACCAAGTAGGGAGGATCTACTGCTGTGAAACAGTTGCAAGAAAAGAAAACTGTTTGCTGGGAATAATCCTGTGTGTTTGTGAGTTTGAGGTTAGCAGATACCGGAAGAGATGGCGACGAGGAATTGACCTGTGTCCATTGTTACGCCTTCGCTGATCCTCGTGTAGCACAGCTGATAATGATCCTCCGCAGCTAGACACACACACACACACACACACACACACACACACACACACACACACACACACACACACACACACACACACACACACACACACACACACACACACACACAATCCTATCGACTGGTCTGTGTCCTATCAATGGCAGAAGAAAGGAAGAATGTTCATTCATGAGGTTAAAAAGGTACAAATTCACATTAATTCTTGTGAAACTTCTTGTTTTGCTAAACTTTATTCCCTTGACTCGACGTGATTAAGCTTAGTCATGTCATTTGTTGGTTAGGAAGGCTTTATGGCTCCGGCCTTGCTGTCCATCTCCTCTGAATAGGAAGTCAATGATCATTTACTTTTGCATTGAAAAGGCTGAGATGGTCATCTGTAACCGTGACATTTCTGGCAGTTACTCTTTGCTGAATTGATTTGCATTTGCAGAATGCTAAAGGCCCAAAAGCAAAAGAGCCCTTTATGTACAGTATGTACCATCTCTTAAGCTTGTCAGTTCATTACAACTCACGCTTTTAAGCGATTTATTGATTTCAACTAATGGCTATCAAAGCTTTGTGTTTTTGCAAATGAGAAGAAAATATCAAGATTCTGCTTGACTTTCAAAGGTCATGGATAGTGTATATTTGATGGGATTTTCGTCTTTTCTGTGAGACAGACACATATTCTGTCTAAACAAACACTCGTATTTGCGAAGCAAATTTGAGCTTTCTGATGCTGAATAAGTAGGTTAGTTTCCAGTTACTCTCATTTTAAACCTGAAAACAATAATTCTTAGACTCACCACTGTCCTTTCATGAAACAGAACAAGCACAATATATTCCTTTTTTTTTTTTTTTCTTTTTTTTTTAATGGAGAACTTGCATTCAAAACTCTTTAATCTGCAAGCTTAAATGTGAGCTTGCTGCCCTCCTAGTCAACCACAAGAATAAAGTGACAGCAAATTGTAGGTAGTACTAATAGGATGGATGCTGCAGAGCTTTAGTGGACGTCCCCTCATCCAGATACTTTTGTCTCTTTATGTAAACCCAGACAAACGGGTTTAGTTTAACTTCATGGCTCTAAGGGGGACACGTCTTTATTCCTAGGACTCCTTCTTTTGTCTACTTCTTTGCATTAGAGGTTGTCCTGAAAATTACATTTGCCATTTTTGGAGGAGATGCTGATTCGTCAATGGACTGAATGTGGTACACTGCCTTCAAACAGCATTTCATTAGTTGTTTTACAACCCATGGACTGTACTGTTCATCATTGACTCTTTTTCAATGCACGTATTAGCACACACTCCCACTGGTACACGCCTATCAATCAGGCCGAGCCAACAGTCTGAGAGACATATTCCCCCTGGTTCACCTTTTAAAGGAGTCCATACGTCACTTGCATGTTCAGATGTGTGTATCAGGGCCTTCGTGTGTGTGTGTGTGGTTGCCTGTGTGACAGACTACACCTCTGTCCTTTGGCCATTTTCTGCCAGATTTATGAAACCTTTCAGCTCAGTGTCATATTTTAGAAAGCCCTAAGAACATTAGCCGAGTTTGTCATTTCTCTCTGTCTTTGTCTGAGTCTTTCCTGTTTCCTACTTGATCAATCTCCCGGCTGCCCCAGTTTGTCTTTGTGTATATATATATCCCCAACCAGACTGAGAAAAATTACCAGACCTTATATATTCCAGCGCTGATGCCGGTAATAGATTCACCACATCAGCCTGAGCCGTTTTGGTTTTTTAAATTATTGATGACGTTGTCAAGCCTCTTCATAGTATTTACACTTATTGTCAGCATTAAAGAATGAATAAATAAAACATTTCTCAGAGAATTTACACTCTGCTTTTTCCCTGAATGGATCGTGCTATTACAGGCCGGAACAGATTTTCATATTACGTTATAAAATATGAACGCGAAATGCCCGTGCTCCTTGACCACGAGTCACATCCTCAAACTGATTTAAAGGAAACTGAGGAAAAAATGCACCTTTTATAGCCAGTCCTGTAAATATTTATAGATCTTAATGGCAGCTCTATTTTCTTTGACTGGAGACACTGATATGTGTTAGGGCATCTGTGAACTTGTGATTAATTGAACTGAAGACTTAATTATTGATAGCAGCATTATCAAAAGCTCTGCTGAGATTTCCGATTTAAAACATTTATAGAATTATTATTAGTGAGACCCAACAAAGATTGATTCCTCAGAACTACTACTACACACATCTGCATGCGTGTGTTTGTCATAGAAAAGACATTGCTCATAGAGCATGTTTTAATTTTTTTGGAGGGGGGTGGAATTTATTCCTGCTGAGAAGAAATAACTGCTTTTTAAGATATTTTAATGAGCTTTACTCTGATGCCGGGGCTGATATGATGTGACCAGCTGCTGTCACGTGCTCTGCTACTATTGGTGTTTAATGACCACCGAGCTGTTAAAAAGTGAAGTCATGGCAGTCCGCCTCTTTTATGGCTCACTTGTTTCAGCAAAGCTAATCAATAGTTTCCTCAGTCTGCAGTCATAGAGATGTTTGTGTGTGTGTGTGTGTGTGTGTGTGTGTGTGTGTGTGTGTGTGTGTGTGTGTGTGTGTGTGTGTGTGTGTGTGTGTGTGTGTGTGTGTGTGTGTGTGTGTGTGTGTGTGTGTGTGTGTGTGTGTGTGTGTGTGTGTGTGTGTGTGTGTGTGTGTAATGTATGTGTTTATCACATTTATTTATTCTTGAGCCAGCCCTCTCTCTTTTATGTGGGGTCATAAATCACACAAAGCACCCTTTGTGTGGGTGTTTATGAGCGCGTGTGCATCTGTGGGCAGGAATTGAATGTTGTGTACATTTTACCACCCCGTTCTCACAGGCTGTCTGTCATTAAAATAGAGCCGGGTGGGTGGGGGGGCATCATCTGACGGACATTAGCTGCAGCTGGACAGCGACGTGCATGTCTGATGTATGTGTGCTCCAACCACAAACTCAGATGTCCCCTCATTTGTGTGTCTATTCATTAACTGAAGACTTGGCACTTATTTTTTTCTGCCTATATTTATATTCATGTCTTTTTAAAGCCTTCCCATAGAAAAGGCTGGTATGAGTGAGTGAGGAAAAAATAGGCAATATAGCATTGATTACATACTGGACATGCTTCTTGTTTTTACTTTTTTTACTTTTGAAATTTTCGGATCATGTAGTTAGAGATGAAGTAAAATCAAAGCAATGTAATTCCACAGAACTACCAACGGAAGTATAACTGTAATGGAAAGACATTTATTTGAATTATACAGCTATTTGATTCGGTCATCATATGCAATTGCCATCCAATTACACTTTGCTCTAAACTCGATCTCTGTTACTGCTGATGCATCTCACCTTTTGCTTTAACACAATCACTCACGTACACTCTATGCGGCGGATTTACACTCTGCGACGCTGGTTGTTGGCCGAAATGGTTCTTCGTAAGCGCAATCCCTCTAATGTATGTAAAAGTTCAAGCAGGCGGCTGCACAAGATTGAACTGCAGTCAACTCCATAAAGTTATCTGCAATTTTATAATCTTATGCTGTGTTAGCCTTTTTCCATTTAAAGTGTTTTTACAAAAATGCAAACCACCGTGAATAAATATTACTCAGAACACTACGCAAAATGAAATAAATACCAGTGAGTGTAGCGTGTGTAGAAGTGGTGGTGATATTTAAAGAAAAATGTGTGTCCAAACCTGGTACTGCCTTTGCAGCATGCTTCTGGTATGCAACGTCCCGTCATTCAGGTTTTCCCTCTCCACCATCGTCATGTTGAAGCTCTCAATTGAACAAACATTTGTGGGCATCGTTTTCTTAAAGACCACCAGGATGAATAGATGGGATTAACCAATCTTCCTGATTGAGAGATCAGCTCGTTCTCTGTACATGAACAATGAAAAAAAAGTGTGATGTGATTGATGTGTCAGGTTATAAGCACCATATGATCCATGTGCATACGAATCCCACATCCAGCTTTGACCTCCAGTATTGAAGATGGATCGTTTGCTCCACTACTCAAGCTTCTCCTGTTTTTTTTTTCAGCTGAAACGCTGAAGAAAGCAATGTTTCTTGTACGATCGTGAAGACACGATATGTTAAAAGTTGTGCTTTGCCACCACATTTCTGTGAAAACTCGGACCCCGTTTTTACACGGCAAGATTTCAACTGAAAACGGGCCTCGGTGTGTTAAGTCTCACGTGAGGAGAATACATAACGGACGTGTGGACAAATTCTGACAGCCGGAAGCAACCCGATGCCCCGTTTGCCCGGACTCTGATCGGCTCATGAAGTGGCTTACGCCACCTCCTCCAATCTGGCCAATTTAATCTGACAGAAGCGTTTACATGTAGCAATCTTTATCGCATCAGCATTCAATCACATTACTAAAGGTTCATGTAGGTAATGTCGGGTTGAAAAGTGATTTCCATATATTTCTGACCAAAACACCTCAAGTTCGATGGTGTGTTGCCGATATCTGAAGCTGCCGTTGACGCAACTCAAAGCTGCAGCTACACTTCTGTTAGATGCAGAATTAGGAAACACCCTCATTTGTAGAGTGAGTCATCTGGCATTTGGCAGTTTTACATTGGGAGGAAAAAAAAGAAAAGAGACACATTCAAATGATCCTCCCTTATATAATGTTTTACGTCATAGAAAATGCAAAGCTTTAAGATTTGCTTTCTTATGCATGTGCGTCTTCATGTTAGGAAATTCTCCCCCAATTAGAAAGACTTAATTTCACAATAACTCCATGAAGACATTTGAGACAATTTTCCCATCTTCAAAAAACAACTTGTACGTCCTTAAATCTTGTAAATGGCAGTTTTACTCATAGAGTGCCTTAAAGATGTTTCCCTTTTTCTTTTTTTTAATAAATCGCCTGACTTTGCATCAGTGTGTTTTCCCTCCTTGCACCAACTTGCAACTGCAACCTGCAAAACTAGTCGTGCATGTGGGTGTGCGTGCATATGATCAAACTCTGCGTATTTCCATTCTGTGTGGGTGAGTGTGTGTGTGTGTGTGTGTGTGTGTGTGTGCTTGTGCATGACTCACAAGGGTACCCGGAGTTCAGTGTTGATATGCTGCATATTTCTTGTGTTGACAGAGAGAAAGAATATTCATAAGATGATTGATGTTTTTGTTTTCCTGCTTTTTGCTCAAGAAAAAGATCGAAAAATGGATATAGATGGAGGAAGCCAGAATGATTTAGAGACGGCTCCGGGTGCGTGTGTTTCTAAATGCAGACGTGTACGTGCGGACGAGCACACAGGTGCATCTGTCCAGTCTTTATCCGAGCAGTCAAACTTCAGGAGACTGACGTCGGAGAAATTGCAGTTTGAAGAAACAGATGGCGCGTGCTGGCTGGTTCATCATCAGGACAGCTGTCTGGTGGAGATGTCTCAAAGTGTTTTGCGTTACATGCTAACACCGGCGGGATGCAGTTGTGAGTTGGACGTTGATCAGAACATATCAAACCAAAACTGGTGACCGCCTCAGTGCTTTGAGTCACTGCTGAAAGGGGACGGTTCTGAGAATCCATGCGCAGTGCAGAAAGTCGTATGAATCTGTGCGTAAGCAGGAAATGGCATGCTTGATTTAAATATGGCTCATGTGCTTTTTAGAGCAGTCGCCAGGTAATAAGTAATGCGACGAACTACATCTGACTCGCTCAACATCTGACTTGCGTGCCGTGTCACTTCAACTGTAAGAAAATGCATGAGTCACCTTAATTATTGATATAAATATAACACAACACCCTCTTTACAGGGTTCATATTTGGAAATAAGGTTTTGCCGATAATAAAACTTGTTTCCCATAAAACACTTGAAATGAAGATGATATAAACAGACAATCGTCTCATATGTTTCCTCGTTACCGGTGCATCTGAGACGGCATGCAGGCTCATAAGGAACACCCTGTCTCGCGAGTGATCGGGCGATCAGTACAATCACGTTTAACATCTACAACGAGACGATGGAGGGAAGACGGTATTGGAGTTAGTTTTAAATCAGTAAGAATCTGAGCTTGAGCACCATCTTTAGAAAGAGAAATAAGCCAGAGGGAGACGGTCAACAAGGCGTCTTCACGCGGTCAGAACGTCACATTAAAGCACCCGTCTGCCATTGCTCATGGTTTAGGTTGTTTTCACAGAATGTGTTCACTCAGATGCTTCAAGAGACGACAATATGATGTGGCATCAACAGTCAGAAATTATGGGATGGAGTTCACTGAGTAAAATACTGGTATGTGCAGCAAAACGCCTTCAGCATGCTCTCCTGCCCTGAACTGTTGGCGGAGTTGAAGAATCGTCCATAAAGCTGCCTCCCACTGTCTTGATTCCTTTAATTGAAGACGCTTCATCCATCTTCATACAAACATGCGCTGATGAGAGAGATCTAAAACCGTCTTTCTCCTTTTTTTTTGCTTGTATGTGGCAGTGTGGACAGGATCCAGCTGCTGAGAAGAGAGTACCAGCAAGCACGGAGAGAGGGGATGGTGCCACCGTATGAAGAACTGGACTCACGACGCAGAGGCCCTGAGAACGACCCACACAGGGTAAGAAGTGCACGCACTCACATGTAGTATATTGCTGCGTGTTGTTTAAGTTTCTTATTCCGTATCAAGGTGACGATTGCTTTGATTGTGTCAGTGAAGTGATCGAGGCTCCCGAGGTGTCAATCTTTGACGCTCCTGTAGACATTGATAGGGCTGATGTGATCCACTTGTCAGCATGGATGAGCCACACAGGAGCTAAGTGGAGCTTTTATGCACATGTCATCCTGCAGGTGCTCTTTTTCAAATCACAGAATCCTAATCACGTTCACTTCTACGTTCAGATTGGCTGAGTCATTCAGGAAGGAGCTGAGAAACACATCTGCGATGCCGTAAACAGTGTTAAAATCTGCCAACATGAAAACACCGCCCCCATTGTAACCCGGCGCCGCCCTTCAGTGACTGTGTGTGTTTCTGTTGGTAATATTGTAAACGCAAGAACGTGAGCATTTGGTCAATCACACAAAAACTATTTTTGGGGTATTTTACAATTTTTCATATGAGTGATCGTGTTGATACCGATTCGTCCACCAGAAGAAACCGCTCTGGAAGCATTCTGAGGCTCCACAGGGGAGGCCCACCCCCACTCTGAAAAATCTTAGCCATGCAAATATTATGGCTCAAAATCACAAAAGTACAGAATCTGAAATTCATGTTCCTAAAATGATGATCGCAACCTGTAAAGCCATCTTTAACCTAAATGAAATCCTAATATATTAGTTACGCCATAGTGAAGTGAAAGAAAACATCTATTGAAACACCTCCAACCACAGTGACGACCATGATAAAAACATGAAGCGCGGAGGAAAAACATTTGATCCAAACCTGCTTTTAACCATGTAGCTAAAACCAATCGACTGTAACAAATGGACACGGATATTGCAGTACATTACAGTTAAACTACTGTACCATGAATTCTTCTACTGGGCTCAGTGAGACATTCAGATACCTCATCTTGTGCATATCCAGATGCCGTCTTGTATCATCATCATACTCTTGAAGAGAAAATGATGGTAAATAAAAGCATTACAGTGATGGCATTCACAGGAGGGGGTGTGTCGGCATTATAGGTGCACGTGTGACCCCACACTGTGTGTGAAGCAGTTATAATCTGTGTTGGGTTTGTCACATGAAAATAAATGGTGCTATTAACCACAGAGCCACATTTGAATGATACGGAAATCAGCAATGATACAAAGCAGGTTGGAAAACTGAAAGAACATCAGTCTACTTCTAGCGATCAAGTGAAGTTCACCCTTATATTTACAACCTGCGCTCACACAGTAATGTCTTTGGTGTGCAGATACTCTTCACATTGATACCAGTAGGTAGTGGGGTAAGTCCCATTTAGGAAGTAATCCTGAACTCTTCAGCGACGTAGCCCTTCACCTCATTTAAAAGCTGGCTTGCTGATGCTTGTGTCCAGCTCAGATCAGGAGAGCTCCAAGGTTTGTTTTAGACCCATATTAAACCACCTTTCTAATGCAGTAAGCATTGATTTGTTGTTAAAAAGCCCTGCAGGTGGAGTTTTCTAAATGTGCCCCCAATTGGAATAATTTGTGCTTTCCTATATTTTAGATGGTTTGTGGGTTAATTATCCAGTGCTCGCATGCACAATCGGGGCTTCATTGACATTGACATGTGATTGAACTCGCAATGTAAGCAGCAAAACTTAAAAAAAAAACGGTGTTATTAAATGCAGAGACGAGAGCTTCATTGAAAACCTGGCAAGTGGTGCACGTCTGCATGCTTTGGTGTATGTGATATGTTTTGCATTACTGTCATATATTTTGTGTGAACTAAGTTAAAAAGTCTGGGTTCACAAGTTTATTATAAATCTATATTGGTGTTAAGTGAGTTCTGTGTAATGGAATAGTGAAATTAGCACTGATTGATTCAGAGTTTAATGGCCTCGGTCACTGCATCCACTCAGCGGGCTGATCCAAACTTCTACCTGGCCCTCTTTAATTCAGATCTTAAAAGTCATTTGGTTTGGGAGCAGCCCGGCGCAATCGTCTTTCCCCCGCGATCGATAACCTCACATTACGCCGTTCCCTGCCCCCAAATAAGAAAACTTTGTTGTTGTTTACAAAGCAGGGAGCAATTAGCATGCTTCAGAGGTGGAAATGAAGTTTAGCGTTTGCGTGTTGAGCAGAAATCAAAAGAAAAGGAGGACTGAGTAGCAGTTTCTACTGCGCCTAACAAGCCTCCCTCATTAAGGATGATGCATTTATTAATTAAAGCCAAAGTGATTATTTACCTGACTGACTTTGTGCTGCGAGTGTGGAGGGAGAAGTAATGGCTATGGAGGTGAGCTGATGGCAAGCTAATTCAATTTAACTTTTATTGGTTTGTTTGTTTCTCCTCGAGACGTCTTTTACTTTTATGTATAGGATTTGCAGAATGACTATCAAAAGTAATAGCAGTGGAAGCCTAAGTATAGAGTAAAAAAAAACAAAGAAAAGAAAAGAGAGAGATGATCGGAGAAAGCGAGTTTTGTGTGCAGTGTAGCAACAGTATACTGGATGTGTGTTTTTCCTTTTCCCTATGGCTCCATTACCATTTCATTGATTCATGGTTATGGGTTCGCTGTCTCCGCTAGCAAAATTATGTTTGCCTAAAAACAATTATCAAGCAACAAAAGCCACGCCGCAACTTTCTTCCCAAGCAAGTGTGTTGTGTGCTGGTGGGTGGGTGTGTTAGTTGTGTGTTTGTGTGTAGTTTGGAAGACAACAACAGACTTTCTCCCTTAGGAGAGAGGAACTAAATCAACAGGGTGCTGTGTTGTTGTCACACACGCACACATTGTACACACGGTCCTACGAGGGAGGGTACGACTATACGGAAGCCATTTGTTATGGTGGGCGGTGTGACACGGGCTTTATTATAGCATTTAATTATAACGAATAGCTTTCAACAAGCTTTTCTTCTACTTATGGCCCTAAATATGTGTCTGCATTTACAGTTAGTCATTTAATTACTGATGCCATTTTGTGGTGTTTTGCAGAAAGAAATCACACGGAAACTTCCGGAATATATGTGGAGGTGCTGTTGCTTGCAGAGTCCTGTTTGTACCTGTTATTCGTAGATTTACGATGCAAGAAAAGGGCCCACCCGAAGCTTTGGAGTGCACTCACAGTTTGACTAGATCTGCACTGCAGTTTGAAAGCAGTTGGAGACTAAATGCTTTCCTCTAAGCTATTTTCATTGTCACTTTTTAGGAGGAGGCACTTTTTTTTTTCTTCTTCTTCTTCTTCTTCTTCTTTTCCAATAAAGATTTTCTTTAATAATGAGAGTTGCAACTAGGACGCTGAACCCGACAACAAACAGCCTCCTGCTGTTTAGTGTTAGTCCGCCCCGAGGGAAAAGTTGCCAATAAAGCTGGAGACACAATGAAATATGAGGGTTTTTTTCGATTCTTGGGACATGTCCAACCTTAAAATGTGATCGGTGGGTAAACTGGCCGTCTCTCAGACGGGATGTTGCTGGTTCGCTTTCCCATCTCTCCCTGTCCACATGTTTTTGATGAAATCTGCTTTCTCTTATGTATTCTTAGCCTTTGACATAAATACATCTGTTGTATTGCACACTTTAAAACACTGTAGTCACTATTAGTGTGTGACTATAACTAATTATGTTGAAGGAAATTCATTGATCAGGACGACCTCTTGGGTTTATTGTGGAGTTTGGGAACGCATATGTCTTACATACCGTGTTTCTCTGAATTGAGAGAAACTCCAGAGTGCTGCTGAGCAAGCACTTTGGTTTGTGGTTTGGTGTTCAAAACACACATCCGTACAGTTTTCAGCTTCTTCATTTGAATGTGCTTGGATGAAATCTCGCAACGTGTAAGTGTAGACAAACTACATCTTGACCTTGGACGTACAGAATGAGAGATGAAGATCTTGGGGTTTTTTTTTCCCCCAAACTCATCTGCCCCAGCTTTCAATTTCATCTCAATTTCCGTTTTTTTTTTTTTTTCCAACCCCTTACATAAGAAATCATGCTCTCTGAAGCTTGACAGTCTGGATTTCTTCTATTTCCTAACCCCCCCCCCAGCCCCTCTCTAAAACTGCCTGTCAAATTCTGCCGCCGCCGGGCTCATTCGGCGCTCTGATGATGACTCTATCCTCTTCGTCACAGTTGCTCGGCCAAGTGGTTCACTTGCATTTGCCTCTTTAATGCCGTGTTGGTTGTGCCGCCTTGACAAGCGCCCCAATGGTAAAAGCTTTACAGTGAAATGATGCTCTATTTGTGGTACATTTGAGTTTGGTCAAGAACAACTGGAGGATTTTAGCTTACGTAGTTTGAGTTTGGTATGAACGTCCGATTTAACATCTGCAGAAAATAAGGAGATTGGTTGGTCTTTGATTAATGTAAATATAAATAAATAAATAAAAAATATGTGCAATGATTGTTGAAGAATGACATTAAACAAGTGGTCTATAGTTGTCATATGTGTGAAACCCAACATACGTTGCTGCTTAGTTGTGCCTATTTCAAAGTCTATGTATCCAGAAATTTTGAAATCTACGTCATTAGCGGGACATCAGTCTCACAAAAGGAATTCTGCTTTTACTTAATGATAAAAGGACATGATTTGCATTTGGTTAAAAGATAAAGCCCATATGTGCTGTCCTCGGTATGCCAGCTTGGTATTTGAAGAACGGATGTCTGTAGAAAAAGTTTGTACACGAACAAATCATTTAATTAGAAAGTTGATTGTATTTAATCTTGTTTCCCATCTGTTTTTTGAAGCTACCATTGCAAATTCAGCCTCGGAAACCTACATGGAGACAGCTACGGATGGGAGCATGAAGTGAGGGACTCTGTTTATGTTCCCAGTCTGTCAAAGAGCTAAACAATCATCTAAATTACCCTCATTCATAAGCGTAGGTTTCCTATAAATGTTCATTTGGAGTCACCTGCAGGTCTTCAAACATGCAAAACTCACACAAAATAGTTTTAGTGACATTACAAATTGTTAAACCTTCTACTGTAGACACTGTGTGTTATTGAGACAGCTGTTTCTTCTGTTTTCTTTACATCGAATAAAGCCTTAACTTATGAACAGATCGACTCCAACTAGATGGTTATAACATCTGAATTCACTAATTTGATTTACCCTTCACATGTACACATATGACGTGCTTGTGGATGACATAAATTAAGTATCGTCCTTCGGTCACACTTAAGTCAGTAACAACTGTCCATTTTTACAATATTTTAATTACTCATATTCTGAATTTAAATGTATTGTCCTTTATATAAATCAGTTCAAACCAGAGTGTTGGGTCAGCTGTGCGAAACTCAACTCACTTTCTTTTCTATTTAGACAAATGTGTGTGGGATTTTCTAAATTCAGCTTTTTGCAATGTCCATTTTAAGATTATCCGGTCATTCATAACTTAGAATCATACAAATTAATGTTTGAAATAATACTGTTATCACACACAGTATGAACAATAATATATTCGATAATATAGTGTTGACAACAGTGCAAACAGTGCCACTTGAAGATGTAGTTGCCAGGCAGGAAGACAAGATGAAGACCTCAGAGGACAGAGGACATGGAGACGGGCGGTGTAACAGTGGAAGGCTCGCCCTGGTATTGTGAACATTGGACCACGTGCACTAAACATGTACTTCACAGCAATGCTGTGTACTGGGCCGATTGCTGTTCAAGTTATTCACGTGGTATTTCTGTCCATTCATCCACCCAAACTTGGGGTCTCAGAGTTGCTGGAGCTGATCCCAGCTGGACATGGGTGAAAGTAGGGTGCACTACGGACAACTCACCACTCAATAATAGCACAAACACAGAGAGACAGACGGTCACACACACACACACACACTGACAACATCCAAGTTGAAACTGAGATAGTAAAAGAAAATGTCCAGGAAGAACATGTGACCTCCACACAGGACAGCTCCCAAGCCTGGACTAGAATAGAGCAAGAGGCAAGAATACCACCATTCACTCTACAATCACATCAAAGTTTGATTTATCGCAACTAAAACCAAACAAATATGAATAAATCCTTAACTCTGTAACATTATGCATTCATGCGGCCGTCCACTGAAGTGATCCTCGACACCATCTTTTATTAGCGGCACCTAACAGCCACATTTCTTTCGAAGGATATTCATTTTTCTCCGCTTTCCTGTAAAAATAAGCCTATGCTGGCAGCACTTGAGAAAAAAGGAGTCGCGGGTTCGAGGTAAACACACATGGAGTACATTTGGTTCGGTTGTTATTGGCAGTGAGGAAGAGAAATGTCAGAATGCTTCTGGTCGTACAGAAACGCTGGCAGAGCTGCTCATCTGTGCAGCCTCCAAATGTTGCCCATGATCCATTATAAGAGGATCGTGTATCATATCCTGTTGATCAAGACTGAGTCCCGGTCCTGTCAGAACTATGTCCGGTCTTACCCTGTGTGTGTGTGTGTGTGTGTGTGTGTGTGTGTGTGTGTGTGTGTGTGTGTGTGTGTGTGTGTGTGTGTGTGTGTGTGTGTGTGTGTGTGTGTGTGTGTGTGTGTGTGTGTGTGTGTGTGTGTGTGTGTGTGTGTGTGTGTGTGTGTGTGTGTGTGTGTGTGTGTGTGTGTGTGTGTTTCTTTTTGCTGAGTTGGATATATGTGTGTTTCTGGGATTGTTTGTCTTTGTCTTTCGGTCCAAGGTTAGAGTCTTCAGAACAGGGTCCAGTATTCTGTGTAACCTTGTGTGTTACCATCCAGAGACATTCACACCATTGTGTGATTCACAATAGATTTGGGGAAAATCCCAGCACACTGTTCCCGTAAACTTTTTTATTTCTTTCTCCCCCCCCTCTTAAATCTGCCACTTACACTTTTCATTTCTCGCATTGATATCTTTGGCTGACACGTGTTACGATAACCATATTGTATAGAAATATGTATATTATTGCTTGCTTAGCGCCACCATTTCTTTCTTAACAATTCTTACATGTTGTATTCTTATTTCCAATAGTCTTTTTTTTTTTTTTTTTTTAACACCTTGTGATTTTAAAAATCCTTTTACTTATTCAGAAATGCTGGGATAATTGCACCAAGTCTTAGCCAGAGTTGAGACAGAGATCCTTTTCACAGTGATGATAACAAAATTTGGTGCCACGCTCTGTGTGGATGTGGGTACATTAGTCACGAGTATCACCCACTGAGACCCATGACTAACAATGACCATAGTTTTTCCATCCTGCAAAATGGAACAGCAGCAGTGAACTGGGTCGTTCTTTCTATTTATTTGGCTTCAGGAAAAAGTAAGGAAACTTAATTTGCTGTACTTGGTACACTTTTCTCAATATCTTCCGATTAATCCTGTTTGGATATAATTACAGGAAATCAAACTGATTTTATAATACATCTGTTGTGTTGTTGCTGTGGTGCTTTTTCGCTCAGGGGAGCTACTGTAAACATGGCCGTTGCATTATTACACTATTCATGTATACTTCCTAGAGACATCTCTGCTAATGTTTCAGCTTATTTTCATATAAAATACAATTTTGGTGAATTTCCAGCTGGTAAACATATCACTGTGTTAGTGCCAAGACCACATATACTTGATAAGTTTATGTCAAACAGTAAATAGTAAAGTGGTAAATCAATTTCACTTACATAGCACCTTTCCACTGCACTGTTATTGTGATTAACAGTATTCTACACTCTTAATCACTTTCAGCTATTCACACTTGCTACACCAATGGAGGCAGCTGCCATGCAAGGTGTTAATCCATCCATTAGGAGCAGTTTGGGGTTCAGTGTCTTGCTCAAGGACACTCGAGAGACGACCGATTTAGAGGTGGCCGACTGGCCACAGTCGCCCCTTCCCCCGGTATACAATATGAAAGTTTCTTCATCTTCTGGTGCTGCGTTAAAATGCTAATAGTAATCCGAATAAGGAATGTTTTACTTCGATCCAGACCAATGAATTGCACCACAAGTCTGACCACAACCTATAAGTGTCTCCACATGTTTTCATTAAAACAGGATTTATGGATTTAAACCTGCTTACTATGTAAGTGTCTTTTGTTCATTTTAAAAATCCATGTACTGGAGTGCAAAACGAGCTTCCATTAGAATTACGTCTAATGACACCATTCATGATTGTACATATAAGTTTGCCTTTACAGGGAGTATATCCATTTACAAGCTCTGCTGGAATAAAACCCCTCTATCAGATTAATCCTGAGAATGCAGGTCTCATAAATGCCACAGTGGAGTTTTTTTCTTCACAGTCCTTTTGTGTTTTGTCCCTTTTCTCTCTCACACAAACATGCACATACCTTTGTTCTTTATGACCTCTAAACTGTTTCTGTGATTTCAGCCAGTATAGAATAGAAGCAGTCATGCTACCTTGGGTATTTTCTAGGTAGATGAGGGAGGGATTGAACCCCAAAGAGCTGCAGCAAACCTTGTAGCTGAGTGTGGCTCTTTGTTGCAACAGGCAGGGTTAAGAGACTTGTTTGTGTGGCATGGAAAATAAAGGGCTTGGAGCTTCCTCTCCATCTATTCTCTCTCTCTCTATCAATTTTCTCTTAATATATGTTCAGTTTGGTTCATGGTCTTCCAGCATTTTTCTCTGTTTCCCATTTCCCCCCCCCCCCCACTTCAATATCTATTAAATATGACATTGGGGAGTATAATGCAGTTGTAGGATGCTCAGGATGATCAGTAGTTCTGGTTTATTTATACATGTTCCCTGCTCCGAGTGCTCGGATGGAGAGCCGCATGAAAAGACATGTGTAAATACAATGTGTGCTCAGAACAAGTGCAGCGAGAAAAAGACAGTTTCAGACATAAGGAGAGAGGAATAAGAGTTACGTTCCTCCGTATAGTGACTGTACCAAATAAGGCTATATTTCTTCAGGCTCCATTATTAGTGCCAGCCCTGTGCGAGCATAAATCCCCTGGAATACACAGCACTACTTCAAGACTTGCACCGCTGGCATTGGACACACACACTCGGAACGTCACACTTGGAGAGGCTTTTCTAATCACACTGTTTTGACAAGGATGCATTTCAAATGTGTATTTCTTTCCCTTTTTTTTTTTTTATTTTTTTTTTTATTTAAATACTTCTTTGCATAAGAATATTCCTGCAAGCACAGGCATTTCTATGAAATAATGTGATTCCAACCAAAGTACACGCTCAGACATATAGAGAGACAGACTAACACATGCAAGCAGTCTGAGCCAGGCTCCGGGCAAACACGATACGTGAACACACCACGATCCAACGCTGCCAAATGCTTACAATAAACCACAGGTGGTTTCCTCATGGAACAAAAAACACATACTGTTTAAAACTGTCGCACTGATCATGTTTTCTCGTTTTCTTTCCTGTTTTCTCGCCGTCTGAACGCAGCCTCTTTGTAGTGACGTTACTGTATACTTTCCGATTGCTCGGTTTTGTGCAGACACAGCTCTCTCCTTACTTTGCTGTCTGATTCACCCACAAATTGAATAGCATTATAAATTTGACCCATTTGCACAAATTGGATAAAGTTCAGTGCTTGGCAACCAGTGTTAATTTATCATCTGAGTCACATCAGCGGTACTCCACAAACAGCAGTGTATGACTTGCACCTTTGTTGGCTTCAGTGAGACCTAAAATGCCAGGGCAAAGACGAAACTGCTAATAAAGCATATATACGTCAGACAGACGACTAAGATGAGCTGCTCCACAAAGCCGCGGCTCCCTGAGAAATAAGCGGGCACTCACCAATGCAAACATACGATGGAGGCAGTCACGCATCTGCAGACAAATACATACTTTGCAGGCAGACAGTGGTGTTTCCTGTGTGATCATGGGATGGCTGCTGCTCACTCTGGCCTTATAAGGACAGGCGGAGCATTGGAACAGTACAAATATGCTGAATCTAATGGAACAGAAAGGAAACTGGGCTCACACTGACGATCCAGAACAACTGTTGGGCTGAGAGCAGCAAGAGACAACAACAGGAGAAGGGGAAAGACCCACATGAAACAACTCGAGAGCAGATTGTTCACATTTCATGTTTTTGTTTTTTTTTTATTCTTAATGTGTCGTTTTGGTTGCAAGCAACCAATTTTCTGATTATTCTCAAACACTCCTTAACATGTTTCTGAGTCATCTGGATTGTGGGGACAAAAAGCTAATCCCCATAAATCAAGCCATTTTATTTTAAGATGAAGGCATGTTTTAAAGTAGGCCTAATGTCAGGGTCGGGTTAGGGTTCCCATTTGCCAAGTACTAATGACAGTCGAGGCCAGTGTAAGTCTGCATTAAATAAATGTAAGTCATGTTAAGTAGCCTGGAATAATAAAAACACAGTAATACGTGTTGATGAATGTACATACGCCCAGCAGCAGCAGCAGCAGCAGGTCAGGAGGGTGTAAGTGAGACAAGATGGGATCAGTGCCAGATCAGTGCACCCAGACACATTGCCGCGACCACCGGATGTAAAACACACACACACACACACACACACACACACACACACACACACACACGGAGAAGATATACATCCTCTAGCTGTCTTAGTCAATAATAGAGATGCTCTCATGTTCAGACATTTATTGTTCCTCTGTCCCTTCTGCACGGTCGCTCTCTGTCTCTCTTCAGTCCCTATGGACCACGGTCCTCCTGAGCTAAGCACATACACACACACACACACACACACACACACACACACACACACACACACACACACACACACACACACACACACACACTCTCAGTCATGAATGAGGTCATCTTCGAGATTTGGTGGCGATGACGGGGCTGTAGCAATTAACGAGATGTCAGAGATTTGGAGCTATTAACGTTTGTCATTCACACTGACGGACCAAGTGTAGTGTGCGTGCGTGCGTGCGTGCCTGCGTGCGTGCCTGCGTGCGTGCGTGCGTGCCTGCGTGCGTGCGTGTGAAATCTCACACTTGACCACATACTAAACTTGGGGGTTTCTTGTGCAGCCTAAATATTGGATCCCACCACTGTATATGTGTGCTAAAGGGTCAAGCTGTGGTTCCAGAGTCAAAACCACACTAATGTCAATGAGTTGACCCCACAAGTCCAAGTCCAAGTGTGTGTTTGTGCATGTGTGTGTCTCTGTTTCACTCCCTTTGCAAAAACCCAAAACTAAAGAATCTACTACACTTATGACAGACTGACCTTCTGAAGACCCAATCATTGAATCTCACAAGGTTTTTTCCTGTAAAGATATAGAGATATATAAGATAAATATATTATTAAGAGTAAAGCTACAATGGTACTTAGTTTAATGTGATGCCTATGGGGTGACCCACATAAGTGGCAAGGGAAGCGAAGAGGAGAAGTAAAAGAACTCTGAAAAGGACTTTTATGATAGAATCTCTAAGGTTCATAAGAATAAACAAAATAAATCTGTGCGTGCAGCATTTTTACAAGAATGTGTCTCTTTTGCAAGGTCAGGAAAAAAAGAAGGGACCAATCAAAGTAAACACAAATTACAGAGGAAGTCATGTTCAAGGGTTCATGTTAGGCAAGAATTTCATGAATTTCCTGGAAATTAATGAGGGTGATTGTTGTTTCTTCTGAGGTGACCGGGCCTTAAGAGCATGTGTGAGTTTTCAGCCTTTTACTGGAGCCCTGAAATAGCGCCACTGCAGAACACCAAGCCAAACAGAATCATTCTTATGTTGGACTGGTCCAAGCCAAGCAAGTCATTTGGTTTGGCTGGAAAATAGTTGACGCAAGCCTAGTGATGATAGCGCATGCAAACACACACACACACACACACACACACACACACACACACACACACACACACACACACACACACACACACACACACACACACACACACACACACACACACACACACACACACACACACACACACACACACACACACACTCAAAGAAAATAACCACAACAACACAAGGTTGTTTATTTGTCAGAAAGTCAATAAAAGTTTCAAAGAACCTAATTGGACATCATGCAACATCTTGTTTTGCTTGGGAATAAAATATTAACAATTTATTCTCCATTAACTGATTATCTGGTAAATTTTTATTTTGTCGTCTCCAGTAAGAGAGCACCAAGGAACCTTTTTAACTGTTTTTGAGGCCCTCATTGTTAAATTTGAACAAACCGTGTTGAATGAAAACGTGCTGCTCCAGACAATGTGAGAATCTGCAGTGACTTGGAAGGAAAAGGGGGTTTGGAGAGAGTGAGCTGTGCTACTCATTAAAGAGACATTAGACAGGAGGAAAAACAGAGAAAACAAAGCTGGAATAGAAGTTGACGAACTGAGAGGGAAATGTTGAAGTTCAAAACTGGAAGGGGCAGAAATAGTGAGGCGATGAGGTAGATAAAAATCAAGAGAAAATATAGACATGGAATGGAAAGCATAAATGAGGCAGATGGATGGAGCGAGAGAGAAAGTGAGTGAGAGGGGAGAGTTACGCATTGGGTCATTATGGAGGAATGTTAATATGATTAGTGAATGACTGACCTCGCTGTCTGGGACTGGTGCCTGGCTGGTCGGATGACTGCTGAACGTCTGCTACACGCACACACACACACACACACACACACACACACACACACACACACACACACACACACACACACACACACACACACACACACACACACACACACACACACACACACACACACACAATGATCAACAAGGATGAAAACATGCTTCACACACATATGCTTGAAGAGCCACAGTGCATGCGAGAATGAGCACATGCCCCTCACATTAAGTACTGTAGTCATGTCTGAATACACATGATCTTTCTCGAACACAGACTCCCTCGCTAGCATGTGTGATGTGTGACTTCTTTCTGCTCGCCGGACAGAATGAGTCAACATGTCATGACCGATTATCTGCTTTAAACATGCATGAATCTCTGCAGTCTGGCCTCAGAAAGTTTGGGTCAAAGACCAGAACCTTTCATCAATCTGTGATTGTTGGGTCCCAACATGATGAACTCGGTAATTTGTTTGTGCCTGAGTTCCAGAGTGAAAGAGAGTAAAAAAAGTAATGTAGGTCATGGACTCATATTAAAATCCATCATTTGTCTTCTTTTTGGAACTTCCCCTTGCTACCAATTGTAACAATTGGAAAAATGCAGTGTATTGTAGCTGCTGCTATATTTCAACACTTTTCCTTTCTCCCAGAAGTAAGCCTGATCAGTAGCTCATTATGAGGCTTACTCAGAGTAATGGATCTCATTTGAGGGATAAAGCATGTAATACAAGTATATGTTATGAGTACTTAGACCTTCTACTGGCCACAGTCACAGGACATGCACAATGGCTCCTTGAATAATTTCAATGACCGACTGTGATTATCTGCCTTGGATATATGGGTTACCCATATTATTAGGAGTTGTCCTAATACTGATCTGCTCTGCTTTATTTCTTCAGAAAATTCATAAATTGGGTCAGGCCTCAGCTGGAGTTTTACTATAGGACATGACTGAATGAATGTGTCAGTGGTAAAAAAAAAAAAAAAAAGATTACATTTGAAATTACATTAATATTTGGTAGGAGGTCCTAATGTGGGATCTAAAACTTAAATTCTGACTCGGGCTAAAACACAAACAATTCAAGAGAGTACTCAGGCTACTCAGGCTACATGCGTCCCACCATGCGGAATCCACACAGTGAATGGTGGAATATATGCTGACCATACACAGTCATTGTACTTCCCGGAAGAATCACAGTCTTTCTCAAAACGCCAAGAAAGAAATTTCCCATCGTTCACCACTTCTACTCAAACACACCAATAACCTGTTAAAAAATGTGTAAGTCCCCATTTTGGATTCCCAAATAATCCTGACAGATTAAGACAAGGACTTTCCAAAAACCGCTGAAGGTATCTAAAGACCATAAATCTTTTAAGTCATTAAAACTCTGAGGTGAAGCCTCTTAAGGATCAGACTTGTTTTGCCTGCATATCCCATAGAGGTTCATTTTGATAGAGATCTGGGGAATTTGAAGGTCATGCCGGCTGTTTTGTTCCTCAAATGGAAACATTTTTGCAGTTTAGCATAGCGGTTTCTGCTAAAAGAAGCTCAGCCATCCCTTTGGTCATTAGAAATGTTGCTCGAAGTGTAAGAACTTCTGTAAAATATGTCAGGATTCAAGGATTCCAAGTAGATTGTTGCCATAGTGAGGTGTTAATATCCAGCCATGTCGTTCTCGTCTGTTCTGAAGACCAGACCAATAAAAATGCTGTAAATCTGTCTTGAGTTTTGCGGGGCTTTCAAGAATTGTCCTAAAATGTAAAACTACTCATTTATTAAGTTTCAACTCTGACCTTCACCCAAGAAGAAAAGCAATGAAATGCCTGCACACATGTGATGACGTTAGGGTTTTCTTGGACGCATACCTTTTCATCAAGTTCTGAGACATTCTGAGAAAAAGGCCGTACCAACATCACATGCACGGACAGAAATGATCCTTTAGTCAAGTGTGAAAGACTCTCCTGTTGGCGCTGCTGGCAGAAACAGTTGGAATAATGTAGTTTATGTAGTTTCGGCAGAGGTCACATTCCTGGAAAACCTCTCTGCAGCCGCCGCCTTGGCTCTGGGTTCCGCTGCGTTTGCCACTGTGTGGGTTTCTTTTCAGGTATCGCTCATTTGTGTTGATGTCATTACATGTTATCACATTTAGGTTTCTGCGGAGCTCTCATGACTTCCATGAGATGCCAATGTGCCTGTGTACGCTCTGTACACTCATGCCCGGCGTGGTGTACAGAGCGATGAGTTTTGGTCCAGTGGAGAGTGTTATCACCACTGGCCACTGCGCTGTGGACGGGACAGATAGCCAAACGGTGTGGAAGTGTGTGCAAATATGTGTTTGTTTGTTTGCGTCTATGTGTGTGTGTGTGTGTGTGTGTCTGTTCTCTTTCCTAGATTGTTGGCTCAGCTGTGCGGTCGAGGACATACACACCTCTAAGTGACAAATATGTGTACCTGCGCACACACTGCATACACAGTTTTGTCAATGTGTGAGCAAGCAAAGATAAAAGTGTGTGTGTGTGTATGTGTGCGATACTTAAAGCAGCATGCAGCTCTTGAGCTTCTGAGAGAAATATCTGATGCTGAAATATGGTGAGTCATCTGATAGATAAGAAAATACTGAGAGCCAGGGGAGGAGGAAGCGAGTGGGGATACAGTAGTAAAAGTCAGCGAGTTTCATTATAAGAGCAGGTTTTAGAAACTCAGGAGATGCCAGAAGAGCTTGAGTGAGATGTGCAGTGGAAGTGAAAAAGTGCAGTGGTTGGGGAAAAAAACCAAAAAACAAGAGCCTTTTTCTTTGTGTTTTTAACACTGGAAGAAACTTGTTGCTGAAAAGCCAGTTCAGAAATTAGTTTCTTAATGGTTGTTGAAATCATGTGACTAAATTCAGGTATTTCACTTTTCATAATAAAGTTTTTGGATCCTGTAGGTGAGTCAAAAACGAGAGATAATGACGACCACACACTGGCTCAACGGTCAATAAGCTACACAAGCTCGCTGGCGAGAAGGTTGCGCAATACATTGCAACATCATTATCGTCTTTACGGTATCAGCATACACAATAAGCTCATTGTATATCAGTAACTGAACTGTGATCCGTTGTTTCCATGCATTGTGCATTCATGAGCTGCATGTCAACATATCAGGCCAATCAGATGCAGCCAAACTTCACCCGATGCCAACCCACACAGAAGAAGTGAGGCTCGATCACGACCACTGTGGAGATAGCTTACTGACTTTCCACATGGTGGAGGAGACAGGAACAATATCGGCAGGAAAGAATGTCGGGGTAAACAAAGCTGTCCTAAATTTGTGAGCTGACATTTGCTGCGAGCTGAGGTGCTAAGACACAACCAATGATCTATTAATGGCCAATAAAGTGAACAATGTGATCATTTTAGATGGAATAAGGCCAATAATGACAGTCATTTTTATTTGATTCAGGATTTCCCAGTGACACCGTGACGGCTGGTCAAGCAGCGCTTAAGGGCCTTATGATGCTCAGATCTGTTCTAGATGATCAATGTCCGGGAAGTCACTCAACGAACATCTAGTGTTAAAAATAAATATTGTATTTCGTACCGGTTGACCAAAGGCAGCATTCTGACTCAGAGAGGCACAAAAATCCAGGAAAAAAACGGTTAAAATCAATGAACTGCTTTGTGTCTGAAGTGCTGCTTACTGGAACTGCAGACGCACATGTGACAGAAAATGCAAAAACAAAATGAAAACAGAGCCAAAGACAAAGAGCACTTTTATTTGGAAGACCAAAAGGCACAAAAACAATAACGTCATGTACCTAAATGTTTGCAATTAACTCAAATGTTATCGGCAATGCTCATCTACATAATCGCATTTCATGTGTTCACTAATATCGTGCAGGCCTGAGCTGGCATTAGTAGCCTTAATGGACAACACGCTAGTCATAATAACATTTGCCTCTCTTCTTTTTCTTCTTGTGTCTGCTGAGATCAGGCCTGTACTGCACAAAGTGGTCTGCGGTTTTGTTCAGCCGTCGAGTCTGCTTGCCACTGTGATAGTAGCATGATGCGTTGGAGTTGTATTAGCTGTGATTCAAAATGACAGGGAGGTCACATAAAACCCACTGTCATTGCTAAACTGGCCAAAAAATCCCCGTCACCAACCTCCAACCCAGCCTGTATACATCTGGCTGTAACCTCTTCCTACATGACCAGCCATGACTGATTCCAACATTATTACTGTCTCAAAACATATTTGTAATGTGTTTTTGGACCGAACTTGATTTACTTGCTGTCCTATTCATTCCGTCTGACTTGGTTAGGTGGTAAATAACCGTTATCTCTCGGGTGCTACTGAAATACGGCCACTTCCCCTTTTAGCCTAGTGTCTAGATATCAATATATATTTTCTAACATAACTGTGTTGTATGCATTAGGGCTGTTAGATGAACAGTGTAGCCTCAACACCACATGCATGTGAGGCCTTCTGTCAGGTTGAGCTCATTATTGTCGTCTTTGTGTTTGAGTGGGAGAAACTGTGTTGTGTTTGGGGGGTTTTCTGTGTCTACACAGACACAAAGTAGGATGGAATTCATCTTTAGTTGTCAGCACAACATTTTTTATTTATTTTTGTCCCAAACATGGCCACAAGCTGTCACGACCAAAGTCTTGGTAAGGGTCACTTGCAGGAATTTTCCTCAGCTGTACTTTTTCTTTACCTTTAGTTTCCTTTCACTGTTACCTTAGCAACTTCAAATTACCTCTAGGTGAATGTACTTGTAACTGCATGGGGTGGACAGGCGGAGACAATAGAAAAAAGGAAGTGTGGGGAAAAGAAAACCTAACGCTCTGTTTTTTTATTCTATATTGCAGATACAGGTTATCAGACTTGATGCTCAAATCCTATCTCACTGCTTTCTATAGTTCTTTCTTGTTCCAGTTATCATCTGGATATTTGACGATGTGATTTATTGATCGCTTGCTTTATTTCAGGACTATTTCGTCTCCTGGCACACGAGTAGAAAATGTTTTTTTCTATGTAGTTTTCCCCTCTTCATTCACTCTCTCACTGTTTTCTATGTCTAATTGCCTTATCACGTATCTTTGGTATTGAATGTTTACAGGTCAGCGTAATCAAAACAGTTTCAGTGTGCAGAAACCAGAAATTTGAGTCACATGTGGAACGGCCCGGAGACGGTGAGCTTATGTAACCGCGGCATTTCAATACAGCTGTTCAAAGCGACTGACAGAGAGTCACTTTCACTTAATGTTTTCTTGGATTGAAAAAAAAAATAGAGACGCTGTTAAAACTCGAGGGGAATTTTCACTCCAAGTGTGACTGGTGAAGTGGAGAAAGCTTTGAAAGTCCCACTCTGCTCGGCTTTTTGTGGTACTTTCTCCATCTACAGCACACAATATTTATTCCCCAACTCTGTTAACAATGAAAACCTAATTTATTTATTTATTTTTTTCATTTTCCTTTGATCAGTCTTTGTTGAATGGGACCTAATAGGTATTAAATAAACTTACAGAAAGAACAAATTAAACAGAAAATGAAATAACTTTGCTATTTTTGTTGTTTTTTTGAATTGTTTTTATAAAACTATAACTACAACCCGGTGGTAATAAACTAACAACATTTAGTCCAAATAAACTTCCTATTATGAACAAATGTAACAAAGGTGGTCTTTGTAAATATAGCACGTAGCGGGCTCGCAGTTCAGCTTCCCTTTTTATCTCTTCTACTACCAGTCAACATTTTCCCTCTGGTCCCTTTTAAATGAAGAGATTTGTTTCCAACCGCTAACTCCGAACTAGCCAGCCTCTTCAGTGAAGATGTCTCAATAGTGTTTGGGAATTCAGGCCAAGTCCCTCACACCCTCTTTTCTATCTCTCTCTCGCGATCTCTCTCTATCTCTCTCTCTCTCACACACACACACTGGTCGTCCCTCCCTCGTCTCTCCCTCTCTGTCCTCCCATCTGTGAGTTCAGATGAACAGAAGTCTCCTGGGGCTTCTCATTGGCCGGGCTCCACACTAAGAGCCGAGCTAATTGGCCAGCTGGGGCCCAGCCGGTTGTTAGAGGCAGGGCATTGGCCAAGAGAAGGGTCAAGTGACATGTCATTGGTCAGATTGGCCAGTAACCTGGCAACACTTGAGGCTTTGCCTCTCGAGAGAAGCCCGGTGAGAAAGAATGGGGAAAAAAACAACAAAAATCTGGCAAAGATTGTTGAGCATACTTTGGCAACAGCTTTCCAGGAAAAAAAAAAAAAAAAAAGCTTGTTAATTTGCAGCTTTTTGGTGATGCTAAATTATGTGTATGTGTCTGTAAGTCACGGGTCCTTGCAGTTCTTGTGCAATTTTGCGAATAACCCTCAATCGTGAGGTCTTAATTTGTTGTAAGTATCGTGTCGCACTCAGATTCACTAATTCATCAATGCAAACAGGCTTCAAACTCAGCCAACTGGTTACAGCACAAGCATGAGTTATTTATTTATTTATTTTGCTTTCGTTTACTGGTATTCAATGGAGGTTTTATAAAATGAATATGTGATGCCACCTTCACTGTGAAAGTAGTGTGACTTCTGTGTGGTACTCTGTGCGACTGTATCTCTCTGTACATAAGTAATGCAACAATACCTCTTTTCTATACCCCATGTGCAACTATAAATACATTTGGGTACTTGTAGTTATCGAGTGAAAATGCAAGTACTTTAAAAATGTTATTACAGTTAATATAACGACTTTTAAAACAGTTTTATTTTTATTTTCATTGTGTTTTCCTTGAAAATGCTGACTCTTGATTATTCACTGGGATGATTTTCTCTAACATGGCATTGCCACAACTTTCTCTGAAATATAACGATACTGTCAAACAAAACCAAATGTAACTTATTTTAAAGTTTTCCTCCCACAGTCCGCCACGCATTGCATTTTCCCCAACTGCATTTCAGAAGCCAAGTAGTTGTTGACTTCATCTTTTTTTTGTAATTTTCTGATCTCCACTTAAACTGTCTTCCATCAAAAATGTCGTTTTTAACTTTCCAAGGGACGCACTGATATTGCGTTTCGTTTTGATGTAACCTTCTTGTAAGTGCACGTATCTGTTAGCGAGTTGAACCACAGATAGATGAGTTTGTTCAGTCTGTATTCTCAGGTTATTCATTCTTTACCATTGGTGGATATGTCATGTTGTTATGCACGATAGCAAAATATGTGTTGGAGTGACGGGTGAGGACTTGAAAAGGTCAATCTAATTTCTCCGGTGATTATGCAGTTCCAAAAAGAATCGTGAATATTATCTACTAATCTTTCCAAAACAGTATCAGGAGGGGACATCAAGTTCCCATTAATATTAATGTTTTATTTCCAATCAGATTCTGCTAATTCCCTGACAATTCACTTGACTGGAAGCAGACACAGTCTCACACTTATCAGTAGCTTTCTTTTCAGGCTATGGTGTTGAATGAAATTAACTTGCATTTAACCATTAACCATTTGGTTGACCGGTTTGTAATAAAGTTCTAATATTTTCCATGGCCACCTGTATGAGTCACTAGTTGTCAGCATTTCGCTTCAATTATAAGAAACACAACGGACCCGGCTTCCTGTGTTTAGTCATACCTTTAGTGCGCCTCACTATTCTCCCTCCGAGGTTTGCTGGCAGTGTAACATCCTCACACTCCACCCCAGAGTTTCTTCTCAGAGGAAACACTTTACTCACTGAACCACAATATGTCCTTTTGAGGAAATATGAGTTGATTGGAACACATGACTGAGGGCTGTCTTTTTTTTCCTGATGAACAGTATCCTCAGTCAGAAACTTTATTTCTTCCTCTTCTCCCGCTTTCTCTCCTTCACTGTAAGTTAATATTGATCCACCTCCAACTTTTTTATTAAGTAGCAGAGTAAGCTAATCCACCGGAAATGAGAGCTAGAGGTTAGTCACCAAGGATTAGTCTGGTCCCAGGACATCAAACGTTCCATTCCCACCCAGGAGATAATCATAGCCAGGAAATTAAGTGACTGCCTCTCAGAGGGTCTCTAATCCCCGCCTTGCTCTCTTCTTACATTTCTCATTCTTTCCCATCCGTCCCACTTCCTCCATTCCTATTCTCCCTCTCGGCCACCCCCCCTCTCCCTCTGACCCCACCTGGGCCAGGGCTAAGTCCACTTCTTAGACTGCTGCAGACTGCTTGTGTCTGCAGGAAAACCTCCGTCTTCGTTTCTGAACCGTTGATATATGACAATATCTTTTCTCAGCTGAAACTAATATGTGAGCCCTCAGGCAAGTCAGCATTATCAGAAAAGAGTTTGGTCATGATTCTCTTCCTTTTACTTTCTCTGAAACAAGTCAACCCTACTCCCAAAGAGGTTGGGACACGCTAAAATATGATATTATATAATGTAATGAATTGCGTTGTCATCATCCTGTAATTTAATTACTGTTTGACTCATTTGGAAGGTTTTCCCGAAAGGAACGCCTGAATGGAAGCAGATGTTGATCTAAAGCCTTGATATATTTCTCACCTTTGACCTGAAGCATCCTCAGGTGTGCAAGCTGAACATATCTTAGGCTGTAATGCAACCCCAATGCACATATATCACAAAAGCTGGCTTTGGGATTGTGCACTGACAACAAGGAGGGGTTGTCCATCACCTCTTTAATCTGATAGATTCTTATGTCTTATCCATAAAGGATTACAGTTATAATGGCCGCAGAGCAGAGATTTCTCCATATTATGTACGTTATTTGTTATCTGAAATAGTAACAATTCTTTATTGTTTTTTACTTCAGAGAATATAAGCCTCTCAAAAATAGAGTTTTTATATCAAGTCACGTTCCTCACCTATTTCCAGCTAAAGCAATTGGTTGCAAAAGAAAAACAAAAACTGGGAAAAAACAACTTTTTTCCATTATTTTGTTGCTCCTGTACTCGCTTTTTCTAAGATGTGTTGCTGCCATATGCAGTCTTCACTCTATTGGTAAAACAATCAGCCAGAAAAAAGGTTGACATTTCAAAAAGGTTTCTCAGGGGTCATTTCATGTATATCAGAGAGGACTTAAGGTTTAAATGTATCACAGGTGTGTGTGTGTGTGTGTGTGTATGCGTGTGTATTTCTTTCAAATGGCTTTATGCGCCCGTTCCTGTATACATTCCTCTTGGTGGATTCAAGTTCACATTGTGAACAAAAGCAAAGCGTGGCAAGTGGATTTCTGCCTCCTTCCCGAGCATGTCATCAAGCACAAAAGCAAGTATTGCTTCCAATTTCCACACTTCTTTGTTCTTGCTTCCCTTTTTCTTTTTCTTTTTCTTTTTTTTTTTCCTTCAGTGCACTCAGTGTATATCATTGCATGGATCCGGTCATAAAGATTACACCATGGAATCATCCATCCCACGAACAGATATTCAATATGTGGCTGCTATAAAAATGTGAATTATTTTAACATCCATATTTAAAGCCGGCGCAGATACAGAATTATGCCTGTTTGTATTCTGTATTATTCTGAACCAGGGGTTTCCAAAGTGTGGGAGGGTGTTACATTTTCTACACTTGCATAAAAACTTATCCTTTTAGGCATATATTCTCATTTTCTGTTCAGTTTTATCCAACTTGGAGTTGCTGTAGGCTGGAGACAATCCCACCTTACAATGAGTGAATGGACATGTTAGCGGAACAAGCGTACATTCCCGTGTTCAATTTAGAGACACGTAAACCGCAAATGCATGTGTCTGGACTGTGTCTGGAAAAATATCCACACAGGTACAAGAATAACATGCAAACTCAATCCAGCGATGTTTTTGTTGTGAAATGAGAGAGCTCACCACCGCACCCCTTTGTGGCCTAATTCTAACTATCTGTGTTTCAATTAGATAACCTTAAAATTTAAATAAAAAGTGTGCAGACAAATGGTGCCTGCTGACCCTAGGGGGTTTGTTCCTGCTGCTGTGTCTTTCCTGAACTGTCACTGTTGCAAATTGCTGTGATATTTCTATCAGATTTTAAACCAAATAACAGATTTTTAAACGTGAGGATAAGATCACACACCCAGTGGCGCTGCTTACGGAATTTCAGATTCACAGTCCCACTGTTACCTGGAGTCAAATTCTAGACTAGATGGGAATGGGGGAAGCGGTGAGGAGTGGAAGACTAGAGTAACCTAGGAGATTAGTAAGAAGTGTTAAGAAACAGAAAGACGACCAGATATACTGAAGCAAGAACAGTCAGATTGAAGTGACAACGGGAGCAAAGAGGTTGGGACTCAACTGAAATTAGAAGGAATAAAAGAAATGTATAAGAAATGTTAAAAAAAAAAAAAAGCACCGAAAAGACTCTGCAGCCATCTCTACCCCCCGACTGGAGCCAATCATCTGAAAGAGGAACCGAGCGTGTGCGCGAGGCGGGAGGAGAAAGTGCCACTTTCATCCTATTACAGCTCCATCTAACCTGCCACTGTAGCCACCTGCTCCCATTGTCACACAATCATAAACACACACACACACACACACACACACACACACACACACACACACACACACACACACACACACACACACACACACACACACACACACGCGTTACATTTGCAGTTTTGCTTTCAGTTTCTATGCATTCATTCCCTCTTTCACACACAGTGGAAACGCGGCTGCCGCTGCTCCTCTGCGCTTATGCTCTTATGCTAAGTTGTGCTCCTGTGATCCCATAGAGAAATAAATAAAGAAAACGTATGAAAATCCACAAACACACAACCCAAGGAGATCCCCCCCTTCCACCTTAAGGCAGTGACATTATAAAGATAGGAGAGCAGGTGAAAAAAAAAAACTAACAAACACAGTTGCCCTGCTCTCATCTTGGCAGTCTCTGTCTTCTCTCCCATCATGTATGCATCTCCGTCACGTAAATGGTCTCCTCTTTAACCTACACTACTTTTTTCCACTCTCCCATGCTCCTCCACTTAGTCTTCCTTGGAATTCACCTCTCTTTGTTCCTCCTAATCCTCAAAGGGGAACTTTTTTAAGTCGGGAAGTTTGGGATGGGGAGGAGAGGGTGGAGGCAGACGGATGTGGTATCTGGGTAGTAGGGAGGGGGCGCTTAGAGGGAACCAAGTTATCTTTCTTCACTCTTTGGGCTCCCCATCTCCACATCCTTCCCTCTGTCCCCCTCCCAAATACGCCATCACCCCTGACTCTCACTCTTATCAACTCCCCACCTTGCACTTTCAAGGACGAGCTTAACTGTTAAGAACACTAAGGATTGGATAAACCTGTGTGTGTGTGTGTGTGTGTGTGTGTGTGTGTGTGTGTGTGTGTGTGTGTGTGTGTGTGTGTGTGTGTGTGTGTGTGTGTGTGTGTGTGTGTGTGTGTGTGTGTGTGTGTGTGTGTGTGTGTGTGTGTGTGTGTGTGTGTGTGTGTGTGTGCGTGCGTGCGTGCGTGCGTGCGTGCGTGCGTGCGCGTGTGTGCGTCCTAAGGCTTTGCAGCAGAAACTAATCCTATCCTCTCTTCTATCGCCTTACCTTCACTCTCACTATCATTTATTTATCCTCTCTTTCTCTCTCTCTCTCTCTCTCTCTCTCTCTCTCTCTCTCTCTCTCCCCCGCTCATATTTATACACACATTCACAAAAAAAGGCTGTGTTTAAGCTCAAAAAATGTGCACAGCACATTCCTTTTTTATTGTTCAGTATCGTTCTGTCCAATCACCGTTTCTGTGTGTAATAAGATGTGTTGATCGATTCAAAATCTTTTTTCGGAATAATATTGTTCTTATTTCCCAAATGTAAAGTTGTGTTTTGCTTTTAGAGAGTTACTTGTTTGTTCACTTATTCTTTTTTTTTTTTTTCATATTTCTTTCCCTGCTAATCAAAAAAAAAAACATACTTAACAACACAAAATGGAACAGGTCAAAGTGCTGCAGTGACCAAAAATTACCTCCATGAACTGTAATTCAAAAAGATATAGAAAAAAAAATGTAAATAGTGGAGAGACATTATCACATCATCAATAGCGTCAATACACAACACAACACAATGCTGATGTTCCGTTGGCTCCCATTCTTTTGTGTTACTTGAATGCACCACAGAGCGAGTTGGCATGTGATTGGCTGACACAGCACAATAGCATCTGAGTATTTAATACATGAAGCACCATTTTTAAATCAGACTGAAATTGGTAGATGAATCAATCAATCAATAGACTTATACAGAACAAAATTACGTTTATTTATTAAGGATTTTGTGTCCACACAGGCGTCCACTCTTGTGTCCACATGTTGAGCATCGAGGTGATACCAACAACTTGTTTTGCTTTTCATTTGAAAATGACACATCAATTAGCCAGCGACTGTCCTTAGCCGCCTGCTCCATAGTTGTCTAACTAGGATTTTGTCATGTTCATAGAAAAAGACAAGAAAACATTCAGACACTTTCTTGAATCTAGCTCGAATAATCTACTTTCATTTTTCATTCTGAAAGAGTCGGTGAGTCTGTCAGCCTTTGGCTTCACTGTAATGTTTTTGACAAATTAGGGAAAAGGTCTACCTTCGGTCTTAAGGGGCTCTAAGGCCCTATTTACACCACCAAGCGTTGGATTGTTCACCCACTAATAGGGAACGTGAGCTGGGTTCAGGCCGTCGTGAGGCAGGTTAGTTTTACCCTACTGATGATGTGTTGTTGCAATAGTAATCCTGGAACTTTTTGAAAGAAACTGAGGAAAACCCAACTTTCAGACTCTGTTTCTATGTAAACGGAGGACCACTGACCAAGTAAATAGTTCTTCTGCACGTGTTCCAATAGAGGGAAATAATGGCGGCCTCCAGAGGTGTCATGACTCCCAGTCCATATTCTCCAGGGACTTGGTAGTTTTATATTTGAGAGTCACCAGGAAAAGAATTTCAAATTAGTCGTCTTTCAATATGAATGTCCGTGCACTCGCCGGATAAAGCTTTCAAAACGTTCCAAAGTAAACGCAAAACTTTCCAGAAAAGGAAGCAGAAAAACAATGCGTTTCCACTTGAAACGTTGTCATGTAAACGGGGCCTAAGAAAGATGGTCAGGAAGCAATGCTTTAGACCACTAAAGTCATTTTTCTTTTGTGTGTGTGTGTGTGTGTGTGTGTGTGTGTGTGTGTGTGTGTGTGTGTGTGTGTGTGTGTGTGTGTGTATGTGTGTGTGTGTGTGTGTGTGTGTGTGTGTGTGTGTGTGTGTGTGTGTGTGTGTCCGCTCCCCTTCTCTTTAGGATCTAATAATTATTTCTAAAAGTATAATCAGAGCGGTGTCTGTGCTGGCACGCTGTGTATATATACACTCCTAGTCGATAACTTTTAAATGCCATTTAACAAAAAAAAAAAAAAAAAAAAAGATTTAATTTGATTGATGGCTCGGCGCACTGATACGCATGCAAAAACACACAAACAAGTCTAATGGAGTCGCTCTCAGTGCCTCACACACACACACCTACACTAAACAAACTGGATCTGCTTTGCATTAAGTAGTATTAATAGCTGAATTCATGGGAGACGCTCTAAGCTGCGTGCTTTGGGGAAAATTGACCTTCTGTGGTCTTAATTGTACCAGAGGCTCAACTGCGCTGTGACATTTAACTGTGCTCCAGTTTTAATTCTTAGCCCTTTATTCTAGTGCTTCGCTGACATTTCACTAGGAGGAGCTTTGAGAATAAATAAGCTTTTGCTGCCTCTTTTTTCTTGTAAACAAATAAGCCCATTTGCCCTGATTATGTGTGTTCATGTGCTATCTTTCGCTGTCTTGCTCACTCTTCTTGCGGGAGACTTTCGGCGTAGTTTTCCATCAACCTCACTCTTGTCTGCCTCCGTGAATCTTTCAGGGGGAAAAAACGCAAGTGAGATTTCACAGCCCAATAGCACAAAGTGACCGGAACGGCGTACGTCTGCGAGAGGTTTCGTGGGGCGGGTGATCAATACCGGTGACTCAGCATTTACTCTGCCAGCTGCTCAAAATATTCCTGCAGCCCACAGCTTTCACTTTACCTCCCTCTGTGTGTGCACAGCGTCAGATCCTAACATTAGCCTGAGGCTTGTTGAGAAATGAACAGAAAAGAATCGATATATTTTTAATCGAGCCTGTTTAAGTTATGTCAATGTTTGTTGTATGAGTAAATGTGTGCTATCTTTCTCAGGTGACATTTAAATACGTTTCAGTGCAGTTGATTGTCCAATCAAGAGTAAATAAAATACAATACGATCCACACCATATACTTAACATTTGTTTTAAACTTAAGAACTATAACCATCTTAACAGTGTTTTCATTACCATTACTAGTAGGTAGCAATATGTTGAATTACTTTACTAATTATTGACTAAGAAGGTAACTCAGCGGAGTACTTTAATTTGTGTCTCTCGTTCAAGGTGTGTTAATAATGTGCACCTGGTTGTCCCAGTGACACATGAACTTAGCGGACAGCGCTATATGCTGATGACTTGATTTACTTATTGAATACAGTTGCTTTTGCACACACATTTATTTGCGTCATGAGTCAACAAGTTCACTTTTTTGCTGCTGCACATGCTCCCAGGAGCAGAAATGAGCAGAATTCCTATACTCTGAAGAAAAAAAATGAAAAGGTAAACAGTATGTAAATGCAGAAAGTAATGGAGGTTTATAAATATGCTTTACATCTACAGTTTATACATATAATTACAAAATTGTAAAGAAATGTGGAATTACATCTCAAATGTAACTATATAACTATTTTTCTAATTTGAAAATTGCATTTATTGCATTGTATTTATTTAACTGCATCTTAAGTGCACCTCAGGATTCAACACCAATACCACAATATTATAGTTCAGACTGATTTTGGCAGATGAATGAATAAACATATTTACATGTGTTTACACAGCTATATATAACAGTCTGAATAATGTTGGCTCGGGGGTCTGTGCTCGCGGCATTGAGATGATAGCGAAGATTTGATTTTCGACGGTGAAACTTCAACTCTTTGTTTCACATGCAGCACTCAGCCCTGCTTGTGTCCACACTTCCATCCCGAACTCTCCCGTCACTGGGCCAAAGCGACGTGCTCATTTGTTTCATGCATCAACATGAGCACGGTCGAGAAGATCAGCGTTACAAATATCTTCGATATGACTTTTATTTAAAAAGGGAGGGAGTTTAGGTCAGCATAAATACAAGACCGATGTAGAATGATGTAGCATGGTGCATCCTAAACTGGTGGATATCGATTTTTTTGGGGGGCTTTTTCTTTCGTAACTTCTAACAGTTTGCCGTGTGCAAAAACTTTCCGGTAACCAACCAAGAGAAGCTTCTGGAAGTGTCTTCCACTATTTATACTTATTTATAGTTTTAAGAAAATTGGCTTTTTAAAAAAATTAAGTCAATTCTCAATCATATGTTTTTGAATGTATGAACAAAATTTATAAAATTATTTGGAAGTTTAAAGTTGTCTGGTTCGATATTTCTTTTGTTTTCGAATGATGCTATTTTTAACCCTAACCTAACAAACTAGTTTCGTTTTGCTGACACAGTGTCAGAAAGCAAAGAAAAGCACATTTCCCAGCATTTTTTTTTTACTACACCGATATTTTACTATCCAGCACTTTGTATTTTGTGGGATGCTCATCTTACAGCTCAGTCCTTGCGTTTTTTTTGGGGGGGGGTTTGATCAGATTTACCTCACATGTGCTGCAGTTGCTGCTGGCGTCGCGGCCGCGTCCTGTGTGGTCAACGTGGAGTCATTACGAGCATGATGAACTATGGCGAGGCCTCATTTGAATAGCGCGTGCAGCGGTGAACCGCACGCTTGTTGGTGAGCGCGCCTGTCGACTCTCTTTCCTTCAGTGCTACTTTGTAAAGAGGCTGTAGTAATTAGCCCGAGAAAATGGATGGCTTTTTGCCAGCAGCTGCAATTACTGCTTTCTCCACAATGAATGGATGGATAAATGGATGGAGGAAGGGTGGGATGGTGCACCGTAATAAATGAGTTATGTGGACCAACAGAAGGAAGTTTCCATGGATTATTGGGAAAGTGGGAGGAGAGAAAGATTTTTGTCGTTACAGGTAGATGTGCCGAGGATGGAGGCTAAATTCGATTCCAAAGTGAGCCGCCCCTCCAGAGTCGTCCTCTCTTAATTAAAAAGTCACAGCTGGCAGTTGTCATTTTTCCTCCCTCACTGTGGATTATTGGAACATTTTGCAGATTTCACTTTAGATTACCAAGCCGCCTTAATCCCTCACACACAGGTAGGATGTGGATATCCACATGTGTGAACAAAAACATTCCCTTTTTCAAGTGTGCCTAAGTGTGTGCTCGCGGGTGCATGCGTGTGAGCTTTCTCCATCCATGTGAAATGTTAATTAAATATTAAGAGCATGCTCGCGGTGAAGTAATCACCGAGATTAAGGTTGAGTACAAACCGGTGACTAAATCCAACTAATGGCGCGTGCACAGCGTGGTGTCTTTGTAATTTAAGTAATTTGTACACCACACTCCAAATCTGAATAAAAGCTGGAAGGCTTTTTCATAAAAAAAAAAAAAGAAAATGAAATGAAATGAAAGGCTTATGTCTTCCGGTGCTTTTGTATGCGAAAAAAACCTATAGAAGGATGAGAGACTTTCTCACCAACGGTTTTTTCTTTCTCTCATTCAGCCTCAGAGTAATAATAGTGTGCTTACAGTGTTGATGTTTTAATGTTACTCTACCAGAATCCACACGCGATATAGGGAAAATTGAAGACCCAGTTTTAGTTGATATACATCTCCACTGCATTGTCAATACCTTTCCGAAGGTATTGAAAGGAAATTCTTCATTACACTCACACAAACACGTATTTCCAGCATTTTCAAATTTCACGGAACGTCCCCCCGGGTTTGTTGACATCTTGCGGTCACGGAAACTCCTGAAGATGTCAGATACATCGTCACAAGATCCCATTTGTGCACGCGATCATCAACATTTGATGATTTTCACAACATTTAAGACTATTATTGTGGCTTGATTACGCTTTCTTTGAGAAAGACGGTACGTTTTTTCATTCTGAATCTGTCAAATGTTGATTTATTCGCTTGACCTGCAGGTTGGAACTTTGTGGAAATGACTGGTAATGGTCTGGTTTTCATGCATTTGTTTATTCTCTGTGCAGAAGTGATACCTTTCATGGGAAGTATATTTTAAAGATTATTTTTTTTTTTGGTAGGGTGACTTTAAAGTGTAATGTGTATCATTTACGGCTGATACAGGCAGATAATGAAGCTTCAATCTGACTCGCCTTGATAAATTGCAAATTGTATTTTGGAAGGAGTTTCCAAAACATCTAGAGGTTCGTTGAGCCTCACAATTTGTCGTTGTAATTTTGAACTTGTTAAAAAAAAATCTGCAGAATCTTGCTCATAAACTCGTCTCGCGGCTGTCATGGACGTCCCCAAACCTTCTCATGTAGAATATCTCTGTCTGGTCTCCTCCAGCAGCTTCTGTAAGTCTTTAATGAACTCCACTTTGCTTTGACGTCTGATGATAAAACAATTGCTGGGAAATGAGCCCATATTAACAGGGTCAAGGATTCTCATTTGTCTTGTTTCATAACGTTCGTAAGCGCCAGAAATTCCTAGTCAGGAGAGGAAGATGTGCTGTTGGCCCACACTGCACCAGTAATTTGTGAAACATTCTGGCAAAATGCAATAAATGAAAAAAAGGTCTATAAAATGTTAAAATTTAGTAATTTGCTTAGAACTAGTTAAATTGTCATAACCCAATGACATTAGACAGAAATCACTAAAACAAGATTATCCAGTCATTTGACTCACTGGCTCATCCCTGTTTCTCTTTCTAAACTTTTAAAAGACATAAACTGCACCACTGTTTGAAAAAAAAAAAAAAAGACCAACAGAGTACAGACATAAAATACAGAGTTTGAGTAAAAATTTGCACATTTATGAGGTAACCGCCAGCTGTTTGTTTTATGGAGCTGTCGAACTCGCAGAATAAGTGCTGATACCACGTATAAAAATTAAAAAATGACAAACCAAATTGGGATGCTGGTGTCGTGTGTAACTACTGGCAGGATGGCGGTAACAATGCCAAAGCATTTTATTGGTCAGGGAGGATGTCCGTCCCAGCGGTGCAGTCAAACTGAGTGACTTCATAACAACCTTGAGATGTAAACTCACTCTGAATGCAGGTGTTTCAGTTCAACACACATTTTTATTGTGTGACTTCACCCTCTTCTCCACAGCTTAACACATGTAAACCATTTCATTTCACTTATCCTGGTTCATTGTTTCGACTCACTGACGAGTTCCTCCGGGTGGCTTTCACACACACACATTCGACTACACACACACACACACACACACACACATTCGACTACACACACACACACACACACACACACACACACACACACACACACACACACACACACACACACACACACACACACACACACACACACACACACACACAGAGGAAATGCAGACAGCGGTTTTAATTGAGTCAGCTGAAAGTGCTGGCTGAGCAGAATGATATGACTGATACGGATTAGAACCGGCCTTCCCTTATTCATCTACTCCCACCAGGGTGGGAGGCAGAGTTGAAGTGGGGGGGGCGGGGGCAAGATGGAGGCAGGACCAAGATTGGAGCAAAATCTTTGTCTATTGATTTACAGAAGGAGAAAATGACATTGGAAGAGAAAGAAAGAACCTTGTCCTCATGCTTTCTTTTCCTTCTGCCGACAGAACACGATTGGTAAAGAAATCTAAAAGAGAGATGAAAATAAATGGAAGAGAGCAGAAGAAAAATCATTGTAAACGCAAGAATAGGTGGCAAATGGATTTAGAGGGGAGCGAGGGGACGGAGGGAGAAAGAGATCTTAAATAAGAGTTAAGGAAAAGGATTCAACAGCACTCATAGGAGTCCTTTATTTCACTTAAGGAGAGACGCTTAATGAAGGGAAAAGGTGAGGTGTGGACAGGGAGATGAGGAGCGCGGGAGGAGTCCAATGAAGGGCCCTGTGATGAAGAGGTGTGGACGAAGATAACACAAAATGGGGACAGAGTACACTTCACTTTGGAATAAGTGGGCTCATTTAGGCAGCTTGGGTCTACCAAATACTCCGTGTCAATCTAAATCCCTTCAAAATCCTTGAAACAGTCCTCGGGTGAAAAGAATGGGACTGTGTGTGTGTGTGTGTGTGTGTGTGTGTGTGTGTGTGTGTGTGTGTGTGTGTGTGTGTGTGTGTGTGTGTGTGTGTGTGTGTGTGTGTGTGTGTGTGTGTGTGTGTGTGTGTGTGTGTGTGTATCATGCTAAGAAAGAACTGTAAGACAGAGGGAGAAACTCTATGAGTGTGTCATTGCTGAGATGAGGTGGTGTGTGTGTGTGTTTTATGGGCAAATTGAAGGGTCTGTTAAAAGGAGAGAGATGAGCCCCTCTTACTGTGTGTGTGTGTGTGTGTGTGTGTGTGTGTGTGTGTGTGTGTGTGTGTGTGTGTGTGTGTGTGTGTGTGTGTGTGTGTGTGTGTGTGTGTGTGTGTGTGTGTGTGTGTGTGCGCTCTCTCCCCTCAGTATCAGTCTCTTCTGCTTGATCTCCTCGCTGCCTCTCCTCTGCTCACTATGCCGTGAAATGGTTTTTCACTAGACCATTACCCCAACCAGTGTGCTACACGACTGCCACAGACCCTCTGCAAGTGAGAGGGAGTGAGTGAGTTTGAGTTTGAGTGTGTGTGTGTGTGTGTGTGTGTGTGTGTGTGTGTGTGTGTGTGTGTGTGTGTGTGTGTGTGTGTGTGTGTGTGTGTGTGTGTGTGTGTGTGTGTGTGTGTGTGTGTGTGTGTGTGTGTGTGTGTGTGTGTGCGAGGCTGGATAAAATCAAGGGTGTGTTTGGCAGCGTGCACGTGAGGAAGAGACTTTGTGTTGGTGTACAGTAGCTGCACTTGAAAGATAAAGCTTGTTCATATTTTTTGTGTATGTGCAGAGGGAGATGGATCCTGTGCACTTGTTGGCACGCGTTTGTGTGTGTGTGTGTGTGTGTGTGTGTGTGTGTGTGTGTGTGTGTACAGTATGTCCCGCACAAGCTGAGCTGTCATAGTGTTTGCCCTGCCCTGTAGTCCTGTCACAGTTGTCTCCCAACATCTAACATCCCTCTTTCTCTCTCTCTCCATCTCTTCCAGCCTCCCACAGATTCAGACAGATTAATACCGGCAGCTCTGGTCGTAGCCAGTCAGTCAGTCAGCCAGCTCTCAAACAAACCTCCAGTCTTCTGGCTCAGGCTGAATGTATTTGAGGATTTTCAAAGTCTCAGTCGAAACTATTTTGCCACATAAAATAGAAGTTTTTGTGCTCAATATGCACACAAACATTAACTGTGTGTTTAAATGTGTTTGGATGTATTCAAAGCAACGATGCCTCAGTCGCATTGATTCATTGCTTGTGTTGGAATATGTTGATATGTCCAAATATTTTCAGTATACTAATATGTGCACATGTACTTGAAAATACAGTTTGGCTCAACTTTGTCGTTTCATCTCCCTGCAGACGTTTGATTTCTGTGTAAAGTTTCCATGGTCTCATTGAGTCTACATGCAGGTTTCCCCAAACATTTAATAGACTTCCTTGTTCAATGAGAATTGATAATATTCATATTTCTTGTCACCTGATATCATTACCAAACCACGTCATGTTCACCGTGTGTCTCTTGTTTTATCTGCCTCTTACAGTATATATAAAACATGAGCCCTTGTTTTTAGGCAATGTTACATAATCACATCCTTCATTCATTCATTCATTCATTTATTTATTGCTTCTATTTCCTCATTATCATCATCATCCCCATCAGCAGCATTGTCTTAATATCCGATTGACATAATGATCTGTTAACTGTTATAATACAGTTACCATACTATTGCAATATTTACGTTTCATCAGCAACATATTATCTTAGTGTTCTTATTCCTTGTAGGTTTTCCTTTCAGTGACTTTAATCTTGGCTCTGGTGACAGAAATGCAGCTTTTCTCTGACTTTGTTTTGATATTTACTTTTTTTTTTAAGGTATTTTCTTGAAAAATATAATCATATTTAATTATTGGACAGTAATTAAAATAAAGAGATGTTTCAGGCAACAAATTTTTCTGTTAATAAACATACATTGTAATTCAAACTACAGCACAGTCAGGAACTTTGTTATTTTCCTAGATTGTATTTAGGGTTTTTTTTTCTGACACAGCCTACGTGCTAACTTTTATTTGTTCTAAAACTTCCCATCACAATGTCTGTTTGAGCGTTGCCACGTTGCAGATCGCTGCCGTCTCACAAAAAGGCATTTGTGGGATGAACAGCAGAGCTGTGGCTGCACCTGTACTCTTCGATGGTTTGCCAAATCGCCTCCGCCTTGTGCCAAACTGCTCCACAGCTCTGCCAAAGTATGTGCCAATCACATTTTCGTGCTGCGTTTAGATGTGAAGGTGGACAATGTGATAGCTTCCAAACCCCAAACAAGAACGGTAACTCACAGGCTCCGCCCACTCGCACCAGCGAACGTGAGCCAAACTAAAACATCATGCTCCACCTTGATTCAGTTGCGCTTCAACTGTCGGCCTTTCTTCTCGCCGTTGCGTCCTGATTGACAGCAGCTCTGAGCGGATCAGGTGAGAGTATTGGCAGGACCGTAATACCACTGCACCACTGCTCCGCTCAGACTCCGGGTGCAGCTGTTTCCGTCTGCGCCAGATGGCAGTGCTACCGGCCGCCGTATTTTGGCTTCAGTACAGCAGATGGAAGTGTCATTCATCTTTGTATGAGATACACTCACCTGCTGGTTTTGAGTGACATCCATCATGTCCGTCCAACTTGAGGTCACTGTGGCTGAAGGCAGTTTACACCTTGGACAGGCCGGCAGCTCATCAGCAGCCAAGCACAGAGAGAGACAGTCACACTCGCACACACACGCACGCACGCACGCACGCACGCACGCACGCACGCACGCACGCACGCACGCACGCACACACACACACACACACACACACACACACACACACACACACACACACACACACACACAATCACAACTACAGTCAATTTAAAGATGTAAGTTCACCCTGTGGGTACATGAGGAGTATGTGCCTGGATGAAAAAACCCACATTCTCAAGGGAGAACCTGCAAACTTCACATAGAAAGACTCCCATTCAGGAATCTAACCACTAATATTGTAGCTATGAGGCAGGAGCACCTACAAAGACCACACAAATACTGCAGAAACACATGAAGATGCACTCAAACACTTAGAGCCACATATTGAGGCTGCTGCTCAGTTTTTGGTCTTCCAATGAGATTAGTTGCCAATAGAAGAAAAAAAGAAAACAATACCAGTGTTATCGCTTATGAAGGTTTTCTGCCACAATCTGTCAGCCGCTTTTATTCTGACTATCTTCGACACCTGCCACCCTCCCTCACTTATTCCATCTCCACTCATGACTCCTCGCTTTTACGTCACCTCCTACTCATCCGTCTCGCCTCTCAGTCTCCCCCGGATGATGCAGTCATTCATCCTCTCCCATCTCCTGTGTCCTCATCCCCACGTCTTGTTTTAAATCGTGTCATTAATGTC